>NC_090066.1:11627267-11955662 GCF_038355195.1 Osmerus mordax | reverse complement strand
CCCTTTCTTTTTTTTTCCTCTGTCTCTCCACTGGAAAACTTTGAAATAATTTGTGTCTCGTGGGTTTTTACACATTCTAATTTCCAACTAAATGGGACATCTGTTTGAGAAAAGGAAGATTGCCATGGTTGCCAAGGCAACTATCACTTGGAAGGCGGGGAGAAAAAGAAGTCCAACAGCTTTTATGGACGGAATTAGACTTTAGTGGATGTAGTAACGCACATAATCCCTGCAAGACAAAAAGAACCAAGACGTGCTTTTCTTTATTTCTCTCTCTCTTCCCTTTTACTTAAGCTATCCTCCCTGATCTATTTTCTTCCTTATCTTCCTTCCCACTCTCTCTCCCTGCAGAATCATCAGAAATAAAGCTAGATGCATCACTGTGAGATCTGCCACCAATTAGATAGGAGGAGAAGTTCCCTCTGCTGTTTGAGCCCCCCCACCTCACCAACTCATCCTCCGTGGTAATTGGTCATTATTCAGAACAGGAAAAGGGACAAATGTGCCTCCCCAGGGCCTCTAAGTGCTAGTTAAATGGGAATTCATTATGTGTGCGCTAACAGTGCTGAGTGAACAGTGCGGGACAGTGCTGCCTACCCCGCCAATAGAAAATGTCACCAGCGCCTGTCTAGACACAACCAGGCAGAGAGGAGGATTGGGGAACACTTGTTGTCTACAAGTGAGCCTAGTGAGACCCCATGGGAGATAATGGTGGTGTTGAGACACACACAGGAGATGACAGTCAGGGCACGTCTACCGTATGTCAAAGTCACAGGTCATTCTCCTTCTCTCACTCCCACCTTTTGGAGAACACACCACTCGTTAGGCACCTCCATATGACACAGCTCTAACACACCTGCTCCATGGTGACACACACAAACATAAACATACAGGACTGTCGGCTTTCCTCCACCTGCTCTGACAAGGGAGGCTTAGGGGATGTCAAAACCTGGTGTGCCACACAAGCAAAAACACACACACACATCCATAGAGAGGCTCACTCACTCAACCTCCTCTGTTTGTTTTTATGCCAATCTGCATGCCAGCCTACCTCCCTGCTGGCACTATGTCTGTCAGCCAGTCTCTCTCATCTCTCCTCCTCTCTCACACCTCTCCCTCTTCTCCTACAAAAGAAAAGCTCGGTGGAAGACATCTTCCTTTACATTCTGTTGTAGCAGCGTCGTCGCCACAATGTGTTCAATGTGCCTGAGGGAGAGAGTGCAAGCCCACTCTGGTGGGAGCTCATTATCGTTGGGTATGAAGTTGTCTGTCAAGACCCAGAAGATCTGTCACCCCCCCCACACACACACACACAACACCCGAGTCTCCCACTGAACATTCTGGGAGGGGTGTGTGGGGAGGGGTAAGAGTGTGGGATAAGATGGCGGTGGGTTGAAGGGGGCGGGGTGTTGGGAGTTCTGTCAAGCATCGGTTCTCCTGGAGAATGCACCTCGGTGTTGTGGTGGTGTATCGATGCATCATGGAGCACTGGTGCACCTTGAGATGTCGAAAATATCTAAGGTCCTAATCAGGCCTCGAAATTTCCTTTTTTCTTGGTAGCACTGGTAATCCCAACTTTAAAAAGTTAGGAGCACCAGCAAAATTTTTAGGAGCACCCACCCAAAATGTTCATGATGTCTTTTCAGCTCTTCATATTTAGAGCACAAGTTAGCTCCCTGGCACATGACAATGGAGCGCAGTGACAAGGAGTGATTGACCGCTATTTTTAACTAAAATCTGCATTAAAGTTGAGAACGTAAAGTTTAACTGGTTATGTAACGTTGGATAGAACAGTATACTGGTCACTGTATCAGCTCACAGCAGGCACATCCTGTGCAGTAGGTAAATTATCAAGCGTTTTGTAAAGAAATTAAAACAGGTTGCACCATTACGATTATTTGATTACATCACAAATGCTCCCAAATATGTTTTGAGGTCGCACAGATACAATTTCAAGAGCATATGCAACCAAAATGCTCGCAATTTCAAGCCCTGCTAATCCTCCTAACCCCCCTAGCATTCTCTCAAATAGGTTGTAGGCTACTAGATTTAAACTGTACTGGATATTCATTCTTCTGACTTTCTTTAATGTGTTGTATTGACACAAAAAAATTCTCATGTATGACATCAAGCATAAGGTGTCTATTATGCAGTAGGCCTAAAAGAAAGATTGGATATCATCACAGCTACCAGAGGTCTGGGCTGTCTTTGTGTTCTTTTGTGTGGTTGATAACTGTCCTCAAAGCAATCAAAATAGAGTAAGGGGGGAAAGATGTGGCTTGGAGAGGAAAAGCAAAAAAGGGTGGAGATGAGTTTGTCTTGTCTGACACCAAACTTGATTACGGAGCATCATCTCTGGGCAAGAAAGAGAGAAAAAGCAAAAGAGAGTGACGGAGGAGAGTGGAACAAGAGGCATTCGTCTATTTGTCTGTCACAAACCTTCCATGCCAGAGTCCCTCTCTTCATTCTTTCTCTTATTCCGCTATTGCTCTTCTCTGTTTCTGTCTCTGATGTTAGTCTCTCACATTTCTTTCTTTGTCTTTGCATTTCTCTTTTCTTCCCGCTCCTTTACGAGGCACAAAACTCTGCTTGTGTTTTATTCAAGATAGAAAACAACAGACTTCAGGGACACTGAGACCGGCCAGGTGTGTATGTGTGTGATTAACACAGGGCGTATGGCATGATGTATTTCAGTAAAGCAAAACAAAGTATCCTGGGAAGGGAATGTGTTTGAAGGAGCGAGGGATGAGGAGGTAGAGAGAGAGAGGGACGGACAGGTGGATCAATGTGAGAAGGATGACACACACAGGTGGTTGCGTGTGTGCATGCATGAGTGTGGATCTTTGTGCATGTTTGTGTCCATTGACTTATTTTAGGGGCAGGTGCCAGCTCGGTTTGATGAGAGACTTCAGATTACATTCAGATATATTCAGCTGTAAAATATGTGCAGGGTAATAAATGCAACATTTGAGTGTTGTTCATTAATGTGTGCGTGTTTCAGTCAACATGACTACGTGTCGGGTGTGATTCTGTGAATACCAAAGGAGCACAGCTGTGGGGAGACTGTCTGCTACTGAGAAGAGGAACTCGTGTTTCTTTTGACTCTACACAAGGAGCACCCTCTGTACCCTCTCCCACTGTGTGTTAATGTCCTGGTTCCTCTCACTGTTTTAGTGATGAGTCTTGCTGTGTGTGTGTGTGTTTGTGCGTGTGTGTGTATCGGATGGGCAGATGTCCTTGCACTCTGTCACACAGATGGGCTCTGTGATGCCACACTTGCCTTGTCCAGCGCTTGCAAGATGGATGGACACACCCAACTGAGTCTACTGCTGTATAGGTTTGGTGTATATTTGTGTGTGTGTGTGCAAGATAAAACATGGCGAGGTATGTACAAACATGCTGCATTGAGGTAAATGCGCAGACTGCCTGTCGCGGGAACTGAAAATCGCAAATTGCGCTTTTCCGTGTAATGCATATGCATTCACAGGAGGGTCAAGGGGAAAGTGGGAGTTTCCCATAAAGAGATGGGAGGGGATGAGTAAAGTGCGCCTAATTATGTATTCCGCAGTATGTACAAAAAACGCCTGTGAAAGTGCGCCTCTTAAAAGCAGGTTTAAACCTGGATGCAGGTGGGTTCCCTCGCTTATGCCTCCTGGTGAAATGACAGCAGTAATCCGAGCAAGACGAAGACATAGGCCGAGGAGACGATCTGAAAGGATTTTTGCCACATGGATCAGACTTTTTCAGTTGAGTGAACACAAAATCATTACGTGTTACAGATTAAGCAGCGATGCAATATTACAGTTACTGGAATTTTCGCGGTTTTGAATTTGGTGGCTGATCCATGATAGAAAGAGAGAAGGAGGCCCATTCAATTGCGTGTTTAAATGCTCGCAATTTACAGTATAGTGGGCGGAGAAAGGCGCTGATTACCCGATGGACTGCAGGTTTCGTAAATACAACGTAAACTGAAGTATTACAGCGTGCGCAATCTGCAGGTTGGACATGGCGCTAATAACGCTACGTTTGCAAATGTACATACATGAGGCCCTGTGTGTATAAGCCTGGGGCAGGCTCCGGCTGGTACACCCAGTGAGTGTGTTGTGTGGATCATAGCACCCTGCTAGTCAGTCACCTAATCCCACACCCACCCAGTGCTTTGAAGATCCCCCACTGTGCTCACCACTCGCCTGCAATTAAACCATTACAGAGCCATACTAACACACACACACATACTCTGTCTCTCTCTCTCACACACACACACACGCACACACACACACAAAGGCAGCAGAAGAGGTGGGAGGAGAGTGGCAATGTTGCCTGATTTCCCAGAGGTTAACAAAGTGTTGCCCAAATGGGTTCAATGGTGCATGGTTTATGTGCCTGAGTATGTCTGCTTCCCTGTGTGTCTGTATGTATATGTGTGTGTCTGTGTTAATGTCTGTGTGTGCCTGCGTGCGTGTGTGTGTGTGTATGCCAATGTTCCTCGATCCCCTTCTCCACCTGCTGGGTGTTACATAAGTCACGCTGTGGGCCAACATGGTCTCAATCTGCCTCTCTGCATAGAAAGGTGGGGGTGACAGGGAGACACAGAGAGGTAGGGGTGACAGAGAGACACAAAGGGTTGGGGTGACAGAGAGACACAGAGAGGTGGGGGCTATTAGAGATACACAGAGAGGTGGGGGTGACAGGGAGACACAAAGAGGTGGGTTGACAGGGAGACACAGACAGGTGGGGGTGACAGAGAGACACAGAGAGGTTGGGGTGACAGAGAGACACAAAAAGGTGGGGGTGACAGAGAAACACAGAGAGGTGGAGGTGACAGAGAGATACAGAAAGGTGGGGGTGACAGAGAGACACAGAGAGGTGGGCGTGACAGTGAAAGACAGAGAGAGGTGGGGGTGACAGTGAGGACAGAGAGGTGGGAGTGACAGAGAGACACAGAAAAACACAGAGAGGTGGAGGTGACAGAGAGATACAGAAAGACACAAAGAGGTGGGGGTGACAGTGAAAGACAGAGAGGTGGGAGTGACAGAGAGACAAAGAGAAACACAGAGAGGTGGAGGTGACAGAGAGATACAGAAAGGTGGGGGTGACAGAGAGACACAAAGAGTTGGGGTGACAGAGAGACACAGAGAGGTGGGGGTGACAGAGATACACAGAGAGGTGGGGGTGACAGAGAGACACAAAGAGGTGGGGGTGACAGATAAACAAAGAGAGGTGTAGGTGACAGAGATGTGAATTTATAGGAAATAAAAAGGAAAGACAGATGAAGGTGGTGTACACACATGTACATAAACACACACATGCTGACAGTGAGAGGGCTGCTTGAGGCTGGGCTCTGTCACAACTCTAATCCTCGGAGTTGGATATACTCTGCCTTCCAGCTTCTCTCTCCCTGCTATCTCCCCCATCCCTCTTCACTTCTCTCTCTCTTCTTCCTCCCTTACAATCTCTCTCTCTCTCTCTCTCTCTCTGTCCCCTGTCTTGTTTTCTTTACCTTCATCTCTCTCTATCCTCTCTTTCTTTTCCCTGTCCCTCATCTCTCTGTTTCCCTTTGCCTCCCCCACCCCCTTCCCTCTCGGATGTCCTGCTGTGAGGATCAGTCTTGCTGGGCTGACTGGCTCGTGTGTGTGGTAGTCTGTGATTAAACATCAAAGTCCACACATGGATCATTGTGTGCGGCAGGGAGAATAGAATGGCGGGGTGCAGAGAAAAGTTTGAAGTCCGAATTAATCATTGAAAACAGAGAGAAACGTATTTTTCTGTAACATACAAAACACAGCGCTCTTTTCCCACTTGGCGCCTCGCCACTTTAAGTGGGCGGACCAAGTTAATCTCTGACATGCTCGTTCTGTACCACCATGGGTTGTGCGTGTGCGTAAATGTCAGTGTCTATTAAGTTATAATATAACTGTCACATTTTCATATTATAATCCAATTGTGTGGCTGTAGAAACTGAATTACGCATTCTAGAGAGTCTATACAGTAGGGTGGTTCACGTACCTCACAACTCCTTTGAAAACTGTCTTCCAAAATTCCAGAAACAGACTACCCAGGGCTGACCTGTTTCACCTGGCCTTGGGGGCCAATGATGGAGAACGGAGTGCGAAGTTCCTTGATGACACCCTCGCCCCTTTTAATTGAATTGAGTTGTTAACAAGGTTATAGTGGCAAAAGGTAGTGATGGGGAGGGGGAAGGAGGAGTAGCTGGGCACATGCACACTGGTCCATTCCGAGCACTAACTGATTGGTGCTCCTTTACCTATGTTTTTCTTAAGGTTGTTAGACAACAGTAGTTTTTAATCAACTCTGTCTGAGTGAAACGTGTCTGTGCAGCATTCACTTTGGCATGAGCTTTCAATGGACCACACGCTCACACACATTCATACACTTTCTATCTCTCTGTTTCTCTCAGTACTAAACTAGACATCAGAGTGCCTTAATTTAGAAATACTCGCAGACCACTTTTTTATCCACACTGTGGGGCCACCCTTTCTCTTTTCCATATCCCAATTCCTCTTTTCTTTGTTTCAAGTTTACTCAAACACACACTTTATCACCCAGTTAGTGTCACAAAATCACTGTGTGTGTACAGTCGTGGCTAAAAGTATTGGCAGTAACACATTTTGTGTTTTGCAAAGTTTCATGGTTCAGTATTTGTGGATACATTTTTCATGTGTTCTCTATGGAATACTAATATTGAAAACAAAACAGTAGCACACATTTCATAGTTTTTAAAAGCTTTTATTGTCAAAAACATTAAATATATGCAAATAATATTTTACATTAATCAATCTGCTCTTAAAATCCAATCAGAATGATAGAGTGATTTCACCTAACTAGAACTAGTTCGCACTTTCCCATGTGCTGATGATATGACAGTGAAATTATGTTAGCAGTCATTTTATGCCAGGGCCCAAAAACTGTGAAATGTGGGTTTTTGTGATACATTTATTTTTCCATCTGAACACTCTGCACAATAATTGAGTAACAATGTGAATCAACACCACTGAATCAGCAAATTTAGCTTTTGCTGAACACAAAATGTATGTCACTGCCAATACTTTTGTCCTCGACTGTAAATATTTAATTTACATAAACATAAAATGTAATGTAAGTTTTATATGTATACGTTTTATATATTACGTGTATATTTACGTTTCATATTTAATACAAACTTAATGTAAAATCAAAAAATATTTAGATTTTTTTTCATATGCTTTTGCTATGCATGTGGATCCGCCCAGTGATTGAGTGGTGTAATACAAACATCTGTTTCCTGCTTTCGAAAAGAACACAACAATCAACACATCAAGCCTTGGACATTATCTAAATCTTTAATATGCATGGAACGTTCTCTTCCCTACCTTAATGAAAATCACTTGCATTATTCTAATCCCTTCACTGACAAAAGTCTTATTTAGAGAGCAGAGATATTATCCTCAGTATTACATCCAGTTAGTCTTGGGTTTACCTAGCAAACAGGAGATGGGATTCCTGGAAGTTACAGTGATTCAACTTTGAGAGATTATCTTTAGTTTTAATTAGTATGTGATCAGAATAATACATAAAAAATACAGACATGGAAGGTTTTATCCAATCACGATATAGATGTTGATGCTGATAATCAAAAGCTGATGCAAGCAGAAATGCATGCATACTATTGGGTATACTATTATACCCATATACAGGACGTGTATACTCTATATAGGTATATACTTGTATATATTTATATATATATATATAGGTATATAAATTTATTCATTTAGCAGATGCTTTTATCCAAAGCGACTTCCAAGAGAGAGCTTTACAAAAGTCCATAGGTCACTGATCATAACAACGAGCCCCAAAACATTGCGAGTAGCCAAACATGAAGCATACATTGTGAAAAGCAAATAAGTGCCAATGGGAAGAACCATAAGAGCATGTAGTTAAACAAGTTACAAATTAAACAACATGAACCTCAAAAGTGGAAGAGTGTACCTGTTGAAGAAGCAAGCAACACTAATATAATATAATTCACAGCGAGTACAAGAGGTTAAGTCAGTTACAGCTAACCAACAAGAGCAACAAGTCCCTCAGTAAGAGTCATTTTGTTCCTGGAGGAAGCTAACATCAGGTCCAGCAAATCATTCCTAAGTACCGTTGTACTTCCAGAACAAGTGCGTCTTAAGCCTTTTCTTGAAGGTGGGGAGACAGTCAGTGTCTCTGATGGAGGTGGGGAGGTGATTTCACCATTGGGGGGCAACATATATACACCTAATATATATGTATGTGTATTATAATACATGTTTGTGTATTATAATATATAATATTTGAATCTCATTGAGATTCAAATATTAGGTGGGAATTGAAAGCATCAATGGAGATTTGCAGTTCATCTCATTTTAATTGAGAGATCCATGTTAAGGTGGACATGAATATTTCAGATGGCCTATTAATATTATTATGCCCATTTAAGTTTTAACTTTAAAATTCACAGTGTAAGTGATTGATATCGCATTCATGGGAAACTTTGGACGTTTCATAACAACTCTTTAGACTTGTGTCCCGACATGATGGAATTCTTATCAAATAGAATTCTGCTGAAATGGCCATTTCCCATAATCCATCACCCTTTCTCCTTGACTTGCTAAATCTGCAAACACAAGGGGTGACCAAAACAGTAGATGTATCCTTTATCTGCATGACAGAACAACACACGTAAACCAAATGAAGTGTAAGTCTGTGTGTAGGTGCTGGCGTACATTTGATTTACCACCTGTATCTCTTGAGTCATGCCCTGTATTTCTTTCTATCGCCCCTTAAGTCTTGGACAATAACAGCCCAAACAGAAACATAGACCCCCTCTCCCTCTCTCTCTCTCTCTCTCTCTCTCTCTCTCTCTCTCTCTCTCTCTCTCTCTCTCTCTCTCTCTCTCTCTCTCTCTCTCTCTCTCTCTCTCTCTCTCTCTCTCTCAGACACACACACAGACACACAAAGACAGGAAATTATTCAAAAAGCCTCCATCTGACATTCCACTGAGCTCTAAAGTGTGGAATGACGATAAAGTTGGCGTTTCAAACGACTGCGCACGGCAAATTAAAAAAAGCCGGCGGCTCGTGGACTTCTGCGGGTGCGTGTGGCAAGGCTCGTGGCAGCGGGAGGGGTAGATGGATCTCAGTACAGATTGTTAGTGACATGTTAATTTCTCCACCGTCAGTCAGACCAGAGGCATCGCCATCAAGGGGAAGTAAGGAACACATGCCCCAGCCGTTAAGTCCCTCTCTCCTTCATCTCTTCTCCCACCCACCCCCCCACCCCTCATAGCACTGTGAAGCTGCCTGCATGATCAAGACCACGTTCACTTTTTAACGCTTCTTTACTTTAGCTCTCCTTCTTGTGCGTCTCTAAAGCTCTGTTTGATTACATCTTGCCACCTTGTGCTAAACAACTGCAGTTTGGGAACCTCAAAACATAGCTTCTTGCCCTTAAAGGTGTGCGTTTATCTTTGAAAGGGGCCGAGCTGTGTCTGTGTTTGGGGAACATGACAGGTTGGGTCAGGGGTTGTGAGATACCATTGACTCTAGACCTTATTCCCTTAACACCTGTGGCCAAGTGGAACCGCAACCTTTCTATCCTCCTTTACTAGGAACATCATTGATTTGGTGACAAAAGAATTGGCACAAGCTGGAGGGAGGAGAACTCATCGAATCCACATTGCTCAAAGCCTTAGAAGCAAGAAATTATGGTTTGATTTGTACTATCCTTCCTCCTCTTCAATGCAACGACTGGAAATGTGCAATGCTACACAGTGTATACAATCATTGTTTAACCAAATTAGTGATATTACACAATTATGGAGGTAATGAAGGTTGTGGTTCCACAGGGCTACAGAACAAGGGGGTTAACAAATGCAATGATATTTTAGGAAAAATGTGTCTATCTCTGCCTATAGTTAGATGCTAAACCTTCTGAATGTACAGTGGGTTCTAATAAGGAGCCAAGTGTCAAGCTAGACACAATCATTCATTCTACGATCCCTATTGTACCCCTTTCTCTCACTGTATCTCTTTTTCTCAATTTCTTTGTCTCACTCAATCTTTATCTGTCTCTCTCTCTCTCTCTCTCTCTGAGGCAGGCAGCCGTGGTACTTTGGCTGGGGCTTCAACCTGCCCAGAGGTCAGGCTCTTTTAGACAAGTGGAACCAGATCCCTGACTCCACCGACATCCTGGTCACACACTGCCCTCCACTGGGTGAGTCACTCACTGCAGCCGTCACTGTTCACTCACTCTCTGTCTCGCTCTTTCCTTTTCTCTCTCTGTCTGTCTCTCTCGCACACACAAACACAGATTTTTTATTTATTTTATGTATGAGTGTATCAGACCATTGCTTCACAATGTTGCATTGTGAATGCGATGCATGTTATAAATACATTTCTACTTGTACATACACATCCAGATCATACACATGAACACATGCATAGACACACCAAATGCATATACACACACCACACCCTGACACACACACGCACTTTCACACCTCATCTCCTGCTGCAGCTGGGATGCTCAGGCGAGTGTGTGTGATTGAAGATCTGAGGCTGCGTCTCGCCTCTAAACACAGAGACCTATTTTCCCTTCAGTTTAGCCAAGTGTCTCTAGCTATCTCTTCGTAAGCCACCAGCATATGGACTGGCTACAGCAGGCTACTAATGCATGCATGAGAGAGGCAGAGAGAAGGGGGTGGGTGGAGTGAGGGGGGGGGGGGGTGAGGAGGAGAAGTATGGAGAAAGAAAGCGAGATAGTACAAGAGACAAAGGGAGTGATAAACAGTTGGGAGTGAAAGGAGTATATGTGATAGAGTCCAGGAGAAAAACTGGAATGCAGTCTGAAAGCAGAGAGTAAAGTAAAGAGAAGAGAACGAGAGGAAAGAATCGTGAAAGAGTGAAGGATAGAGATACATCTTTCTCACAGTGTCTTCATGGACTGCAATGAAGTGATGGATTTAAGGCAGAGCAGAATAAATATATCCCCTTCATACAGTTCAAGGCACAAAGTGACACGGCATGGACAGGAAGTAGACCCACTGGCATCAACATGGTGCAGATTATACCACCTCGCCCATAACTAAACAAAAGCATTGGAAAGCTAGGAATAGCTGAAACAATTGTGTTGTTATTTGATAGTCACAGAAATGTTATAAATCTTCAAGAAATGTAGGGGGCTCTTTGCACTTGTATTCCACCTAAAAACACTACAGTGTAAGACTAATGCCTATGAAACAGACACATTGTTGACGATGGAGAGATTAACACACTGTCCTTGTTTCTGTGATGTGGGGGGGTTGTACATTTACATTTAGTCACTTAGCAAACGCTCTTATCCAGAGCGACTTACAGTAAGTACAGAGACATTCCCCCCGAGGCAAGTAGGGTGAAGTGCCTTGCCCAAGGACACAACGTCATTTGGCACAGCCGGGAATCGAACCGGTCACCTTCAGATTACGAACCCGACTCCCTAACCGCTCAGCCACCTGACTCCCAAAGTCAGCCACCTGACTCCCTTGTATTGATTCAGTACTCCCATCCCTCCCAATAAATCACTCTCCCTCTTTCTCATCCACAACACACACTGTACTGGAGTGGTGTGTCGGGTGTGTGTGTTGGGTGCGTTTGTACTTCATCTCTATTCTCCACTTCACTGCTGGAGTGGAAATGGAAGAGCTTTAGAGCAGTTTTTACGATCTACCTGTAAATTTGCAGCATGTGTGGTTTGGTGCTGAATGTCTGATCGGTGTATGTGTGTGTGTGTAGGCTTTCTAGACTGGGTTCCTAAGAAGATGCAGCGTGTGGGCTGTATGGAGCTGCTCAACACTGTCCAGAGAAGAGTACAGCCCAAGCTCCACGTGTTTGGACACATTCATGAAGGTAGATCAAACTCACACAGTTGTCCTGTATAGTAGTTCAATCAGGAGAGACCTGGGATGAGTAAAGTGATGTTTATTTATAGAACAATAAATGTACTACAAGTGTTTGGAGCTTAGACCCCATGGAAAATTAAATGATCAAAGGGCGTCTGCCCCGTATCTGAAGAGGAATCCCCCACGGAGTCCAGACACTGGTGGTGGTGGCGGCAGCCGACGACCCAGCCAGAGGAGCCGGAACGAAGTCACCGGGTGGCGACCGGGAGGTAGAGGGTCGCGCACTTTGGTAGCATTGACAAATTAAACAGCGAGAAACACGTATTTAAAAGGCACGGCATCATTATGATAGGCTGGCAAGCGGGGAAAGTTCTGTCACCGCTAATCGATTGCCTACGAAAACCCAGATGACAGCCCGACATGAGAAAGAGGGAAAGGAGAGAACATTCATAGCGGAGGGAGTGAATAATGAAGCATTATCGTGTGAGCCCGAGTGCAGGGTTCGGTCTTGCCTGACTGAACGTGCGTTATCATTTGTGTGATTTCATCCAAGTGAGGGAAAGGGAGCTAAGTTGTCAGACCCTCTACTTGGGATAAGGGCGGCTTTTTGTGGGGTTAGCAGGTCAGGCAGGTTCCCTGGAGCACCAGGACCCTGTAGGAGCGGACCAGATTAGAAACTAGATCATATTCACTCAGGAAAACCCAGCCTGCTTTAATCTTGCTTTTGAATGTGATTTGCAATTAATTTGGATTCATTGGAAATTTAGTGCATCTGAAAAGTATTCACA
The DNA here is from genome assembly GCF_038355195.1 of Osmerus mordax. NCBI lineage: Eukaryota > Metazoa > Chordata > Actinopteri > Osmeriformes > Osmeridae > Osmerus > Osmerus mordax. Next base: position 11,942,972 of record NC_090066.1, on the reverse strand, counting down.
GCGATTCCCTTTTTCCTAATTTTATGTTACAGCCTTTTGTTTTGGGCATTTTTCCCATTTCTTCTTTGCAGGACCTCTCAAACGCCATCAGGTTGAATGGGGAGTGTCGGTGCACAGCCATTTTCAGATCTCTCCAGAGATGTTCAATTGGGTTCAAAAGTCTGGCCTCTGGCTGGGCCACTCAAGGACATTCATTCTGAGTTGTCTGGAAGCCACTCCTTTTTTATCTTGGCTGTGTGCTTAGTGTTGTTGTCCTGTTGGAAGCGGAACCTTCGCCCCAGTCTGAGATCCAGAGGAAGAGTCCATTGCTGCACTCATCTTTCCCTTGATCCTGACTAGTCTCCAAGTTCCTGCCGCTAAAAAACATCCACACAGCATGATGCTGCAACCTCCATGCTTCTCTGTTACTGTAGGGATGGTATTGGCTAGGTGATGAGCGGTGCACGTTTTACTCCAGACATGACGCTTGGCATTCAGGCCAAATAGTTAAATCTTTGTTTCATCAGACCAAAGAATTTTGTTTCTCATGGTCTGAGAGTACTTCAGGTGCCTTTTGGAAAACTCCAGGCGGGCTGTCATGTGCCTTTTACTGAGGAGTGGCTTCCGTCTGGCCACTCTACCATACAGGCCTGATTGGTGGAGTGCTGCAGAGATGGTTGTCCTTCTGGAAGTTTCTCCTCTGTTCGCAGAGCAACGCTGGAGCTCTGTCAGAGTGACTATCAGGTTCTTGGTCACCTCCCTGAATAAGGCCCTTCTATCCCGATCGCTCAGTTTGGCCGGGCAGCCAACTCTAGGAAGTCCTGCTGGTTCCAAACTCCAAACTTCCAAACTGATGGAGGCCACTGTGTTCATTGGGACCTTCAATGCTGCACAAATAATTTGGTATCCTTCCCCAGATTTGTGCTTTGATACAATCCTGTCTTGGAGGTCTACAGACAATTCCTTGGACTTACATTTACATGTATTCATTTAGCAGACACTTTTAACCAAAGCGACTTCCAAGAGAGAGCTTTACAAAAGTGCATAGGTCACTGATCATAACAACAAGATAGCCACAAACATTGCGGGTAGCCAAAACATGAAGCACACATTGTGAAAAACCAATTAAGTGCCAAAGGCCATAACCACAAGAGCATGTAGATAAACAAGTTACAATTAAACAACATGAACCTCAAAAGTGCAAGAGTGTACCTGTAGAAAAAGCAAGCAACAATAATATATTTCACAGCGAGTACAAGAATTTTTATTCAGTTACAACTAACCAACAAGAGCAACAAGTCTCTCAATAACAGTCATTTGTGATCCTGGAGGAAACTAACATCAGGTCCAGAAAATAATTCCCAATTACCGTTGTACTCCCGGAACTTGAGCCTTTTCTTGAAGGTGGGGAGACAGTCAGTGTCTCTGATGGAGGTAGGGAGTTGATTCCACCATTGGGAGGACTTCATGGCATGAACTATCATTTTGATGCAGCTAATTTGTGAGGAATCTTAGAATAAGATATTGCACATTTAACAAGATGTATGATAGATGAAACAACATACCTTATTTTCCGGACTATAAGTCACACTTTTTTTCATAGTTTGGCTGGTCCTGCGACTTATATTCAGGTGCGACTTATATATCAAAATATATATAATTTAACATGTATTTAAATGTTAATTCATACTGACTGACCTGAACCAACAAGTTCAACGGATTCAGTGATGTGGAATAAGATCGGGAGCTTGGTGAACTAGCTTACCGGTAACTTGCTTATTGGACTCGCTAGCTTGTTATGTTAATTTAGCCTATTCAGCCTCCCAGGTATGTTCTTTATGCTATTGTGTAGCTGAATAACTGTTAATGTGTTACGTTAACGTACCGAACACCTATTCAGCCTGTTGTTCTGTGTGCTATTGTGTAGTTGAATAACTTGCCTTTCCAGATTAAATGTCTGTTCTTGGTCTTGGATTTTGTGAAATACATTTCTAAATAAATGTGACTTATAGTCCAGTGCGACTTATACATGTTTTTTTCCTCTTCATGACGCATTTTTTGACTGATGCGACATATACTCCGGAGCGACTTATAGTCCGAAAAATACGGTACATATTGTAGATCAATACAATTAGATAAAAATGTGTGCAAAACATTTATCATTCCTTCTATTTCTCTACAGGTTATGGCATGATGACTGACGGCACCACCAGCTATATCAATGCCTCAGCCTGCACTGTCAACTTCCAGCCCATGAACCCGCCCATCATCTTTGATCTGCCCAACCCAAGGACCACATGACTGGAGAAGGCCCGCCTCCAGAACCACACTTCCAATCAGGAGACAGCAGGTGGACACAGATGAGGGGATGCGGGCAGGATTTCAGTACTGTATATATTTCACAATGGCCAAGTACACACAATGTGTGTGTGCGTGTCTGTTTGTGTGTGTGTGGCACCACTGGCACATGTACAGTATTGAGGAATGGCCATGGCCAATGCCAATCCTTCTTTGGCATCTATCCTTTTTTATTTTCCATGTGCTATCATTTTCACATCTTTTTCCCCACAATGGATCAGACCCACAGACAAACAGACAGAAAGACAGTTCTGAAGAGGCCTCAGCTGTAAGCCTGTCTCCCGCTCTGCTCTCCTACTGCACTGACAATCGAACTGGGTACCCAGTCAGCCAGCCAGCCAGGCCAACTCTTCCTCCCCCTGTTAGAAGTGGTTGCGGCCCCCCTACTGTGCAATGCTGGTAGATCTGTAGAGTTTGGTCTTACCATATGTCTAGTGGAGATCTTATTGTATTTGGTGTATTTGGATGACTCAACCTCTCACCATTCACTCCTACTTTCCACACTGACTATCAAGGGTTAACGGATGCCCAAAGGTTTTAATGGTTACATCCACCCCCAGAGCGAGTCAATGACAGGGAAGTAAACTAATGCTAAGATGAATTACTAACAAATGTCTATCTCAATCTCTTTTACTCTCTTTATACCACAAAACTCTCTTGTACAATTTTGGCTTTCTGTCTGTTTCTGTCATTCTGAGGCTTGAGGTTCGGTATGTGTGTGTTTAATTGTGAATGCATATTTGTGTGTAAGTGAGATCAAAGTATCTGTGTGAGGGCAGCAGGAGGTCTCTAACATGGTCTGTGTGTGAGTGTCAAACGTGTTGACACTGCTCCCATGGGCCTCAGAAATCTCAGTAAGCCTCTTAATCAGGGGAGGAGAGAAATACAGTCTCTCTCTTCCCCTCTTCACCTAATTTTCCTCTCCTCTTTTCTTCCCCTCTGCTCTATTACTCTCTCAAAGTATCCTCTGGTTTCCTCCTTCAGCTTACTTTCTTCCCCTCCATCCATCCGGCACTGTAAATAATTCAGCTTAGCCTTCCTCTGACTCTGGACAAAATCATCTCAAGGTCATGGTGGAATGTTGGGATGAGTAGTCGAGAATTAGGTCCAACGTATCAGATACACAAAAGTGCTGCTTCCCACTCTCTTACTCCTGCCCTGTGGTACTTTACCTGAGAAAAGATGGATTATCAGAAGAAACTTTCACCAATCTTTGGGATGTGGGCCAAGTCATGGACTGTAATGGGGTAACAATACTTCATCTTAAATGGTAAATAAAAAAGGTAAATGTATTTCAAAGTTTACATGTAGTGTTGCCATGCTTAAAAAAATAGTTCATTGCAAAAAAAAAAGGCTGTGTAAATTTTTTGTTGTTATTTTTAGGTTTTATGTGTTTCTCAGTACTGTAAATGTGTATATTACCTGCACTCTGACACAGTTCATCCCCACAAAACACTTATACACTTGAACCCTGGTGGGTTCAAATAGTTATCTGAGTTCAATTGGTGTCTTTTGCAAGCACTTCTGAACATGAGACCTGAAACCTCTGTTTGACTCAAAGAGGGGTTAGCATAGCATCACAAGTCTACATCCCTCTTTGATTTATGTAGTCATGGATTACAGTAACACACCCACCTCCCATCCACCGGCTACAGTTGACTCCCATCTCAATCGTATTCACTGGTAGTCTAGGAAGTCCCCCACCCATGTATTGCTGATCATTAGAGGACTCACAGGAAATCTTTGTCAGTAGAAAGCATAGACTGAACCACTCCTCTTATTCTGCATATCACAACATAATACGCAGTGTTGCTTTACTATATGTCTGCATGTGGAGGTGATGTTAATATGCTTTCTGTTTCTCTACAGTGTTTCCCCTAGGTTTACAGCTTTGGGGGAGGGGGGGCGGCGGCGGTGGGTGGTTGGCAGTGACCATGTAGAGACAGAAATGACATGCCGTCGTGTGTAGTGGAAAAATTCTAGTGGCACTGTATAGATTTGAATAGTCAAGAGATGGCGGTTTCAATAAATGTATTTAGCTTGTACAAATTAAGAATTAACAAAGTACTTTGTGATCAGTCATAACGAAGGAGGTGCTAGCCACAGATCGTTCGCAAGAGTGATGAAAAACAACCCTAAAACCCTGCCTTATATAAACTTTAGATCAAATGGTTCTTCTGATGGTCAATCCATCAATGTAGCAAACTCTGTGATTGGTCAGCACTGCTCAGTGACAGTTTGACTCCATACCAAGTGTCCCACAGTTCTTTGATGTGGCATCTCTCCCCAAACCAGTAGATAGTAAAGCCACAGGAGTTCACCAGTCAAATGGTCAACTGTCCTTTGTGTGGACATCTTCAAACAAGTATTTAATTAACCCCACCCATGCAACAGGAAGGGTCAGAGCAGCTTGATCAGTTCATCTATCTTAAACTGCTCCCTCAGATCACAATAACAATACAATTCATCCTCCCCAGGTGTCATAAACTGCAAATGGCATCTCTACCAAATGGAGTTGATTCAACATTCATTGTATCAAGCTTCTTAACCAACTTTAAACTTCTCTTAAAACACTGTATTGTAAATTTCCACCACACGTGTAAATAAGATAAATAGCATAAGGCCATCTAGTTTGTTTAATAAAAGAGCAAGCTATAGACCTGTTGTATAGGAAAGGTAACCTTAAATGACTTATTTTGTGATCTGGCGCTATATATAAAAAAATATATAGGCCCCCTATATATATAAAAAAAAAAAGATTTATTTGTAATTATTATTAACTTGACCTTCCAGAGGGTGCCGTTGGAGGGGCGGGGCACCCCCCTAATATAATGGTAGGGGAAACACTGCTCTAACAGAAAGCATCCACACAAGAGAGGAGGGTAATAATTACTGTATTTAAAAGTAATGTGTTCTTGATAAAGGGACATGTCTGTATGGTTGCATGTAAGTGTGTTTGTGTATGTGTGCGTGACAGAGCATGTGGGAAAGTGTTAAGCCCTAAGGACGAAAAAGGAAATGTATTTGTTGATGAAATAGGCAAAAGGAGAGAGTGTCTTTCGTTACTGAGTGCAAAATGTCTTTGTTAGTCTGTTCTGATTTTTTTCTTCTGAGATTATAATGTTTTACAAAGTATGCCTCAATAGCTGTGGTTTGTTATCTTTGAGAACTCTTCTGTTCCCCTGTTGTCTTCTGTATTCTTGGTTCTTGTCTCAGGGCATGCCATTAATAACTACCTGCTACTCTGAAGACAATTGACTTTGTACATTGCAACTATTGTTTTGGGGGATTTATCTATGGGACTTTTCCATTCTATGATGTGTACCATTTTCTAATCTATGAAACAGAAATGACAAAATGAAAGACAGCTGTAAAGTTTTAAATACCTTTCTCAAAACTTAATTATTTTGGTTTTCTGAGAGTTTATTCCCACAAATTGAATTAAACCTTATCTGTGACCAGTTGGATTATGTCTTGTTATTCTGAGATCTTTCCTTCTTTCTGTTTTCTCTTCTCTTTGTTCTCGGTTAAAAGGGTAAAAAAAAAAAACATTTTACAAAACTGTGTGAGGAAACTTTTTTCTACAATTCTCTTTTGTAACAATCAGACCTGTTCCTGGTATCAATTATATGATCCTGAAAAAAAGTTTATAGACTCTTTTGGTGTCTGCAGGTCTTCCACACCTCTGCACATTCTAATGAAAAGCCGTGTTCAAATAATTACATTAGCAATCCTGGGGGAGACAAGGTAATTTATTTGCGGACGACTTTTTCTTTGCCATTGATACAGTAGCTTTCTGTCTCCACATATCCCTCTTTCTCCATCTGTAGTTCTCTCCATCTCTCTGTCCTATCGCAATTGCTTCGTTACATTTTTCTTGCTCGCCATCTTTTTATGGATAATGATTTTTCTCTGTCTTTCCCTCCAACCTCCTTCCCTGGGCTTTGTCTTGTAGTGATATTGTCCACCTAGAGAATGAGTGACAAATGTCCTTTCTTTTTCTTTGTCATCCGTTTCTTTCCACATCAGCCCCGAACAAAGACTGTCCAGCATGTCTCATGTAAACAATTCCAAAGCACTTTATTTGGTTGGCTACAGAGAACAATCACTGTCAAAATGGCCACACAACAGAAAGAAAGAGAGTGACAAATACATATCAGAGTAATTATATCTCAGAATAATTATAGTCCTTGAAGTCATTTACTATAATTGTGTCTGTTTTTTGGAGACTAGGAGTAAGTACCCTGAGTATGGATTCATCTTCAATAAACATACTACTATCAATAAACATTCAAAAAACAAATACTGTAAGAAACCACGGGTCCTCTTATAGAGGTTGCGGTATGGGTACAAGAAGGCTTGCAGGAGGTCATTGTATAATATCCTCCCTGTGGTATTGTTGTCAAAGCCGGAGGTGAGGTGAAAGACTTCTTCTTCAGTCAGGTTCACACTGAATTGTCTCAGCACCTGCATGTAATTAGAATGATTAGAATTAACTGTTGCGTATGAGTTTTTGCAGATGTTTGATCATGATAGCCTACCTTCCTGAAGTCCTGAATGGATATTTTGCCACTGCAGTTGCGGTCCAAGATGAGAAAGTTCTGTCTGATGGCTTTCCAGGAAAGCTGAACCGGATCATATATCCTCAACAAAGCCTCCACGCCCTGTCTACTAAGTATTCCCTCACTTATCTGTACCATAGAGAAACCACAGCAGAACCACAACACAAGGAGACAGGAAAGAGACAGCATGAGGGCCAGTAGGAAAACGAACTTCCTTTTTTTGCTATTTGTATTTAAGTTTAGACATGGCTTTGGTCGATACAGTGATATGTTCTGTGAAATTGTGTTTATGGACAATCTCAGCTCATAACTACCATGCAGGAGGTCTCTTGACTATTACGCAGATGGCTGCTTTGGTTATCAGACAATGCAGGTTATTGTAATCCAAAGCTCAATTGGAAGGTGGTAGCTCACAGGTTGCCAAATAAGCCCTCACCCACACACTCAAGTGCTGCTTGAGACTTTGTTTACCCAGTGGGGGTTCTAAGAGAACCTGCCGACCAACGTGTCATTGTTCAAAGCTTTTTACGCACCCCGCTCGTGCCAGAAAACACACTGCGATTCACCAAAACTCGCAGAAAATCAGTTGTCAATGAGGCAATGGGACAGCAGAGAGTCTAAGGATGGAGGTCCCTGCTGAGTTTAGAGAATCTGGCAACCCACCACGGCCCCAGAGCTGAACAGTTCCCTATCCTCCAGTGTTAACCCATTGACTGTGAGAACGCAGCAGAACAGCCACCAATAGACCAGAACGAGACACAGAAAGGGAAAGAGAAAAGTGGAGTGAAAGCTTTTCTAAAATGTTGTTTTAAACAATGGTTGTGACACATTTTCTCTTGAACCACTTGAGGAATTCAAAATAATTACATTTTAATTGTTGTACCGGCGTTGTGGGAGGTGGTAGTTTAGGCCACTCGAAAGCATGCTTGACAATTGTTGGCTTGAGTATGAGGAGGAAATAACACCACACTGACACTGACAGTTGTGATCTGTTTTGTAACAAGCCTATTTGGACTGGGGAGCTCGATTTTAATTAAAGTGATTTTTTTTTATTGGAACGAATATCACTCTTATTATGGTGCATGGACTACATTGGAAGAACGTGAAAGAATAAGCTGCATTAACATTAAGCTCACTATTACTGAGATATTGGACACAGCATATTGGACTGGGAAAACCACTACAGTACCTTTGAGCAATGAAGGACACTGCATGTTGTCTTTGGGAACTGAGGCACCAATGATGTTCAAGTTCAAGTCTTTTATTGTCAGATGCACAGAACAACACAGGGTCAGACATGGCACTGAAATTCTTAGGACAAGACAACGCAAAGCAACCTGGCATAACATAACATATAAGAACACAGAACATAGATTACATCTATGATAAGCTAAAATATAGTAACCTCCTGATATATAAGATATACAATATTCAATACAGTATACTAAACCTCTAAATACTAGTGCTGTCAGTTAAACGCGTTATTAACGGCGTTAATGCAAACCCATTTTAATGGCGTAAATTCTTTTATCGCAAGATTAACGTTCTTTATAGCCTAGCAAACCTTGTAGTTTTTTTCACATGCTGTTGCAACAACTACCATATTTCTTCGAATAAATGCTGCGGCGTTTATTAAATAACGTTCATTTTTGGTGCAGCGTTTATACGAGGGCAGTGTTTAATTAGTAAGGGTGATCTCGTGAATTGTAGCTGCAGTGCAGCCATAGACAACTTCGTTGCTGGCATTGTGACAAATGAATCATGCTGCTAAAAACGCAGGTTTCATTTACTACCTCTATCCTCCTTGTCTATTCTTTGTTTGTCTATGAGTGCGACAACTCCCTTTCTCATTGGCTATCAATTAGGTGTGCGTTGGTAGTACAACTGTCTCAAATACATTGTGTAGAAATCTGAAGCAGCATGCCTAAATGTTCATACACGTTAGCTTTCGAACAGAAAGTTATGTAGGCCCTACATGTGTAATAAATACTGGGGTTGAATTTAACCAATTAAATAACCGTTTTCAGATTTTTTTGGTGCGGCGTTTATTCAAGGGCGGCGTTTATTCGAAGAAATACGATACTGACGTTAGAAAAACTACAACACCACACCGGATCTAGCTAGACCGGAAACAAAACAACAGGCACGCCGCACACACTTGTTTGGGCTTGCGAGCCAGCTAAAGAGTAGTAGGCTAACGTTACGTTTTGAGTGGATGGCGAGCGCGAGACGCCGAAATGGATGCCAATAAGATTCTAAATGGAAAGTTTACTTTTAAAAAGTTGCCAAATGGTTCCATTGACAAGACCAAAGTGATCTGTGTGTTTTGTCGTTGTAAACTGAGCTATCATCGCAGCATGTCCAGTCTGAAATACCACTTGATGGCCAAGCACACAGTTGATGCGAATTCTCCGCCCCCTCGTTAAAGCCAGGCGATTGCAATGTTGTTCTCAATTAAAAAATAATAATTTGCACTAAGCAATCCGATCCACTGTTCCATGTTGATAAGAGCATTAAAATGAGAAAAAATTATGGGATAAAAAAAAATAATTTAGAATAGATAAAAATGTGCGATTAATCGCGAGTTAACTATGACAAATGCCATTAATCACGATTAAATATTTTAATCGTTTGACAGCACTATTAAATACACATACTAACCTATACTAACCTTATAAACCTATACTAACCTAAGACAAGTGAAGTACAATAGCGCAATATTGCTGATAGTGCAACCAGTAGCTGAAAGTGACAGTGTTTAAAGTGACTAGTGAGAAGTGTATCAGTGTCCATATCAATGTCCATTAAGAAGCCTGATGGCCCTTGGAAAGAAACTGTTGTCCAGTCTGCATGTGCGAGACTGAGTGCTTCGGTATCACCTGCCTGAAGGCAACGAGGTAAAGAGACTGAAGGATGGGTGGTAACAGTCTCTTAGAATCCTGCCAGCTTTCTTGAGGCATCGTGTGTGGTAGGTGTCCTGTAGGGCTGCGAGCTTCCTGCCGATGATGAACTCAGCAGACCGGACCACACTACGTAGGGCTTTGCGGCCCCTGTCTGTGCAGCTCCCATACCACACTGTGATGCAACCAGTCAGTATGCTCTCTATAGTGCATCTGTAAAAGTAAGTGAGGATGACTGAGTCCATGCCAAACTTCTTAAGTCTCCTCAAGAAGAAGAGGCGTTGCCGGGCCGCTTTGACCACATTGTCTGTGTGAGCAGACCAGGTGTGATCATTGCTGATCGAAGAATCTGAAGCAGCTGACCTTCTCCACTTTGGATCCGTTGATGTTGTAGACCTGTGTGAAGTTGGCCCCCCACCCAACGCAAAACATCGTCAAAATAGTCTCAATCATTTGTGCTCCGTTTGTGCTCCGTTTGTGCTGGTTTGTGCCGTTAAAATTTTCGTTTGTGCTGCTATAATTTTTTAGATATTAAAGAATGTTTTATAGGTCATCCTGAGGTCACTCAGCCCCCCCACATATTCCGAATGAACTCAAAATAGTCTCAATCGTGTGTGCTTTGTTTGTGCTGGTTTGTGCCGTAAAAATGTTCGTCTGCAGCGGTATTTTTTATATTAGACATTTAATTATGGCCGATGACGTCACCAGCCCCCCCCCCCCCCCCACTTGCTCCAAACTGATTGTAAATAGTCTCAATCGTTTCTGCTACGTTTGTGCTGGTTTGTGCTGTCAAAAGAAATATTTGTGCTATTCCAATTTTAAAGATATTACCGTTTTATTTTTCACACATGACGTCACTCAGCCCCCCGTCAACGTCCAAATCTCATGAAAATAGTCTCAATTGTTTGTGCTACGTTTGTGCTGGTTTGTGCTGTTCAAATAATTGATTGTTCTAGGCCTACTTGTTACTGTAAGATAGCCAATGCTACCTGCCTATGTGTCTGTGTGAAGTCAGCATAACTTCTGTATGAAGTCAGCTGCCCCTGCAGTGCTTTTCAGTTAGGGGCCTTAATCATTTCCAACATGATCCTGGGCTGGGCATGAAAACCAAAGGGTTATATGTATTGGGAAATGTGATAAGAGAAGTGAAGAGGCAATTTCTCACGTTGACAACACAACTGCGTGTGCCATTTCTTAATCAACCAACAAAGTGCAAAAATAGCATAAAATCTGATTCCTTAAATGTAGAAAATAGCATCCCTTGTTGAACATGAAACGGAACATGGAATGTTTTTACAACTCTTTTGTGTAGAACACAACATGTTGCACGTTCTGTTTTTCCGGTGCTGTGGAAACCCCCTTGGACAGGTCATCATACCGCTCCCATGCCGAGAACGTCCTCCTGCAGTATGCCACATAATGTCCCATAGCTTCCCTGTAAGGCCCTGGAATAAAAGAACAATGCCCCTCAGGAGGAACTGCTCATTTCCAATGGTGATGTGCATAGGAAAATCTTGGAGTCTGTAGGTGCGCTCTGCAGCGATTTCGACTGAAGGATTCATATATCTATGTGTCTATTCCAATATGTAATGATAGTATTCAATGACACGAATCTGTGTTCTAGAAAGAGTGGTCTGGAGTCGCAGAGGTCCCATAATATCAGCTTTAAAGCAGCAGTTGGAAATCAACAAGTACAGAGCTCTGGGGTTGTCTACGTTTCCCTACCCGCAACAGAGTTTGGGCTGGTTCACGAAGTCCAACTGGCTATCTTTCCCTCCCCAGCATATAATATACAGTGCAATTTAAACAGAAAGATGAAAAGAGGGTTGAGCTTGTTCTCTCGTGCATCAGGGAGTTGTTCTTGCCTCCGCGTCCCACCTGCTCGGGTGCCATCTCCACCCAGATTCAAGGTTGTTTCTGAAAATGAAAAGATAGAGACACAAAGAACAGCCTGCTTCCCACACTCAGTGTGAGACCCAATGTTTAAGCCTGAGCACACTTCTAAGTTCATAACTTTAATAAGCACAATGCATAACTTTAATAAGCAAAATATATTCTTTACGACCCACAGTGCTGCTCCTGTGGAGTAACTATGGTTGACTTCACCAATGCACGACGACTCCGGCATGGAAGGGTCCACTGCTATTGATGGCTCAGTTGCTTTTGTTTTTTTAAGAGGTCTTAGGCACATTGAGGGTTGCAGTTGGACTCCCTCCACAAGTGCATCCTGGAGACCTTGGATGCCCTCTCTTTCTAAAATGCCCCCATCAACAGGTGCTAGGGGAACTGGCCTCCTGAATGGCAAACCCCTACTGCAGTCTGAATATGAGCACTGGATCTCTGTCACTAGACTAGGAGCATGGCTCATCAACTTTGTGATAATGTAAGCAATGTTACACTCTGAATCGACCTGCTTTGCCCCTGACCTCAGTACTTTGTAGCTGAAAATGTTCAGGAGAATTTTTGCCCTCTGTCTGTAGGCATCATGGTCGATTCCCTTTGTCACAATGCTTGTCACTATGTTGAATATTTCAGTGTTTTCCTGGTGACTCTGGATGTATATTCTGAAATTTTCACTGTCACAGAATGCACAGCAGAGACACTGACAGAACGAGTCCAATGCGCATGTGTTGCTAAGACTGACCTGTGCCTTGTGCCTAAGGACCTTAGGTCGGGCTGAGGTGTGAAGGCCTTGACAAGAGCCCCTAGCAATGCCAGTGAGAAATCCGACACAGCCTCTTTTGGAATTGGTGCCCCTTGATCTATGCCACTCACTTAGCCAGTTTGCAATGCTGTCAATGTTGTGCTTTTCAGACAGCATCTGTACTACAGGTGTGTGTACACCAGTGTGAGCAGACAGGACTCCTTGATACAAGAATATGTGGCCAGATTTATCTGTTGGTCTGCTCAGTCGTCTTACCACAGAACCAGTATTGGCAATATTGACAACAGAGGTTAAGGAACTTGTCTTTAATCAAAAGATGGTCTCCGTTTTCAATTTGAAGCAGTAGATATGGCTTACTGTAGAAAGTCTCCCATTGCATCCTCTCTCTAGCCTAGCTTCGGCTACAGATGGACGACAATCACGATGCATGCATTATTCACGCCTACGGTGTTAATACAGTCTGTAAAAATACCACTTTGACACACTTGCAAGATGATCCGCTGGTTAAATGTAGCATGATCTTATTTACTACCCACAATAGTTCAACTTTTTTTGCAGCAGCATTTTAATCAGTTAGCTCCAGGTCCTCTCTAAAATACATTTCAGACCTTTTGAAACCTGAGCAAATGACTTTCTACTAAATTTTCAAATTCTTCTGAATTATTTCTCTTTTCGCATTGTTCTTCTCAATTCTGTAGTTTTATGCCTTCGTCCAGCTCCTGCCCCATTCAAAAATACCTTTCGGGCGCTTTGAAGCTTCAGCTTATAACTTTCTACTAAATGTTCACTATTTTCAGCTTTTTTAGCATGGTCAGCTATCCCCATTCAGGTTTTCAGCATTCTCACTGCTGTTTCGCAGGAACAACCTTTTCTTCTTCTTATTCTATTTCTTCCGTGGCACGTTTCAGCGCCTTCAAATCTTCAGCTATTAAAACCGTTCAGCTATCAAAAAATTCAGCAGTTTCAGGCCATTCCTGCTACTACTTTTCAGCTTTGTACCTCTTATGCTTGAATTAATATAAATCAATATTCATAATATTTTTAACATGGGTTTCCAATGGAGTTTTCTTTCAAATCCTCTCAAACTTCTTTAAACTTCTTCAACTTCCAAATCCTTCTTCTTCCTCAATCTTTCAGCTAGAGACACCATTTAAACTTTAAAATGTTGACAAAACCCTAAACTATTTTTAAATAATTCAGCTTTTTGATATCTATTCAACTTTTTTCAATATCACTGATTATGTTTCATGACCTTTTCAAGCCGTTTCTGAGATTTACATGGGTGTGTACGTGAAACCCTAGAGTGCAGACTGAAACGCTTAGAGTGGAGGGCAGCTTCGGATGTCGTTGAAAAAATATTTCTAGTTTGCCAGCATTGCCACAATTTTCGCTCTTCATGCTTCGTTTTTGGATCAATAGATAGCTAATTTTGTGCTGGTCGTAGACAGTTGTCTGTTGAATCCAACAGACGTACACATTTGTTCAGAGCCCCACGAAAGCGAGACAAAGTCCAACTCTCGCCCCATAGAGACCAATGCAAATCTGGTGACAAAATCGTCAGAGAAAGCAAAAAGAACAATTTTGAAACTGCCGGTAGAGTCGTATTTCTGACCGCACAGAAATATAAAGGACATCTCTGGTTTCGGCAGAGTCTTGGGTAAAGAATATATTGTGCTTATTAAAGTTATGCATTGTGCTTATTAAAGTTATGAACTTAGAAGTGTGCCCAGGCTTAAACATTGGGTCTCACACTGAGTGTGGGAAGCAGGCTGTTCTTTGTTTCTCTATCTTTTCAGTTTCAGAAACAACCTTGGATCTGGGTGGAGATGGCACCCGAGCAGGTGGGACGCGGAGGCAAGAACAACTCCCTGATGCACGAGAGAACAAGCTCAACCCTCTTTTCATCTTTTATTTTAATTGCACTGTATATTATATGCTGGGGCAGGGAAAGATAGCCAGTTGGACTTCGTGAACCAGCCCAAACTCTGTTGCGGGTAGGGAAACGTAGACAACCCCAGAGCTCTGTACTTGTTGATTTCCAACTGCTGCATTAAAGCTGAGATTATCGGACCTCTGTGACTCCAGACCACTCTTTCTAGAACACAGATTTGTGTCATAGAATACCATCATTACATATTGGAATAGACACAAAGATTATGAATCCTTCAAATGGTGACCCCGACGCTGAAAAGAGGGAGTCCAGAGGGTTCCGGCCCGACCGACGGATCGGGGGAGAGACCCATACACCGGTGCGAGGAGACAGACGTAATCGTCAGAGGCCTCAACATAAAAAAAGGTAAGCAGACACCTGTTAATTCAAAGTACTGCTATTCGGAACTGAGAACCAAATTTAGACGATTACTATGTTTCAACGTACCTAGTCAAACCAACAGTGGTGGGAAATCAACCGTTTTTGTGTTTTGTCCTTGTCCAAGGGGAGGTTAGAGTCCTCTCCAGGGGTTAGAGTCCCTAAACTCGTGGTCTTGTCCAAGGGGAGGTTAGAGTCCTCTCCAGGGGTTAGAGTCCCTAAACTCGTTGTCTTGTCCAAGGGGAGGTTAGAGTCCTCTCCAGGGGTTAGAGTCCCTAAACTCGTTGTCCTTGTCCAAGGGGAGGTTAGAGTCCTCTCCAGGGGTTAGAGTCCCTAAATTCGTTGTCTTGTCCAAGGGGAGGTTAGAGTCCTCTCCAGGGGTTAGAGTCCCTAAACTCGTTGTCCTTGTCCAAGGGGAGGTTAGAGTCCTCTCCAGGGGTTAGAGTCCCTAAACTCGTTGTCCTTGTCCAAGGGGAGGTTAGAGTCCTCTCCAGGGGTTAGAGTCCCTAAACTCGTTGTCCTTGTCCAAGGGGAGGTTAGAGTCCTCTCCAGGGGTTAGAGTCCCTAAACTCGTTGTCCTTGTCCAAGGGGAGGTTAGAGTCCTCTCCAGGGGTTAGAGTCCCTAAATTCGTTGTCTTGTCCAAGGGGAGGTTAGAGTCCTCTCCAGGGGTTAGAGTCCCTAAATTCGTTGTCTTGTCCAAGGGGAGGTTAGAGTCCTCTCCAGGGGTTAGAGTCCCTAAATTCGTTGTCTTGTCCAAGGGGAGGTTAGAGTCCTCTCCAGGGGTTAGAGTCCCTAAATTCGTTGTCTTGTCCAAGGGGAGGTTAGAGTCCTCTCCAGGGGTTAGAGTCCCTAAATTCGTTGTCTTGTCCAAGGGGAGGTTAGAGTCCTCTCCAGGGGTTAGAGTCCCTAAACTCGTTGTCCTTGTCCAAGGGGAGGTTAGAGTCCTCTCCAGGGGTTAGAGTCCCTAAATTCGTTGTCTTGTCCAAGGGGAGGTTAGAGTCCTCTCCAGGGGTTAGAGTCCCTAAATTCGTTGTCTTGTCCAAGGGGAGGTTAGAGTCCTCTCCAGGGGTTAGAGTCCCTAAATTCGTTGTCTTGTCCAAGGGGAGGTTAGAGTCCTCTCCAGGGGTTAGAGTCCCTAAACTCGTTGTCCTTGTCCAAGGGGAGGTTAGAGTCCTCTCCAGGGGTTAGAGTCCCTAAATTCGTTGTCTTGTCCAAGGGGAGGTTAGAGTCCTCTCCAGGGGTTAGAGTCCCTAAACTCGTTGTCTTGTCCAAGGGGAGGTTAGAGTCCTCTCCAGGGGTTAGAGTCCCTAAATTCGTTGTCTTGTCCAAGGGGAGGTTAGAGTCCTCTCCAGGGATTAGAGTCCCTAAACTCGTTGTCTTTGTCCAAGGGGAGGTTAGAGTCCTCTCCAAGGGTTAGAGTCCCTGAACTCGTTGTCTTGTCCAAGGGGAGGTTAGAGTCCTCTCCAGGGGTTAGAGTCCCTAAATTCGTTGTCTTGTCCAAGGGGAGGTTAGAGTCCTCTCCAGGGGTTAGAGTCCCTAAATTAGTTGTCTTGTCCAAGGGGAGGTTAGAGTCCTCTCCAGGGGTTAGAGTCCCTAAACTCGTTGTCTTGTCCAAGGGGAGGTTAGAGTCCTCTCCAAGGGGTTAGAGTCCCTAAATTCGTTGTCCTTGTCCAAGGGGAGGTTAGAGTCCTCTCCAGGGGTTAGAGTCCCTAAACTCGTTGTCCTTGTCCAAGGGGAGGTTAGAGTCCTCTCCAGGGGTTAGAGTCCCTAAACTCGTTGTCTTGTCCAAGGGGAGGTTAGAGTCCTCTCCAGGGGTTAGAGTCCCTAAATTCGTTGTCCTTGTCCAAGGGGAGGTTAGAGTCCTCTCCAGGGGTTAGAGTCCCTAAATTCGTTGTCTTGTCCAAGGGGAGGTTAGAGTCCTCTCCAGGGGTTAGAGTCCCTAAACTCGTTGTCCTTGTCCAAGGGGAGGTTAGAGTCCTCTCCAGGGGTTAGAGTCCCTAAATTCGTTGTCTTGTCCAAGGGGAGGTTAGAGTCCTCTCCAGGGGTTAGAGTCCCTAAATTCGTTGTCTTGTCCAAGGGGAGGTTAGAGTCCTCTCCAGGGGTTAGAGTCCCTAAATTCGTTGTCTTGTCCAAGGGGAGGTTAGAGTCCTCTCCAGGGGTTAGAGTCCCTAAACTCGTTGTCCTTGTCCAAGGGGAGGTTAGAGTCCTCTCCAGGGGTTAGAGTCCCTAAATTCGTTGTCTTGTCCAAGGGGAGGTTAGAGTCCTCTCCAGGGGTTAGAGTCCCTAAACTCGTTGTCTTGTCCAAGGGGAGGTTAGAGTCCTCTCCAGGGGTTAGAGTCCCTAAATTAGTTGTCTTGTCCAAGGGGAGGTTAGAGTCCTCTCCAGGGGTTAGAGTCCCTAAACTCGTTGTCTTTGTCCAAGGGGAGGTTAGAGTCCTCTCCAAGGGTTAGAGTCCCTGAACTCGTTGTCTTTGTCCAGAGGGAGGTTAGAGTCCTCTCCAGGGGTTAGAGTCCCTAAACTCTTTTTAAGAGTTTTGATAAAGGTATTAGATGTAATTTGGTTAAAAATGAGAAAGAGAAAATAACTCAATGTACTTTTATTTGGAGTTTAATTATAATTTGGTTTTAAGTTTTATTTGAGAGTTTTATCAGAGCCTGGCATACTGTTTGGGATAAACAGTTAGGCTGTGATAATGTTGTATTATGAAGAGGGTTATTATAACATACAATTCTGAAATAATTTGGGAAGACTCATCAAGTCTGATAAATTGTGGTTATGATGGTTTGAGCTAATTGGCTCATTTTGAACTGCAGCAAAACGAGTTATGAAGTTCTACCTATCTGACCTTTATAGAAAATATAGTTGGGAAAAATGTTTGGTTAATAGCTACATTAAGAACATGATTTGGTTTATATTTCATTTAAGAAGCATACGGATTCTGGTTTGGCATAATGAAAATTGCTTTGATCATATCTTTGATAAAAAGAGCTGTGATTTGGTAAAATAGAGAATCTAAAACAATATTGGTCTTAAACTTAACTGTTTTAAAAGACAGAAAAGGTTTTTTGGAGTGAAAGAAATTAGACTAACAGTTGATTTTCTAAAGAAGGGAACAAAGAAACAGATTGTCATTTCTAGGCATGACTAATAGGAGTTGACTATCAAATGATGATGTATGGTCTTACTAGATGCTGTTACATGTGTTTGCTCAACAATAAGAAAACTGAAGGGTCAATACTGCCTGGTAATTATAGATATGTTTACATTGGATTGAAATCTTTCCCAGTCCTGTACCAGATGCATTAACAACATTTGAATTGAATTATAGAAGATCATAATTACACAACTTAAACCTAATGCTAACTAGAAAAGAGATGTATTCTGCTAAATTCTGTTCCAGGTGAAGCAGTATACCAAAGAGTGGAGGAGTCAAACGAGGAGATTGGGTATTGATTAAAGTTATCAATGAAAGGAGGGATCTTATGAAATCTTTAAAATATCCTGTCTAATTTCTGGTTTTTCTATTTGTTTCGAATTTATTTAATTTTATTACAATTCTAAAAGCTTGGCTGAAGTTGTATGTATGTGGTGAAGGGGGCCTGTGAGCATGTCCAGGTCTGCCGTGGATACATGGATGTCGAATGTCCACTCTGTGGAGTGACGGTGGGTTTTCCCCTATAACATCATTAGGGTTTTCCCACTGTGTCCAGTGTGTCCTCACCACTTGGCCATAACGCTGCATAGTCTCATCATTATTGTTGATTTGTATGCCAACATTGTGTAATCAGTAATGGGATATTTTTAAATTTGTGTTTGTTGTCACACCCTAAAAGGGTGTGAAAGGAGGGATTTATTTGAACTTTAAAAATATCCACTTTAAATCCTTAAATGGGTTCTTGATTTCAATATCTGTGTTTAATCATTGGTGTTCGACTGTTCGCATCTCATTTGACTCAGTTACTGCTTGATCATGGGAGATAAGGTGATGCTGGGACTGTAACTCTTTTCTGCTTCAGGACGAGTCAGACCGGCGGGTCTGACTACCTAACCCCTGTTCTAAGGCCCCATTCCCCTGGAGACCATGTCCCCCCTTTCTCACTGGATGATATACCCCTTCCCCTTGAAGACCCTGTCCCACCTGCCCCAATATATCATCAGATGTTCTGGGAAGCCTGTTGTACATTTATGGACAGGACCATTCAAGGTCATCGAGAGAACCTTGCACGCCCTAAGGGTGCTGGGGAAAGGAAGTACGTGGTACCACTGGAGCATGTGTTGTGCTGCTCCAGAATCCAGTTGTACGTTGCAGGAGTTGGTGGAGAAGGGCCAGTGAACCTTTTGCTATTGCTACGAATGTGAGAGTCCGGAAAAGAGGGTTACGACTAGGTCAAGAGTGATACTGCTTGACCACACTAGAATTGTACTGGACTAAGAAGGTTTCCTCTATTTTACTTAAGAGTGTGCTATATCAATATCAACATGACTGTTGCTGTATCCCATGTATCAGGTCCCTGTGTAACAGGATCATTGTCTCGGCTGAGGAGAACCCGACGAAGGGGTTCCAAATGCCGTTGCTGGGGCTGGCTGACCAGGACGAGGAGACGGTAGTTGGTCCGGGCTATGTTGATTGATCTCTGGTGTTTTCAGAGATCAAAAGAGGGATTAAAGAATATATTGTGCTTATTAAAGTTATGCATTGTGTTTATTAAAGTTATGAACTTAGAAGTGTGCCCAGGCTTAAACATTGGGTCTCACACTGAGTGTGGGAAGCAGGCTGTTCTTTGTTTCTCTATCTTTTCAGTTTCAGAAACAACCTTGGATCTGGGTGGAGATGGCACCCGAGCAGGTGGGACGCGGAGGCAAGAACAACTCCCTGATGCACGAGAGAACAAGCTCAACCCTCTTTTCATCTTTTATTTTAATTGCACTGTATATTATATGCTGGGGCAGGGAAAGATAGCCAGTTGGACTTCGTGAACCAGCCCAAACTCTGTTGCGGGTAGGGAAACGTAGACAACCCCAGAGCTCTGTACTTGTTGATTTCCAACTGCTGCATTAAAGCTGAGATTATCGGACCTCTGTGACTCCAGACCACTCTTTCTAGAACACAGATTTGTGTCATAGAATACCATCATTACATATTGGAATAGACACAAAGATTATGAATCCTTCAAATGGTGACCCCGACGCTGAAAAGAGGGAGTCCAGAGGGTTCCGGCCCGACCGACGGATCGGGGGAGAGACCCATACACCGGTGCGAGGAGACAGACGTAATCGTCAGAGGCCTCAACATAAAAAAAGGTAAGCAGACACCTGTTAATTCAAAGTACTGCTATTCGGAACTGAGAACCAAATTTAGACGATTACTATGTTTCAACGTACCTAGTCAAACCAACAGTGGTGGGAAATCAACCGTTTTTGTGTTTTGTCCTTGTCCAAGGGGAGGTTAGAGTCCTCTCCAGGGGTTAGAGTCCCTAAACTCGTGGTCTTGTCCAAGGGGAGGTTAGAGTCCTCTCCAGGGGTTAGAGTCCCTAAACTCGTTGTCTTGTCCAAGGGGAGGTTAGAGTCCTCTCCAGGGGTTAGAGTCCCTAAACTCGTTGTCCTTGTCCAAGGGGAGGTTAGAGTCCTCTCCAGGGGTTAGAGTCCCTAAATTCGTTGTCTTGTCCAAGGGGAGGTTAGAGTCCTCTCCAGGGGTTAGAGTCCCTAAACTCGTTGTCCTTGTCCAAGGGGAGGTTAGAGTCCTCTCCAGGGGTTAGAGTCCCTAAACTCGTTGTCTTGTCCAAGGGGAGGTTAGAGTCCTCTCCAGGGGTTAGAGTCCCTAAACTCGTTGTCCTTGTCCAAGGGGAGGTTAGAGTCCTCTCCAGGGGTTAGAGTCCCTAAATTCGTTGTCTTGTCCAAGGGGAGGTTAGAGTCCTCTCCAGGGGTTAGAGTCCCTAAACTCGTTGTCCTTGTCCAAGGGGAGGTTAGAGTCCTCTCCAGGGGTTAGAGTCCCTAAACTCGTTGTCCTTGTCCAAGGGGAGGTTAGAGTCCTCTCCAGGGGTTAGAGTCCCTAAACTCGTTGTCCTTGTCCAAGGGGAGGTTAGAGTCCTCTCCAGGGGTTAGAGTCCCTAAACTCGTTGTCCTTGTCCAAGGGGAGGTTAGAGTCCTCTCCAGGGGTTAGAATCCCTAAATTCGTTGTCTTGTCCAAGGGGAGGTTAGAGTCCTCTCCAGGGGTTAGAGTCCCTAAATTCGTTGTCTTGTCCAAGGGGAGGTTAGAGTCCTCTCCAGGGGTTAGAGTCCCTAAATTAGTTGTCTTGTCCAAGGGGAGGTTAGAGTCCTCTCCAGGGGTTAGAGTCCCTAAATTCGTTGTCTTGTCCAAGGGGAGGTTAGAGTCCTCTCCAGGGGTTAGAGTCCCTAAATTCGTTGTCTTGTCCAAGGGGAGGTTAGAGTCCTCTCCAGGGGTTAGAGTCCCTAAACTCGTTGTCCTTGTCCAAGGGGAGGTTAGAGTCCTCTCCAGGGGTTAGAGTCCCTAAATTCGTTGTCTTGTCCAAGGGGAGGTTAGAGTCCTCTCCAGGGGTTAGAGTCCCTAAATTCGTTGTCTTGTCCAAGGGGAGGTTAGAGTCCTCTCCAGGGGTTAGAGTCCCTAAATTCGTTGTCTTGTCCAAGGGGAGGTTAGAGTCCTCTCCAGGGGTTAGAGTCCCTAAACTCGTTGTCCTTGTCCAAGGGGAGGTTAGAGTCCTCTCCAGGGGTTAGAGTCCCTAAATTCGTTGTCTTGTCCAAGGGGAGGTTAGAGTCCTCTCCAGGGGTTAGAGTCCCTAAACTCGTTGTCTTGTCCAAGGGGAGGTTAGAGTCCTCTCCAGGGGTTAGAGTCCCTAAATTCGTTGTCTTGTCCAAGGGGAGGTTAGAGTCCTCTCCAGGGATTAGAGTCCCTAAACTCGTTGTCTTTGTCCAAGGGGAGGTTAGAGTCCTCTCCAAGGGTTAGAGTCCCTGAACTCGTTGTCTTGTCCAAGGGGAGGTTAGAGTCCTCTCCAGGGGTTAGAGTCCCTAAACTCGTTGTCCTTGTCCAAGGGGAGGTTAGAGTCCTCTCCAGGGGTTAGAGTCCCTAAATTCGTTGTCTTGTCCAAGGGGAGGTTAGAGTCCTCTCCAGGGGTTAGAGTCCCTAAATTCGTTGTCTTGTCCAAGGGGAGGTTAGAGTCCTCTCCAGGGGTTAGAGTCCCTAAATTAGTTGTCTTGTCCAAGGGGAGGTTAGAGTCCTCTCCAGGGGTTAGAGTCCCTAAATTCGTTGTCTTGTCCAAGGGGAGGTTAGAGTCCTCTCCAGGGGTTAGAGTCCCTAAATTCGTTGTCTTGTCCAAGGGGAGGTTAGAGTCCTCTCCAGGGGTTAGAGTCCCTAAACTCGTTGTCCTTGTCCAAGGGGAGGTTAGAGTCCTCTCCAGGGGTTAGAGTCCCTAAATTCGTTGTCTTGTCCAAGGGGAGGTTAGAGTCCTCTCCAGGGGTTAGAGTCCCTAAATTCGTTGTCTTGTCCAAGGGGAGGTTAGAGTCCTCTCCAGGGGTTAGAGTCCCTAAATTCGTTGTCTTGTCCAAGGGGAGGTTAGAGTCCTCTCCAGGGGTTAGAGTCCCTAAACTCGTTGTCCTTGTCCAAGGGGAGGTTAGAGTCCTCTCCAGGGGTTAGAGTCCCTAAATTCGTTGTCTTGTCCAAGGGGAGGTTAGAGTCCTCTCCAGGGGTTAGAGTCCCTAAATTCGTTGTCTTGTCCAAGGGGAGGTTAGAGTCCTCTCCAGGGGTTAGAGTCCCTAAACTCGTTGTCCTTGTCCAAGGGGAGGTTAGAGTCCTCTCCAGGGGTTAGAGTCCCTAAACTCGTTGTCTTGTCCAAGGGGAGGTTAGAGTCCTCTCCAGGGGTTAGAGTCCCTAAATTCGTTGTCTTGTCCAAGGGGAGGTTAGAGTCCTCTCCAGGGATTAGAGTCCCTAAACTCGTTGTCTTTGTCCAAGGGGAGGTTAGAGTCCTCTCCAAGGGTTAGAGTCCCTGAACTCGTTGTCTTGTCCAAGGGGAGGTTAGAGTCCTCTCCAGGGGTTAGAGTCCCTAAATTCGTTGTCTTGTCCAAGGGGAGGTTAGAGTCCTCTCCAGGGGTTAGAGTCCCTAAACTCGTTGTCTTGTCCAAGGGGAGGTTAGAGTCCTCTCCAGGGGTTAGAGTCCCTAAATTCGTTGTCTTGTCCAAGGGGAGGTTAGAGTCCTCTCCAGGGATTAGAGTCCCTAAACTCGTTGTCTTTGTCCAAGGGGAGGTTAGAGTCCTCTCCAAGGGTTAGAGTCCCTGAACTCGTTGTCTTGTCCAAGGGGAGGTTAGAGTCCTCTCCAGGGGTTAGAGTCCCTAAATTCGTTGTCTTGTCCAAGGGGAGGTTAGAGTCCTCTCCAGGGGTTAGAGTCCCTAAATTAGTTGTCTTGTCCAAGGGGAGGTTAGAGTCCTCTCCAGGGGTTAGAGTCCCTAAACTCGTTGTCTTGTCCAAGGGGAGGTTAGAGTCCTCTCCAAGGGGTTAGAGTCCCTAAATTCGTTGTCCTTGTCCAAGGGGAGGTTAGAGTCCTCTCCAGGGGTTAGAGTCCCTAAACTCGTTGTCCTTGTCCAAGGGGAGGTTAGAGTCCTCTCCAGGGGTTAGAGTCCCTAAACTCGTTGTCTTGTCCAAGGGGAGGTTAGAGTCCTCTCCAGGGGTTAGAGTCCCTAAATTCGTTGTCCTTGTCCAAGGGGAGGTTAGAGTCCTCTCCAGGGGTTAGAGTCCCTAAATTCGTTGTCTTGTCCAAGGGGAGGTTAGAGTCCTCTCCAGGGGTTAGAGTCCCTAAACTCGTTGTCCTTGTCCAAGGGGAGGTTAGAGTCCTCTCCAGGGGTTAGAGTCCCTAAATTCGTTGTCTTGTCCAAGGGGAGGTTAGAGTCCTCTCCAGGGGTTAGAGTCCCTAAATTCGTTGTCTTGTCCAAGGGGAGGTTAGAGTCCTCTCCAGGGGTTAGAGTCCCTAAATTCGTTGTCTTGTCCAAGGGGAGGTTAGAGTCCTCTCCAGGGGTTAGAGTCCCTAAACTCGTTGTCCTTGTCCAAGGGGAGGTTAGAGTCCTCTCCAGGGGTTAGAGTCCCTAAATTCGTTGTCTTGTCCAAGGGGAGGTTAGAGTCCTCTCCAGGGGTTAGAGTCCCTAAACTCGTTGTCTTGTCCAAGGGGAGGTTAGAGTCCTCTCCAGGGGTTAGAGTCCCTAAATTAGTTGTCTTGTCCAAGGGGAGGTTAGAGTCCTCTCCAGGGGTTAGAGTCCCTAAACTCGTTGTCTTTGTCCAAGGGGAGGTTAGAGTCCTCTCCAAGGGTTAGAGTCCCTGAACTCGTTGTCTTTGTCCAGAGGGAGGTTAGAGTCCTCTCCAGGGGTTAGAGTCCCTAAACTCTTTTTAAGAGTTTTGATAAAGGTATTAGATGTAATTTGGTTAAAAATGAGAAAGAGAAAATAACTCAATGTACTTTTATTTGGAGTTTAATTATAATTTGGTTTTAAGTTTTATTTGAGAGTTTTATCAGAGCCTGGCATACTGTTTGGGATAAACAGTTAGGCTGTGATAATGTTGTATTATGAAGAGGGTTATTATAACATACAATTCTGAAATAATTTGGGAAGACTCATCAAGTCTGATAAATTGTGGTTATGATGGTTTGAGCTAATTGGCTCATTTTGAACTGCAGCAAAACGAGTTATGAAGTTCTACCTATCTGACCTTTATAGAA
This sequence comes from Osmerus mordax, assembly GCF_038355195.1. Lineage (NCBI taxonomy): Eukaryota > Metazoa > Chordata > Actinopteri > Osmeriformes > Osmeridae > Osmerus > Osmerus mordax. The sequence continues at coordinate 11,918,483 of NC_090066.1, read as the reverse complement.
AATATAGTTGGGAAAAATGTTTGGTTAATAGCTACATTAAGAACATGATTTGGTTTATATTTCATTTAAGAAGCATACGGATTCTGGTTTGGCATAATGAAAATTGCTTTGATCATATCTTTGATAAAAAGAGCTGTGATTTGGTAAAATAGAGAATCTAAAACAATATTGGTCTTAAACTTAACTGTTTTAAAAGACAGAAAAGGTTTTTTGGAGTGAAAGAAATTAGACTAACAGTTGATTTTCTAAAGAAGGGAACAAAGAAACAGATTGTCATTTCTAGGCATGACTAATAGGAGTTGACTATCAAATGATGATGTATGGTCTTACTAGATGCTGTTACATGTGTTTGCTCAACAATAAGAAAACTGAAGGGTCAATACTGCCTGGTAATTATAGATATGTTTACATTGGATTGAAATCTTTCCCAGTCCTGTACCAGATGCATTAACAACATTTGAATTGAATTATAGAAGATCATAATTACACAACTTAAACCTAATGCTAACTAGAAAAGAGATGTATTCTGCTAAATTCTGTTCCAGGTGAAGCAGTATACCAAAGAGTGGAGGAGTCAAACGAGGAGATTGGGTATTGATTAAAGTTATCAATGAAAGGAGGGATCTTATGAAATCTTTAAAATATCCTGTCTAATTTCTGGTTTTTCTATTTGTTTCGAATTTATTTAATTTTATTACAATTCTAAAAGCTTGGCTGAAGTTGTATGTATGTGGTGAAGGGGGCCTGTGAGCATGTCCAGGTCTGCCGTGGATACATGGATGTCGAATGTCCACTCTGTGGAGTGACGGTGGGTTTTCCCCTATAACATCATTAGGGTTTTCCCACTGTGTCCAGTGTGTCCTCACCACTTGGCCATAACGCTGCATAGTCTCATCATTATTGTTGATTTGTATGCCAACATTGTGTAATCAGTAATGGGATATTTTTAAATTTGTGTTTGTTGTCACACCCTAAAAGGGTGTGAAAGGAGGGATTTATTTGAACTTTAAAAATATCCACTTTAAATCCTTAAATGGGTTCTTGATTTCAATATCTGTGTTTAATCATTGGTGTTCGACTGTTCGCATCTCATTTGACTCAGTTACTGCTTGATCATGGGAGATAAGGTGATGCTGGGACTGTAACTCTTTTCTGCTTCAGGACGAGTCAGACCGGCGGGTCTGACTACCTAACCCCTGTTCTAAGGCCCCATTCCCCTGGAGACCATGTCCCCCCTTTCTCACTGGATGATATACCCCTTCCCCTTGAAGACCCTGTCCCACCTGCCCCAATATATCATCAGATGTTCTGGGAAGCCTGTTGTACATTTATGGACAGGACCATTCAAGGTCATCGAGAGAACCTTGCACGCCCTAAGGGTGCTGGGGAAAGGAAGTACGTGGTACCACTGGAGCATGTGTTGTGCTGCTCCAGAATCCAGTTGTACGTTGCAGGAGTTGGTGGAGAAGGGCCAGTGAACCTTTTGCTATTGCTACGAATGTGAGAGTCCGGAAAAGAGGGTTACGACTAGGTCAAGAGTGATACTGCTTGACCACACTAGAATTGTACTGGACTAAGAAGGTTTCCTCTATTTTACTTAAGAGTGTGCTATATCAATATCAACATGACTGTTGCTGTATCCCATGTATCAGGTCCCTGTGTAACAGGATCATTGTCTCGGCTGAGGAGAACCCGACGAAGGGGTTCCAAATGCCGTTGCTGGGGCTGGCTGACCAGGACGAGGAGACGGTAGTTGGTCCGGGCTATGTTGATTGATCTCTGGTGTTTTCAGAGATCAAAAGAGGGATTAAAGAATATATTGTGCTTATTAAAGTTATGCATTGTGTTTATTAAAGTTATGAACTTAGAAGTGTGCCCAGGCTTAAACATTGGGTCTCACACTGAGTGTGGGAAGCAGGCTGTTCTTTGTTTCTCTATCTTTTCAGTTTCAGAAACAACCTTGGATCTGGGTGGAGATGGCACCCGAGCAGGTGGGACGCGGAGGCAAGAACAACTCCCTGATGCACGAGAGAACAAGCTCAACCCTCTTTTCATCTTTTATTTTAATTGCACTGTATATTATATGCTGGGGCAGGGAAAGATAGCCAGTTGGACTTCGTGAACCAGCCCAAACTCTGTTGCGGGTAGGGAAACGTAGACAACCCCAGAGCTCTGTACTTGTTGATTTCCAACTGCTGCATTAAAGCTGAGATTATCGGACCTCTGTGACTCCAGACCACTCTTTCTAGAACACAGATTTGTGTCATAGAATACCATCATTACATATTGGAATAGACACAAAGATTATGAATCCTTCAAATGGTGACCCCGACGCTGAAAAGAGGGAGTCCAGAGGGTTCCGGCCCGACCGACGGATCGGGGGAGAGACCCATACACCGGTGCGAGGAGACAGACGTAATCGTCAGAGGCCTCAACATAAAAAAAGGTAAGCAGACACCTGTTAATTCAAAGTACTGCTATTCGGAACTGAGAACCAAATTTAGACGATTACTATGTTTCAACGTACCTAGTCAAACCAACAGTGGTGGGAAATCAACCGTTTTTGTGTTTTGTCCTTGTCCAAGGGGAGGTTAGAGTCCTCTCCAGGGGTTAGAGTCCCTAAACTCGTGGTCTTGTCCAAGGGGAGGTTAGAGTCCTCTCCAGGGGTTAGAGTCCCTAAACTCGTTGTCTTGTCCAAGGGGAGGTTAGAGTCCTCTCCAGGGGTTAGAGTCCCTAAACTCGTTGTCCTTGTCCAAGGGGAGGTTAGAGTCCTCTCCAGGGGTTAGAGTCCCTAAATTCGTTGTCTTGTCCAAGGGGAGGTTAGAGTCCTCTCCAGGGGTTAGAGTCCCTAAACTCGTTGTCCTTGTCCAAGGGGAGGTTAGAGTCCTCTCCAGGGGTTAGAGTCCCTAAACTCGTTGTCTTGTCCAAGGGGAGGTTAGAGTCCTCTCCAGGGGTTAGAGTCCCTAAACTCGTTGTCCTTGTCCAAGGGGAGGTTAGAGTCCTCTCCAGGGGTTAGAGTCCCTAAATTCGTTGTCTTGTCCAAGGGGAGGTTAGAGTCCTCTCCAGGGGTTAGAGTCCCTAAACTCGTTGTCCTTGTCCAAGGGGAGGTTAGAGTCCTCTCCAGGGGTTAGAGTCCCTAAACTCGTTGTCCTTGTCCAAGGGGAGGTTAGAGTCCTCTCCAGGGGTTAGAGTCCCTAAACTCGTTGTCCTTGTCCAAGGGGAGGTTAGAGTCCTCTCCAGGGGTTAGAGTCCCTAAACTCGTTGTCCTTGTCCAAGGGGAGGTTAGAGTCCTCTCCAGGGGTTAGAATCCCTAAATTCGTTGTCTTGTCCAAGGGGAGGTTAGAGTCCTCTCCAGGGGTTAGAGTCCCTAAATTCGTTGTCTTGTCCAAGGGGAGGTTAGAGTCCTCTCCAGGGGTTAGAGTCCCTAAATTAGTTGTCTTGTCCAAGGGGAGGTTAGAGTCCTCTCCAGGGGTTAGAGTCCCTAAATTCGTTGTCTTGTCCAAGGGGAGGTTAGAGTCCTCTCCAGGGGTTAGAGTCCCTAAATTCGTTGTCTTGTCCAAGGGGAGGTTAGAGTCCTCTCCAGGGGTTAGAGTCCCTAAACTCGTTGTCCTTGTCCAAGGGGAGGTTAGAGTCCTCTCCAGGGGTTAGAGTCCCTAAATTCGTTGTCTTGTCCAAGGGGAGGTTAGAGTCCTCTCCAGGGGTTAGAGTCCCTAAATTCGTTGTCTTGTCCAAGGGGAGGTTAGAGTCCTCTCCAGGGGTTAGAGTCCCTAAATTCGTTGTCTTGTCCAAGGGGAGGTTAGAGTCCTCTCCAGGGGTTAGAGTCCCTAAACTCGTTGTCCTTGTCCAAGGGGAGGTTAGAGTCCTCTCCAGGGGTTAGAGTCCCTAAATTCGTTGTCTTGTCCAAGGGGAGGTTAGAGTCCTCTCCAGGGGTTAGAGTCCCTAAACTCGTTGTCTTGTCCAAGGGGAGGTTAGAGTCCTCTCCAGGGGTTAGAGTCCCTAAATTCGTTGTCTTGTCCAAGGGGAGGTTAGAGTCCTCTCCAGGGATTAGAGTCCCTAAACTCGTTGTCTTTGTCCAAGGGGAGGTTAGAGTCCTCTCCAAGGGTTAGAGTCCCTGAACTCGTTGTCTTGTCCAAGGGGAGGTTAGAGTCCTCTCCAGGGGTTAGAGTCCCTAAACTCGTTGTCCTTGTCCAAGGGGAGGTTAGAGTCCTCTCCAGGGGTTAGAGTCCCTAAATTCGTTGTCTTGTCCAAGGGGAGGTTAGAGTCCTCTCCAGGGGTTAGAGTCCCTAAATTCGTTGTCTTGTCCAAGGGGAGGTTAGAGTCCTCTCCAGGGGTTAGAGTCCCTAAATTAGTTGTCTTGTCCAAGGGGAGGTTAGAGTCCTCTCCAGGGGTTAGAGTCCCTAAATTCGTTGTCTTGTCCAAGGGGAGGTTAGAGTCCTCTCCAGGGGTTAGAGTCCCTAAATTCGTTGTCTTGTCCAAGGGGAGGTTAGAGTCCTCTCCAGGGGTTAGAGTCCCTAAACTCGTTGTCCTTGTCCAAGGGGAGGTTAGAGTCCTCTCCAGGGGTTAGAGTCCCTAAATTCGTTGTCTTGTCCAAGGGGAGGTTAGAGTCCTCTCCAGGGGTTAGAGTCCCTAAATTCGTTGTCTTGTCCAAGGGGAGGTTAGAGTCCTCTCCAGGGGTTAGAGTCCCTAAATTCGTTGTCTTGTCCAAGGGGAGGTTAGAGTCCTCTCCAGGGGTTAGAGTCCCTAAACTCGTTGTCCTTGTCCAAGGGGAGGTTAGAGTCCTCTCCAGGGGTTAGAGTCCCTAAATTCGTTGTCTTGTCCAAGGGGAGGTTAGAGTCCTCTCCAGGGGTTAGAGTCCCTAAATTCGTTGTCTTGTCCAAGGGGAGGTTAGAGTCCTCTCCAGGGGTTAGAGTCCCTAAACTCGTTGTCCTTGTCCAAGGGGAGGTTAGAGTCCTCTCCAGGGGTTAGAGTCCCTAAACTCGTTGTCTTGTCCAAGGGGAGGTTAGAGTCCTCTCCAGGGGTTAGAGTCCCTAAATTCGTTGTCTTGTCCAAGGGGAGGTTAGAGTCCTCTCCAGGGATTAGAGTCCCTAAACTCGTTGTCTTTGTCCAAGGGGAGGTTAGAGTCCTCTCCAAGGGTTAGAGTCCCTGAACTCGTTGTCTTGTCCAAGGGGAGGTTAGAGTCCTCTCCAGGGGTTAGAGTCCCTAAATTCGTTGTCTTGTCCAAGGGGAGGTTAGAGTCCTCTCCAGGGGTTAGAGTCCCTAAATTAGTTGTCTTGTCCAAGGGGAGGTTAGAGTCCTCTCCAGGGGTTAGAGTCCCTAAACTCGTTGTCTTGTCCAAGGGGAGGTTAGAGTCCTCTCCAAGGGGTTAGAGTCCCTAAATTCGTTGTCCTTGTCCAAGGGGAGGTTAGAGTCCTCTCCAGGGGTTAGAGTCCCTAAACTCGTTGTCCTTGTCCAAGGGGAGGTTAGAGTCCTCTCCAGGGGTTAGAGTCCCTAAACTCGTTGTCTTGTCCAAGGGGAGGTTAGAGTCCTCTCCAGGGGTTAGAGTCCCTAAATTCGTTGTCCTTGTCCAAGGGGAGGTTAGAGTCCTCTCCAGGGGTTAGAGTCCCTAAATTCGTTGTCTTGTCCAAGGGGAGGTTAGAGTCCTCTCCAGGGGTTAGAGTCCCTAAACTCGTTGTCCTTGTCCAAGGGGAGGTTAGAGTCCTCTCCAGGGGTTAGAGTCCCTAAATTCGTTGTCTTGTCCAAGGGGAGGTTAGAGTCCTCTCCAGGGGTTAGAGTCCCTAAATTCGTTGTCTTGTCCAAGGGGAGGTTAGAGTCCTCTCCAGGGGTTAGAGTCCCTAAATTCGTTGTCTTGTCCAAGGGGAGGTTAGAGTCCTCTCCAGGGGTTAGAGTCCCTAAACTCGTTGTCCTTGTCCAAGGGGAGGTTAGAGTCCTCTCCAGGGGTTAGAGTCCCTAAATTCGTTGTCTTGTCCAAGGGGAGGTTAGAGTCCTCTCCAGGGGTTAGAGTCCCTAAACTCGTTGTCTTGTCCAAGGGGAGGTTAGAGTCCTCTCCAGGGGTTAGAGTCCCTAAATTAGTTGTCTTGTCCAAGGGGAGGTTAGAGTCCTCTCCAGGGGTTAGAGTCCCTAAACTCGTTGTCTTTGTCCAAGGGGAGGTTAGAGTCCTCTCCAAGGGTTAGAGTCCCTGAACTCGTTGTCTTTGTCCAGAGGGAGGTTAGAGTCCTCTCCAGGGGTTAGAGTCCCTAAACTCTTTTTAAGAGTTTTGATAAAGGTATTAGATGTAATTTGGTTAAAAATGAGAAAGAGAAAATAACTCAATGTACTTTTATTTGGAGTTTAATTATAATTTGGTTTTAAGTTTTATTTGAGAGTTTTATCAGAGCCTGGCATACTGTTTGGGATAAACAGTTAGGCTGTGATAATGTTGTATTATGAAGAGGGTTATTATAACATACAATTCTGAAATAATTTGGGAAGACTCATCAAGTCTGATAAATTGTGGTTATGATGGTTTGAGCTAATTGGCTCATTTTGAACTGCAGCAAAACGAGTTATGAAGTTCTACCTATCTGACCTTTATAGAAAATATAGTTGGGAAAAATGTTTGGTTAATAGCTACATTAAGAACATGATTTGGTTTATATTTCATTTAAGAAGCATACGGATTCTGGTTTGGCATAATGAAAATTGCTTTGATCATATCTTTGATAAAAAGAGCTGTGATTTGGTAAAATAGAGAATCTAAAACAATATTGGTCTTAAACTTAACTGTTTTAAAAGACAGAAAAGGTTTTTTGGAGTGAAAGAAATTAGACTAACAGTTGATTTTCTAAAGAAGGGAACAAAGAAACAGATTGTCATTTCTAGGCATGACTAATAGGAGTTGACTATCAAATGATGATGTATGGTCTTACTAGATGCTGTTACATGTGTTTGCTCAACAATAAGAAAACTGAAGGGTCAATACTGCCTGGTAATTATAGATATGTTTACATTGGATTGAAATCTTTCCCAGTCCTGTACCAGATGCATTAACAACATTTGAATTGAATTATAGAAGATCATAATTACACAACTTAAACCTAATGCTAACTAGAAAAGAGATGTATTCTGCTAAATTCTGTTCCAGGTGAAGCAGTATACCAAAGAGTGGAGGAGTCAAACGAGGAGATTGGGTATTGATTAAAGTTATCAATGAAAGGAGGGATCTTATGAAATCTTTAAAATATCCTGTCTAATTTCTGGTTTTTCTATTTGTTTCGAATTTATTTAATTTTATTACAATTCTAAAAGCTTGGCTGAAGTTGTATGTATGTGGTGAAGGGGGCCTGTGAGCATGTCCAGGTCTGCCGTGGATACATGGATGTCGAATGTCCACTCTGTGGAGTGACGGTGGGTTTTCCCCTATAACATCATTAGGGTTTTCCCACTGTGTCCAGTGTGTCCTCACCACTTGGCCATAACGCTGCATAGTCTCATCATTATTGTTGATTTGTATGCCAACATTGTGTAATCAGTAATGGGATATTTTTAAATTTGTGTTTGTTGTCACACCCTAAAAGGGTGTGAAAGGAGGGATTTATTTGAACTTTAAAAATATCCACTTTAAATCCTTAAATGGGTTCTTGATTTCAATATCTGTGTTTAATCATTGGTGTTCGACTGTTCGCATCTCATTTGACTCAGTTACTGCTTGATCATGGGAGATAAGGTGATGCTGGGACTGTAACTCTTTTCTGCTTCAGGACGAGTCAGACCGGCGGGTCTGACTACCTAACCCCTGTTCTAAGGCCCCATTCCCCTGGAGACCATGTCCCCCCTTTCTCACTGGATGATATACCCCTTCCCCTTGAAGACCCTGTCCCACCTGCCCCAATATATCATCAGATGTTCTGGGAAGCCTGTTGTACATTTATGGACAGGACCATTCAAGGTCATCGAGAGAACCTTGCACGCCCTAAGGGTGCTGGGGAAAGGAAGTACGTGGTACCACTGGAGCATGTGTTGTGCTGCTCCAGAATCCAGTTGTACGTTGCAGGAGTTGGTGGAGAAGGGCCAGTGAACCTTTTGCTATTGCTACGAATGTGAGAGTCCGGAAAAGAGGGTTACGACTAGGTCAAGAGTGATACTGCTTGACCACACTAGAATTGTACTGGACTAAGAAGGTTTCCGCTATTTTACTTAAGAGTGTGCTATATCAATATCAACATGACTGTTGCTGTATCCCATGTATCAGGTCCCTGTGTAACAGGATCATTGTCTCGGCTGAGGAGAACCCGACGAAGGGGTTCCAAATGCCGTTGCTGGGGCTGGCTGACCAGGACGAGGAGACGGTAGTTGGTCCGGGCTATGTTGATTGATCTCTGGTGTTTTCAGAGATCAAAAGAGGGATTAAAGAATATATTGTGCTTATTAAAGTTATGCATTGTGTTTATTAAAGTTATGAACTTAGAAGTGTGCCCAGGCTTAAACATTGGGTCTCACACTGAGTGTGGGAAGCAGGCTGTTCTTTGTTTCTCTATCTTTTCAGTTTCAGAAACAACCTTGGATCTGGGTGGAGATGGCACCCGAGCAGGTGGGACGCGGAGGCAAGAACAACTCCCTGATGCACGAGAGAACAAGCTCAACCCTCTTTTCATCTTTTATTTTAATTGCACTGTATATTATATGCTGGGGCAGGGAAAGATAGCCAGTTGGACTTCGTGAACCAGCCCAAACTCTGTTGCGGGTAGGGAAACGTAGACAACCCCAGAGCTCTGTACTTGTTGATTTCCAACTGCTGCATTAAAGCTGATATTATCGGACCTCTGTGACTCCAGACCACTCTTTCTAGAACACAGATTTGTGTCATAGAATACCATCATTACATATTGGAATAGACACAAAGATTATGAATCCTTCATGGGTCTCGGAAAATATACTTATTTTTTGTATTGGACGTATAGTTTTGCGTCTAGGTCAACTTGTTTGAGGTGTGGATGCTAGGTAAATGTTCGTTTTTCTCTCTGCCTAGCTCGTTAGCCATCACAGCTGCGCCATCACCGTGGCAACCAAACAAACACGCACCAGGAAAGCAAAAGGAACACGTTTTCGAAACTGCAGGTAGAGTCTTATTTCTGACCGCACAGAAATATAAAGGACATCTCTGGTTTCGGCAGAGTCTTGGGTCTCGGAAAATATCCTTATTTTTTGTATTGGACGTATAGTTTTGCGTCTAGGTCAACTTGTTTGAGGTGTGGATGCTAGGTAAATGTTCGTTTTTCTCTCTGCCTAGCTCGTTAGCCATCACAGCTGCGCCATCACCGTGGCAACCAAACAAACACGCACCAGGAAAGCAAAAGGAACACGTTTTCGAAACTGCAGGTAGAGTCGTATTTCTGACTGCACAGACATATACATAATATCTATGGTTTAGGCAGAGTCTTGGGTCTCGGAAAATATCCTTATTTTTTGGATTGGACGTATAGTTTTGCGTCTAGGTTAACTTGTTTGAGGTGTGGATTCTAGCTACATCAGTTATTCTCTCTGCCCAGCTCGTTAGCGATCACAGCTGCGCCATCGCCCTGGCAACCAAACAAACACGCACCAGGAAAGCAGAAGGAACACGTTTTTGAAACTGCAGGTAGAGTCGTATTTCTGACTGCACAGACATATAAACAATATCTCTGGTTTCGGCAGAGTCTTGGGTCTCGGAAAATATCCTTATTTTTGGGATTGGACCTACAGTTTTGCGTCTAGGTTAACTTGTTTGAGGTGTGGATTCTAGCTACATTTCTGTTTTTCTCTGCCCTCAGCGCGTTAGCAATCATAGCTACACCATCACCGTGGCAACGACAGACACGCACCACTCAGTCTCTCACACAGGTGATTGGTGCGTTTACTTGACCATGAGAAACCCGATTACTAGCAATTGTCGGTTTATGCCAATAATACGATTACTCCGTTTACATGTGTAATTAGTTATGCGATTACTCAATAAACGCGTCTACATGATTTTTTTTATTAATCGTTGTATGCTCCACGGACAAAACTTGCACCATCATCCTTCTGCAACAAAGTGTCGCCGTGTCTTCCTGTATCGGCCCTACTACTGTATGTTTCATTCAATCAACACATTGAATCCTACTAAGAAAGCCGAGTAAACACACTCAATGATAGGCTACAGATATTACTACCCCAACTATAATTGGGTGTGCTTTGCCTTCGGCAAGGGCACAACCTTTGTTCTCTAACATTTATATTATTATTATTATTTTTTATTTTATTTTTTGCCCCCCTAAAACTCAGTCAATATTTGGCCTACATAGACAACGTAGGTGTCAAAAGTTCCGTCTTGGTAGCGATTGAGTTGCTTCTATTGGAATTTACGTTCCGTTGCATGGTTTAGGCTTAAGTTAAGTTTTTGTGGCGAAAAGTGAAGCTAACGGTGGCTAATTTGCTAGCCACAGTCACTGACGTTACTAACGTCACTGCGTCACTAACGTCACGAAAACACGCGTGACTACCTTTGGCAGAACATTCGTTTCGCATCTGTTAACTTGGGGGATAGCTAGGCTAACTATAGCTTTACTGCAAGGCAGCTGCAGAAATGCCACAAGAAAAGAGGCCAGGGTGATAACTATTTACTCATTTTACTTTGTGATATGACACACAATTGTGATGTGTAATGTACAATATAAGCTGATATTATTAAGGAAGTACATCTACTTTCGGAAACAGTAGTGTACTATTTCACTGAAGTATTAGCATCATGACATTAGCCTGTGTTGCCCGGGCAACAAATACTACAGTGGTCTATGATGTATCTGTTCAATCGTTAAAATAAACATTCCTCACATATACATTTTCGTTGTAGGATTTATTCTGACATTAGTAAACGATTTGTTGGTGAAATTACCATTACCTGCGGTTTCAAACCAGTGTAGCTCACTGCAAAGCTGTAGCTTACGCGAGACACTACAAAAACATCTACAGTACACAGCTGTTTAGGAAGTCAAACGGCGACAGAACATGTTCGGCACTCCCCTTACTTAAATCAAAAGTCTATCTAACTACTAACCTGAACTTCATTGCCACAGCCTAAACGTTGTCAATCTGTTCATGAAAATAATTAATTTCAGCCTAAACCGTACAACGGAACGTTAAATCCAATTCAACCAACGCAATCGCTACCAAGACGAACACAGCAGTAGTCTAGTACTGTACCGTAGTAGTACAATTTACCGGGGCAGCTTCTCCACACAGGGTATCGCATTTTGCGTTGTTACTGACAATGATCGCTACCAGTGAGCTTTTATGAATGAGCGATTTTCCACTAAATAAATGTCAAGCTTATTTACGTTTTTGGGGGCATTTTTCAGTTAGCAGATGGTAATGTTTGAATCGCGATTCCATCTTCTACTGCCGGTAACGTCGTAGAATAATCTTCAAAGGGGGTTCCTTATTAATGAATGAATGCAATATGAGTAGGCTAAATGCCTGAAAATATCACGAGAAGGGAAAACTTAAAAGGACGTTTAAATCATAGAGATTAGTCTGACAAATGTATTCGTTGATTCAGCTATGAGGCTGCCTCTTGCAGGGGAAATGAGAAGACGTCATATTTCATTCTACACTTAACTCGTATTTTGAGTTGTAAATGAGCAGCAAAAAAAAGATGCTTTTAAATCTATGTAATCTTTATAAATAATAAGTAGGCCCTATGCATTTTTATATAAAATATACAGAAATATTAGTTGTAAAAATGTCATTCAAAAACGGACCCCTGTGCAACCGACGCAAGCAAGCACACCCTACAATTTCCCAAGAAATTGTACCCTCTCTAGTTTCAGCTGTTAAAACTATAATATTCTTGTTATGACTAGCTAGCCTACTTCTTCTGTTTAACAGTTCAGCTTTCAGCTGCTCCCGCATTGTAGGCTATTTAAGCTCTTAGCTTTGTTAGATGATGCAGTTCAGCTTCCACACTCCCTCTTTTGTGTGAATCACACATTTTTTTAATTAATTTCAGCTTTCAGCTTGCGGGTATTTTCTCATTTCTGTATTTTCAGCCATTTAAAAAAAATAATTACAGATTTCAGCATTCCAACGCATTTTCAGCAGGAAATGCCTTTTCTAGTTATTGGTGTGTTTTCTGCAAGCAAAAACACTATTATTATTCTGCATACTTATATATATATATTTTTTTTTTCCTCCCACTTTTTTTCCGTCGCCTACTCCTTTCACACCGTTTAAGCTAGAAACACCGTTCAAACTTCATTTGATAAAGTCTGAACTGCTCTAGTGTGCTATTACTTTTCTCATTGATAACTTTTAAAGTTTTTAAGGTATTAAAGTTTAAAGTGCTAAAAAAAATGAATGGGTTTCAATGGTTCAGAATGTTCAAGTCAAATTCAATTGTGACGTCATGCACTGACAGAACTGTTTCTCACCGCGTCAATTTTTGACACTGTTTAACACTTTCCTGCCTGAATATGCAGACTTTTTCAAATAATATACCTGAACTGTTTATACCATTTTGAAGACAAGATTTAGGGCTTTCTAATGATGTAAATATTTATATGATCATGTTAGGCAAATCATCCTTTATCAAGACGATTTCACTGAGCCATTCTGACAAAAATCTCTCTGACAAAAATCTTCAACTTACTACGACTCTTATCCATTAATTTATACTGATAAGAGTGTGCTAACCGAATAATCTTTAAATGTTGCATTAAAGGTACATGCCCATGGATATTTTTAACTATTTACCAAATGACTCGTCATTGAAATCATCAGCATTCCAGTTTTGTTCTTATTCGCTGACGTTCTTTGTGTGATAGACAGACGAAAATGTCCAATGATACTAGACACAGAAATGGCTATATTTGATTGGCTTATATGGTTTTGGGAGCATTGTTCCCGCCTTCTTCTACGGAGACACAAAACTTTTTTTTACAAGTACACAAATCTTTTTCTTCTACGGAGACACAAAACTTTTTTTTACAAGTACACGAATCGTTTTCTTCTACGGAGACACAAAACTTTTTTTTACAAGTACACAAATCTTTTTTGCAAGTTACAAATCTTTTATGCAAGTACACAAATCTTGCCTTCTTCTACGGAGACACAACTTTTTTTTGCAAGTACACAAATCTTTTTTGCAAGTTACAAATCTTTTATGCAAGTACAGTAATCTTGCCTTCTTCTACGGACACACAAAACTTTTTTTTGCAAGTACACAAATCATTTTCTACAGAGACACAAATCTTTTTTGCAAGTTAAAAATCGTTTTTACAGAGCTCGCTCTCCTGGCACTAATTTCACGCCATACTTTGACACACTTGCAAGAAATGATCCGCTGGCTAGATGTAGCATGATCTTATTTACCACCCACAATAGTTCATCTTTTTTTGCAGCAGCATTCTGAGTTAGAGTAGCTAGCTTTTCCAGTTGCACAACAAAGTCACATAATGTGACGAGATTGAATTAAAAAAAACTCACCAGGGACATCGACAACATCGGCAACCCTGCACTATGGATTATTATTTTGATGTCATCTTTAAATTAAGTGTCTGAACAGGACTGGTTGTGCAGGCACACATGATTAGTTTCTCCTTCATCTTGAACCTAAAACCTAGATTCTAGGTTAGAAATGTTGACAATGACCAACAGTTGCTACGTTACAAGAAACAAGGAACCAATCCGATTGGCCAACGCTCTTCACTGTTTCACTGTTCAAACTTTTTTCTGTTTCTACATTCAATTTCAATACTTTAAATTATTAATACTTTTCAGAATGGGTTTTATTCGCCAAAAAACATCACACAGACAAGGAATTTACTGTGGCAGGAAGGTGCACATATTAAACATATAAGAATCTTAAATAAGAAGTGTACAAGTCTAACTAATACTAAGGGTTTAAAAATGTAAAAGGTTTAGAATGAAATAAAATATAAAATGGCTCTAACATAACGCTTTAACATTTATGAAATTAAATAAGATACCTTTTCATCACTCTTTTTTCTCCTTTTTCAACCGTGAGAAAATATTGCAATGCATAACAATGACAGATATACTTTTAACACTGTCTCACCATTTTGGTTTCAAAGCAACACTTTTTTTCACCTTCATACAGCTGACATACTTTTGTCTGCTATGATATTGATAACTGTTATGCAATATAATATATATGAGTAGGCTAAATGTCTGAAAATATCACGAGAAGGGAAAACTTAAAAGGACGTTTAAGTCATAGAGATTAGGTCATTTTTTACACCGGTCTGCCAAATTTATTCGTTTTGATTCAGCTATGAGGCTGCCTCTTGCAGGGGAAATGAGAAGACATCATATTTCATTCTACGCTTCACTCGTATTTTGAGTTGTAAATGAGCAGCAAAAAAAGATGCTTTTAAATCAATGTAATCTTTATAAATATTCAAAAACGGACCCCTGTGCAACCGACGCAAGCAAGCACACCCTACAATTTCCCCAGAAATTGTACCCTCTCTAGTTTCAGTTGGACTTGGAATTTTCACTCCACGAAGGTGGCGCACTACCGATGAGTCCCCACACTTTACCACACTTTTTGGGACTGTTACCAAAAAATGTGTGGTTAAGCGTCACCTCTTGTGCTTTTATACTCTTTGGGTGATCTCTGAGGTAACTGTTACGTTTCGCTCATTACAACAACAATCTTATTTCTGATAAAACTTTAGTGTATTTGTTTTAATTATAATGTCGTAATGTTAAAATATCAGAAACGGCAACATCCGAACAGCAGTTTTTGTTGTGTGCGGAGGTGCTCTGTGTTGGGGATAATTAACTCTGGGGTTAGTTTTCACCAATTCCCAAAGGATGAGTCAGTCAGGGCGATATGGATCCGAAACATTAGGCGTGATCATTTCGTCATAAGGAGACACACCACTGTCTGCAGTCGGCATTTTATGCCAGAAAATATAATTGAAGGGGGCCGACTCCGTTTGAAACCCGGGGCGATTCCGGTGTTGTTCGCCTGTAACAACTTCAGCCTGCCGGTCGCTAGGCCAAGCGTGTGGCAGCGAACACAGCGGCAAGGGGAAGATGAGGATGAGGAGCTGATCGATGCCAGCGTGTCTTTGAGGTGTCATGACTGATAGCAGACCAGAACCTTCAGCTCTTGATCTGGCCTGCGAGAAAATTGACGCACAGCAGCAGGCCATCGTAGAGCTACAGAAGCGACTGCAGGAGCGACTGCAGGAGTTGTCGTTGAGGCAGTCCTTTGGACTAGAAAGGTTCAAGAGCTCCGATGAGGACATCAGGTTTTATACAAGGTAGGACAAAAGTTATCAATTTACTTCAGTTCTAAGTCAATTATGTTACACTTCTTTATTATTAGGCTGCCAATTTCAAAACAAAGCCAGAAATGACTTGTAGACTAGTTAAAACATTACATCATGTTTTATGAGTGACAAGACAGTCCTAGCCCAGACCTAAAGCAATAGAGAATGGATGTTTTCAATAACGACATGACCTACAAGATTTTTTGGGGCACAATTAGCTTCAGCACATTGTGTTTGGTCATACTGGTGGTGAGTTAGATGATGATCAGATTCCATTTAGTGACCGATTTATGCAGAAAAACAAATGACTAAATGTAAATAATATCAAGGGGTTCACAAACTTCCAAGTAGGACTGTATAACGCTTATCAAAGAAGATGCTAAATCTGAAGCACAAATGTAATGCATGTGACATCATGCACTACTTCATGGGAGACATTTTGAAAGTTGATTGCTATTGTGCTGCTCATGCTGTATAGTTACAATCCAAAATGGTCTTACAATGCAATTTGATCTTTTTCATAGATTTGCCAGCTACCGCCATTTTCATGCGTTTTGGCGGCAGATTGAACCTGCCACTAGGAGAATTGTCCGTGTTGGACAGTCATTGACAACCACAGATCCTGATACGACCGCTGACCTACCACGTAGACCAGTATGCATCTTACTGTCTGTGTTGTAAATAAATAAAAAGACATGAATTTGAACATTACATTTTAGTATTTTCAGATGTAGTGCAATGCTGTTACAAACACTTTTGTCTTGTACAATGTACAACTAATAAATTACTACTTGTCTACCAACAGAGCCATTGTCTACCGCTGGTTGATGAGTTGTTCCTCTTTCTGGTCTATCTGTCTCTGGGTCTGAAGGAGAAGGATCTAGCAGACCGCTTCAACGTACATCAGTCAACTGTTAGTAGAACAATTAGAACCTGGGCTAATTTTTTGTACACAGTTTTGGGTGCTGTGGGCATTTGGATGTCCCCTGATGCAGTCCGTGCCATGATGCCTAGTGTGTTCGAAAGGTACTCTGACACACAGGTGATAGTAGACTGCACTGAACTAAAATGTCAAATCCCTTCCTCACTGCTTTTGCAGAGTGAGATGTACTCCCAGTACAAATCTCACACCACAGTAAAGGGAATGATTGGTGTATCCCCACGCGGTGGGTTCTGTTAGTGATAAAGAACTGTTTAAGCAGTCTGGAATCATCCCTTTACTAGATAAAGACATGGCTGTAATGGTTGACAAAGGCTTTACAGTTGATGATTTAGTACCGGGTAAAGTACACAGACCACCTTTTCTGGGAAAGAACTCTCAGCTGTCTTGTGAAGAGGTTTTAGCTACTCAGAACATTGCGCGGTTGAGAATACACGTGGAGAGAGTGATAAGGTGCATTAAAGAGAATAAGTTGTTTGATTCCATCATCCCTCTGACTATAGCTGGTAGTATCAACCAGCTTTTTGCAGTAGCCTGCCTTCTATCGAATTACCAGAACAAGCCACTGGTTAAGGCTTGGGCCAAATAGATGATCTAAGCTGCCTATTGTAAACCAAACAATTGTAGCTATTGTAAATACATTTGTACATGAAGCACAATTGACCAATATTTGTAGAAAATGTTTTTATTCTGTCAAATGTTGTGCCCAGTACCTAACGTCTGTTCAAAGTCAGGTACTTGGGCATATAAATATTGAAAAAATAACTGTCTGCCTTCTTTCGAACAACTTTTGTGACCTCTGGGTCAACGACTATACGTTGGACTAGCATGTCTTCTTGGGCACAAATGACAAAGTCACACCATGCCATTCCTGTCAGCATAAGTTGCCCCTGCACCTGCCAGTAGTACATGTGGCTTTCTTTTAACAGCAGTGTTCCTTCTTGCATGTTAAGATACTTGCTGGTAACGTTGGGGCACTTGATCTCAACTAGGCCAAAAGGTTGCTGCGCAAATGTGAGTTGAATGGTCGCAATACAGTTATTATAGTGCAAAGTATTGTAATTAGCAAATGAATTTCATTGCAAGGTATGGTAACAGTTAACTTATGGACAGTTATGTGTGTGTGCACCTCTTTTCATCTCGGCTGTCTGTCTCATTCCTTTGAGGATGCGTTCAGCCAGAGACTGCTGGGCCATCTCCCCTGACAAAGCACACCTCTCTGAAGTGAGAGGTTATTCGAGGCCTGCGTAGCTGATTCCACTCTGAATTTCCAGCCTGCTCTTTGGTTGCCAGCTCAATCTTTTTTGCCATTTCAAATGTGACATTCAAACTTTTCAGGTGGAAGTGTTGTTCCTCGGTTAGCTCATGCCCCCAGGCTGTCGGGGCAAGCCGGTAGTCATCTATGGGAAGCTGTGGAAAAGGTGGAGCATCCATATGGATATTTATTACCTTAGTAGGTAGTATGGGCTGCTGGTAAGAAAGCAAGCTTCCCTTTTGGGCTAAGCCAAGCGATGTCTCCACCAGTGTTTTCTCATCACTGGCCATTGTTGCTATGAGGGGCCTTTCTTCGATCTCAAAGTCTTTGTAAGGGTCCTCGATACATAGCAGCCCAATATTACATGGGTTCCCATTCACACCCTTGTAGAGTGTACTTCTGTGAGACAAAGTGATACAGTTAATATCCTACTGTGACAAGGTTACAATTATAAAAGTAAAATACGTTGTATGCATGGTCTGCTGGCTTCAATAACTGCAATGTGTGGAAAAAGAGAGTTAATTTACAAAGCTAAAGTCCATTAAGTCAGTCTAGTGTCATTGAGTCGTTTGCACTGAATACAGTCTTCATTTGAGATGAGGATGGCCTGAAGGTAGGAACCATTTTTCACTCAGTGCTGGTTTTTAGAAAAGTTTCTACCCTCATGGCATCCAAATACAGTGAAATTGTTACCAATCATAACATGCTGTGCCACAGCTAATGATTACGTATATGATCTCAGTGACTGCAGTACAGGACCTCACCTGATTCCTCCTTCCATGCACCTGTTAAGCCTGGGTCTTAATCATGCTGTTTATGGGCCCGGGTTTCTGTCTGACCTAAAGGGGCACACACTCATAGGGGGCACACACTCAGAAACAATTACAACGTCCTAATTCAGGCTAATTCGATACAAATTAAATCATTACTAATAAGAGTCACACAAACTGGAATGTCAACTCAAATACTCAAAAGGACTCAATTGGCTCCTACAATCACAATACTTTCTTTTAGCAATTTACAATTGTTATTTGCTGCATACACAGCCTAACTCTTACATACATATACAGTACATTTGCCTCAACCCTTACTGCAGTTCTGGGCTTGTGCCATTGTTGTTCTGTTTCTGTGCAGGCATGAATAGGGGGGACAACCTGGATATTGAGCTCCGAGTAATGGGCTGTCTGAAAGAGCAGTGCACCAGCTTTGCATGAACACTGACTGGAGGTCATGACGACAGGTTCTGAATCACGTAGCACTATCTGTGTAGAATACACAAAGATACAATTAGACAAACATTGATACTGATGTGTTTTTGAAGTGAATTTTCCTACTATTCAGATACTGCAGAATTAAGAATTGGTCTAGTAAAGTTGCTGGGGTAAGTTTGTTGACAAGGGGTTTCCTACAAGTCTATTACAATATGAGGTGAGGTATACCATTCCAAATATGTTGCAATAGAAATATTTACTGTCAATCAACTTTGCCCCAATTACCTTACTTCTCCACTAACAGGTAGACCAGAGCCATTTATCAAGTGGCTCAGAAGAATTGTGTTTACACTACTCTCAAGCTGTGTGGTTTTTCATTCTTCTGCATGGACCGGTGACAAGCTGCTCGGACACTGATAGAACCTGTCTTTGTTTGAAACTGGTGGACAAGAAGATACAGCATTCATCCATTCAGTACTTTTATCATTATTCTAACAATGTTTTAGAAATCTGAAACACCTGCCAGAACAGCAGTCTACATTAACGTTAGACCTACATTCGACACATTAGACCTACAGTCAGCAGTGGCGGCTGGTGCATTTATTTCCAGGGGGGGCTATATTGTGCTCCAAGATCCTAGCCTTGCTCGGGGGGTCCGGCGGCATGCCCCCCCCCCCGAAAAAAAAAAAATGCTATCTCAACACCAGAAAGCAGTATTTTGGTGCATTCCTAAATGTATTTACTAATTTGTAAATTATAGTGCTGAAATTGCACATACAGGACTAATACACAATGTAACAGTTTTAAATAAAGTGAAAAGGGCTTTATTCTGTATAATTCTGTTGTGAAACACAACAATGTAAGTGTCTAGATAATTGTGAATGAAATCCGACCACACAAAACCCTGAGACAATAAACCTATGAACTTGAAATTATGAACACAGTAAGGCATAATAGAAAACAATTTTAGGAATTAAATATATACAAATTTAAATGTTATGTAAACTGACTCAGACCCATATGACAGCCACCTTGTGGCTTAACTTTTGTACAGAAATTTTGCCCTTCTCTCATTGACAGATGCAAATTTCTCAATGACTCTGTGGTTAAAGTTGGGGATGTTTTTGATGAGTTTCTTCTCCATAGAGAGCATGGCCAAGGCATTGAGACGATCCTGTGACATTGTGTTCCTGAGGAAGGTCTTTATTCTCTTCAGTGTTGAGAAGCACCTCTCCGATTCAGCTGTAGTCATGGGAGTTGTGATGAGGATCTTCAGCAGAGCCAGTTCTTGAACTCATCAGTGCTGTAGATCAGTGACAGTTCTGTTTTCAGCTTGCTCTTGTTCAGCAGTGGGTAGGCCTCCATGGTGGTGTTCAGTGCTGCCTCAGGGAACTGTTTGTTGTACTGCTGGAATTTGTCTCCCTGCAGCAGTGTAGCACTGATCAGGTGTTTGGTGAACGCAAACCGCTGTTTTGCATGGCCCAAGATGGTGTCACAAACCTCTGTAGCTAACCTCTGAAGTTCACCTGGGCCCAGTGTGCGACATTTCTTGGCCAGCTGCTGCTCAGATACACTCAGGGTAGGGATGGAATTTCTGATTGTTTGTATGTTGTCTGTGAACTGCTGCATGATTCCCTGGACAAAGACTGACTCTATGGTCCGTTTCTGAAGCTGACTGTAGAGAATGAGGCATGATGGAATGGAAGAGCTTCAGGAAGAAGCTAAAACTATCATCCTCCAGTAGCCTCACAAACCCTCCAGCTTCTCGCATAGTGGTAGGATCAAACTCGCCAGAGTCCCTGATAGCTTCAAAACACTCGAGGAGATCATCTTTGTGCTCAAACACAGTGTTCACAATACGGCTGTGGAAGTTCCATCTTACTGTGCTTGCTCTCGGGAGTTTGTGTGCCACCACTCTATCAAGCACGCTGGTTCTCTTTGGAGATCTTGAAAAAAAGGTGGAAAATCCAGCCAGGTCAGAGAAGAACTGACTAACTCCATAAATGTGAGATGTCACCTGCTGCATGATGAGGTTGAGTTGGTGAGCATAGCAGTGGACATAATGTGCATTTACATACACATCTTGCACCTTCTTCTGCACACCACCTGTGGCTCCTCTCATCACACTTGCATTTAGTTATTTAGCAGACGCTCTTATCCAGAGCGACTTACAGTAACTTGCACCATCATAAGCTTGCTCTTCTTGTCATCAGGGAGAATGGAGCTCAACCTATCCAGATGGGCTGTGGCAATGGAATCAGCTGTGGCTCTCTGGAGAGGTATAAACTCAAAAAACCTCTCTTGCACATCATGGGCTTTGTCAATGTAATGGATCACAAGCAGCAGTTGACACTGAGTGGAAATGTCCGTAGTTTTATCAGCCTGGATGGAGAGAAAGTCAGCACTCCTGATTTCTTCGATGATTTCTTCTCTCAAAACTGACAACATACAGTCAAGTTCATTCTGTACGGTCTTCGATGTTACCTTAAACACAGTAGCAGTCTGCAGATGCTCTTGCAGAACTACATCTAGTGATGCTACTAAATCTACCAATCCTCTAAAAACACCAGGATTTTCTGAGCTTTCACTCTCATCATGGCCACGCAGGGCTATTTCAAAGGCACCACAGAACTTTACACAGTATTATTTTAGACAAGACGTGCCTGTTTTTGTCAACTTCTCATTGTGCTTACGGATCCCTATTCTGTAGCCTTCATCAAGTTGAGCAGATATGTTTATTTTCCCAAACATGGCTAGTCTCATTGCATTTTCCATGTGGACCCTTGTTTGCTCATGTTTTTTTTTACTTTTTTCTGAAATGTGTTTCAAATCCCTCAATCCTGTCTGGATCCATGCTGGGTCTGATCCTGTCTTTTGAAAAAGGAGGCAGGGAAAACAAAATAAAGCATTTATCTCTCCACAACCAGTTAGCCAACTCGTCTTGCTATAGCAGGTCCTTGAAAACGACCTAGTGTATTGTCTTCCCCTGTCATTCGACTGTTGCTGAATTAATATGTCAGGCCGATCAGGTCCAAGCTCCTTTACTTTGAGCTTCTCTTGAAGATTTCTTTTTTCAAAGGGCGTATTTTTTAGCGACTTGACTGAATTGCAAGTTTCCATGTTAGCTAGCTAGCTTTATAACGTTACAGCTAGACCGGTAGCTACAAATTCAGTTCTGAGAGAACACCATGACAACGTAAACTAGAAAGGTACATTTCCTGAAGAAAATGTGTGTTTGCTGAAAGCAGTCGAAACGATTGTTTTGATGGCTTGAATAGTGAAGAAGGTTTTACAAAATGTTTAAAAGAGGTATGTGCTTTAATTTTTTATAGTATATCTGTCATTGTTATGCATTGCGATAGTTTTTACAGATGAAAAATGATGCAAAAACAACTGTAAAAAAAATTGTTTATAGCTTAAAAACAGTGCGAAAGTATGTAAACAGTATTGTGAGAAAACGTTCTGAGTTTTTTTTATTACATCACAATAGAAAATGATTTCCCAGCCTTTCATATTTTAAAACTGAGTAGTGATAACAGTCAAAACAAGACTCTTATCAATTTGTGTTTTTAGCTTAAGTGTGTTGACACGATTTTGCTTTGAATAGTGATGAAGGTAAAAAAAGGTTAAGAATATATTTTTCAACACAATGAGAATGCAGTAGGAAAGTGACATTGTTTTGCATTGTGGTATTTTCAAACTGTTCCTTTACTTAAATTGTGTAGTGAGGGGCGTTTTGCTCGCTGCTCGTTCATTCGGCATGCTACTTGAAGTATAAATGGGTTTGTAAACAGCTGGTCAGCTTGAACAGGTTGATGTTTGAACGGAGTTTATTGCGTAAAAATGTTGGGTGCAGGAGGGATACGTTTGTGCAAAATAAACCTATAAATTGTTTAAGCATTTTTGGGCACATATCGTAAAAATCAATGTCATAGCACACAAGAGCATATCATACTTATCACAAGCTGTGTCCAGAAGACTGATATTTAAATGCATAATCATTTTTTTTTTTTCATTATATCTCTGTAGATATAATGAAAAAAACAATAGTTTTTCGTTGTATTTCATTGTTTCTGCAAGTTTAGTTATTGGTTGATATCATAGACTGTACGGGAGATATCTACAATCCATTGTTTCGGTAGCTGGAAAGATGTGATTTGATTGCTTTGGCCTTGCGAGGTGTAGGGAGGGACGTTTGCTCGCTGCTCGTTCATTCGGCTTGGTACTGGAAGGCGTGCCTGTCACGTCCGCTTCATTTAGTGCCCTAAATTACAGGTAAGAGCAGGTTACTGCACATTAAATACCTATTACATGCAAAAACAACGAGTTTAACGTGTGTGTTCATGTTTTAGATGTTATATGACAGGCTGATATTAACATTTATATGTCCTTTCAGTTAATGAATTTAGTTGAATAAAAAAAACGTTGGCTGGGCTGCTGCAGCATGCTAGCTAGCTTAGGTCATGCAGACAGCGTGATAGAGGCATGGCAATAGCAAATTGCTACTTAAGGAGTAACGTTAGGGTTCAACATTGTACTAAGTTTTTCAGTCTCAAAGGACTAGGGGTGTAACAATACATCGCGGTGCAAAAAAAAAGCATTGCCGATTTGTTTTATTTATATTACATCCGTTTTATCCTATTGATTGAGCTACCAACACGCTACCTCTTGCACCTTCGTCACATGTGCACACAGCATGTCCACTTGTCGAGCGACTGTAAAACCGAAATGCTGCCAGACGTCGGACTTGTGGACAGGGCATCTTCTATTTCAGTTTCAGACAAACGTATTGTCTCATTTAACCCTCCTGTTGTGTTTCTTGTCACTACTTTTGTGTTCCCGGTCAAAAGTGACCGCCTCATTATAGCTGACTATAATTTCATAATAATACATATAATATCAACTAATGTTGTGTTAGATCTTTTAAGCAACTTAAGTTCTTGTGAATATTACAAGTTTTAAACTTCTGTTTGCCCTTTATGGCCTCTAGTCCTCATTGACATAAGCAAATGCATCTCGTTTTTGAGTGAAAGAAGCATTATATATGGATTATTTTGAATATAACAAATATCCAGATGACAAATATTGTTCTATTTATGACAGACTACTTTGTATAATGGTTTTACAAGGACATTGGTTTTGAAACAAAAAAGTTTTTTCACATTGTGACTAAAAATGACATCTGTTGTGTTCTGGCATGGATTTATTAGTCAACAAAGAATATAGGCTCAAAACTATACATGAAAACGTTACCATATTACAAAATGAATATGTGAAAATATACAAGAAAAAAATAGATTGTTACAAAAACGTTAAAATGCGCAATCTGTCATTCAAAATGGGTACATTTGGTGTGTCCTCACTAACACTTTGGACAAAATGTGCTGGTTTTTGCATGCGCTTTGCAAAGATATGCACTGCATTTGTAGCACATAATGCTTGTTTTAACATCTCTCTGTGCACACAGTTTGCATCTCTTCCTTTTGTCTTTGCTTGCTCTGGCAGACGTAAAGCTTTCTTCTTGCCCTTGTACATCTCTCACCAATCCAGCAGAGCATGGGGTTCGAGGAAGGTGTTGGCGCCGTTGAATGAGTGGTTCCACCATGGCTTTGCCCAACTGTTCAAGGAATAGTCTCCTTTTGAAGAATTTCCCGTTTCCAGCCTGGATTCACCGCCATCCACACCACAAAGGCATTGTACGCCGACACATCTAGGATGTTGAAGAATACCACCAAGGGCCAATGTGCCGTCATCCTCTTGCAGGAGTATGTGCCTGTAACCTGCAAAAGTGCAACAATCGGTAAATAAAATATTAATTACATACAAGTTATAATGTTCTGGTAATAGAAATAAAAGTTGAAAGATAAAACGTAACATACCTTATCAAGGTTGTCAACTCCCCCTTTGTTCCTGTTGTAATCCAGGACAACATTGGGCTTCTTGTCTTCCCTGGCACTCACAGTGGCATCCCTGTGCAGAGTGCTCATCAACAGCACATTTTTCTTTTTTGGGGGGCAGTAGAACACTAGAGCGTGTGTATCGGTGAAGGCAAATTTGGAGGAAAAACGATCCCTGTCCTTGGTAGTGAGTAGGGCAGGAGGCAACTCAGGCTTGTTCTTTCTGACTGTCCCCACCATGGTCAATCTTTTTTGGAGCAGCTCCTGACCAAGAGCATATGAGGTGAAGAAGTTGTCACATGTTATGTTGTGCCCCCGGAGACCTGCAGTCATTTCCAGGACCACCCGTTTTCCTTGGTTTCTTTCAGGAACACCGTCAGCAGGTTTTCCGGTGTACACCTGCATGTTCCAGGCATAACTTGTTCTGGCATCACATGCTGCCCATATTTTGATTCCATATTTAGATGGTTTGTCTGGCATGTACTGTTTGAATGGGCAGCGTCCCCTAAAAGCGACCAGACGCTCATCCACTGTGATATCTGGACTTGGGTTATAGATGAGTGGCAGGCGCTCCACCCACTTGTCCCAAACCTCCCTGATAGCCGCCAGCTTGTCATGTTGACGGCGGCCGGGTCTTGTATCACGGTTGTCGAAACGAATCACCCGTGACAAGACGTGGAATGTCTGGAGTGACATAGTGGCACGAAAAATTGCCCGACCAGACTCCATCCCATAAACTGGAGGTAGATTCGTTTCTTGATCTGTACACACCAGACAAAATCAAGAGACCCATGTATGCTTGGATGTCGGTCCGGTCTACCTCCTTCCAGTTGTCCTCGTAAACACGTCTACCCTCCAAGTTAGTCATGTTTATGATGATAGTTTCAATGGACTCTGTGAACAGTTCCAAGCAGGATTTGATGTCATCAACCCGGGAGATGGCATATCTGGTTGGCCCTGGGGTCATCCTGATGACATTTTCTGTCGACAGTCGACCTCTCCTCTCAGGTGGTGATGAACCCCAGGACAAACTCCCATTCTTGGACAAGAATGTCTCAACAACCTCAGCAGGGACCTGTTCCTCATCACTAGATTCTTCGGTTGTCTCTTCATCTGGATTATATTCTGTGTTGTCTTCATCTTCTGACACTTCCTCCTCTAAAGCATCATCAGCTTCCTGGCCTCTCTCCTCCTCACCAGTGCCAGTGTCAAAGATGTGATCAATAGCCTCACATACAGAATACCGTTTGGCCATCGTGCTGCCATAGAATGAATTATGAGCAAGGCCTCAAGAATGCTTTATATACCACGGCTGCGAGATGTTCAAAATATGATTGAAAGAATGTTGGAATGTTCGCGAACATTCCAACAGGTTTGGTTCCCGTGGGGGAAAGATTCTATTGGGGAAAGGTTCCCGTGGGTGAAAGATTCTATTTGGGAAAGGTTCCCGTGGGTAAAAGATTCTATTTGGGCAAGGTTCCCGTGGGGGTTGCCATGGAAGCCAAGAAGGGAAGTAATGTGTGTGTATGTATGTGTGTGCATGTGTACTCAAACACAGGTGCATGTTGGGGGCTGGGAGGGTAAGTGTGTCCATCTGTTGAATGGGTGTGTGCTAGAAACAAAATTTTATACACAAATTTGAGTCTTACCCATTCATTTGAATGACCGGTCATTTTTGACCGGGAACACCACAGGTGTACGAAAGTTAAATAAAACACCCAGATTTTTATGAAATTCAAAAAGTTTTTTTTTGGCTGTTTAGATACCCTGTGTGGACAAAGTCATGGAATCTCATGGCAATCAGAATAAATTAACTACATTTTTTGAGAGAGAGAACATGTAAATCGGTCACTTTTGACGGGAACACAACAGGAGAGTTAAGACGGTACCACAACGACAAAGTCTTGCAGTGGGTGCAACTACAACCTGCTTTAAGAAGTTCCGTCTTCTAATTTCATGGAAAACATCAGTTGTTCAGTGACACAAATGGATCCACATTGTTACTTAACATCCATAAGTTAAAATAAAATACTGAAATATTGCACATTCTTGAAGTTGTTAAATTATAATTATTTTATTCAACATATCTGGATACATATTGTATTGTGAACCCAGTATTGTGATACGTATTGAATCATCCTAGTAAGGACCCAAAAAATAGTCGCTGAGAGTCACTGTATATTCAAAGAAAAATTTATTGTTACCCCATATCCTCTATAATGCTTGCCATTACAGTTCGGATAAGGGCACAAAGGATGTGATGGACATCCCGTCCAGAGTGACTTGGACAGTGTAGTGTAGTTAAAAAAAACTGTGTCTCTCTATTTATAGAAAGTGGTTCTTTCCCCCTGATGCTGTATATGCCATACTGTCTAATGATGTAAGTATTCCCTACTGATATCTTCCCCATGTTTTCCTCCATTAGGTTGAATTTGGATACAGTGAACCCATCAGATACTACACAGGTCAGGTTAGACTTCAATGACTTTGCAGCCACCTCGTCTTCGTCCCATTCCATGACTTTGGTCCACTCTTTGGTAGCCACAACAGTCACCGTTATCGGTGGAGGTCGGCTGTAGGGCCCTGCATATGCTTTGTCAACAAGTACGCTTCTTAAGGTCACTGCGTCCATGCTAGGGGAAAAACAATGAGAAAAGATTGTTCAGAATCTATAGTTTTGCTAATCCCATTTTCTCTGCATCCCTTCTGTTTTCCAGGTGATCCCTATGAAGTCGCTCTGGATAAGAGCGTCTGCTAAATGACTAAATGATCCAGAAGGCCTAGTTATTTTCCTTTTCAATGGCATGTCGTTCCTAATTGTGTTCCCTGTTACAATAGTTTATTAGGTATATTATAGTAGTGTAGTTAGTTGTATCAGTTTTTTTCTAAGTCTGTTTATTAAATCGTTCAGTAGTATTCTTATGTAGTAGTTTTTTTCAGTATTACTGTGTTTCTTTTCTTTATTGCAATTAAAATTACAATAGTATAATAAATTGAAAAATGTTAGTGAGTAAATTCAGCGAGTTAGGTAGCTAGTGAAAGTAAAAAATATCAGCCAACACTCAGTTAGAATATCACATTTACTTAAGTCTCAATCTCATTTACCAAAATGTTTGCATTGCTTGGCAACAGTCGCAATGCCTAGGCCAGGGGTGTCAAACAATCTTTGCTAAATTTGTGCCCCCTGAGCAGAGATTTTAAAGTGTAAAAAAAGGCATTCATGACACATTGGTGTCATGTTCAGCGAATAGACTTACCTTGATCAATGTGAAGATGTTGTTTCTGTAGAAGTCTGTAAGTAAACAACACGATACTACCATTAGTCAATTTGAGTTATCTGGTGTCCTACCAATCCAACTGTTCAGTCCTTAACATTTAGTGCCTGCCTCTGTCACACTACAGAAATATAAAAATATCAGAAATTATAACTGCTCTATTTATCCACAGAATACTATAAATTATCCAGTTACTAGTCCAAATAGGATTAGAAATAGTATTACAGGATACGGGGAGGTGATACTCCCCGTATCCTGTTCTCGCCTCCCACGCTGGTAGGCTACCGGTACTTTAAATAACCCTACTTAAAATTGCACAAGACAAACACAGTTATGAGTGTACTTAACTCAACACTTGGAGAGACCCTCCCCCGGGGTCTGAGTTTGTGATGCCGTCTGCTTTCCCAGGAAGAACGTCCGCTGGACTTCGTAGTAAGATCCTCAGTTCGATCGGTATAGGTCAGTTTTTTGATCCCCTCGTTAACTATCTTCGTTGCCGGCAGTCCTTTTGTCCGATTGCGAACGCTCACCCACTCCGTTCAATAGAGTGCACAACTAAGATCATGCCTATCATGAAGTCAATGAAACATAGCAACCTATGTTTCATTGACTTCCATTGATTTTAAAACATGACCATTTCAAAATATAGAAAGATGGGGGGGTTAAAGCTGTAAACAGCTGGTCAATAGAACACATTGATGTTTGAATGGAGTAGGTAGCTTAAGCATGTAGTGAGCAGCAAGGAAGTAGCCTACATTTGTGACATTTAAACCTATTAATGTTTTAAGTGCTTTGTGCTGCCATATTGCATAAATAACAACAGTTAGTTTTATCAATATCATAGCAGACAACAGTATGTCAGCAGTATGAAGGTGAAAAAAGTGTTGCTTTGAAACCAGAATGGTGAGACAGTGTTAAAGGTATATCTGTCATTGTCATGCATTGCAATATTTTCTTACGGTTGACAAAGGAGAAAAAAGAGTGAAATGAAAAGGGTATCTTTAATTTCATAAATGTTAGTGTTATGTTAGAGCTCAATGCTCTTAAGACAGTCACCCCCATTAACCTGTGCAACCCCAGTCAACACTGTGGAGTCCTTCCGCGATTGGGAACTGAACATCAGCTCCCTCACCAAGAAAGCACAACAGAGGATGTATTTCCTACGGCAGCTGAAGAAATTCAACCTGCCAAAGACAATGATGGTGCACTTCTACTTCCACTTCTGTTTCACGTTTCTTGGTGAATAAAACCCATTCTGATTCTGAAAAGTATTAATTGAAAGATGTAAAAACAGAAATACAGTGGAACAGTTCTATCCAGCCGGACCATTCAAATATGGGTCGAAAAAGACCCATAAGACCCGCCTTAATATCTTTGCCGTCCAATCACCGATTTTATTTCTGAAAACTGCCAGATACTCATGACAAGTTAAGCTCAAAGTACATATCATTGGTTAAGGGGTTACTGGGAGGGGAAAAAAAATGTATCGTCTGCAACGGCAGCCATTGTTTTTCGAGGCGGAGCCAGAGCGGAGACCATGGGAGATTGCCTACAGTGTTAGATTTACAGCTTCGAATTGAAATCTGAGACGATATTCTGAGTAAAGACAAGTTTATTAATATGTGTTGTCAATATTGTCAATTAAAAGTCTAAACTTTTTACTTACGAAGAATTTGTTTGTGGGAGTGATGCGAGTTTTTTCCAGAAAAAAACTCGCGTTCTGCCGTGTCCGGCAGGACAGGCAGTAATGACGTTAGTAGCACTGTTTAGCCTCGATTTGAGCAGATTTCTAAAAAACTTTAAAAAACAACATTAACTAGCTAGATTATATACACTGTAAGCGAAATGTACATTCCTTGTTTGGCCAATTCGGTCGATTGTGGAAGAAACTCCAACGTTTTTTAGTTATCGAGAGGAGTATCCAGCCATAGCGCTAGCTACTTTTGGGGCAGAGAAATGTAGGTTTCCCCCATGTTTCCACGTGTTTCCATGTAGTCACTAGAATGGTCATAACTTTTAATCAAAATATGATATTTCTAATCTGTCTTCTGTTCCACATTGCCCACAGATGTGTGGATATTCCACCTGCTCAAAGTTTTCCTCCATCTTGTAATTAAAGTGGTTAAAAATGAAGTTGTCTGATGAGGTATGGTGGATGGAGAAGTTTTTGTAAAAAATGGCTGCCTGAAATCACCTTGATAAAATATGATTTGCCTTAAGTAATCATATATTTATTCACATCATAAAAATCCCCTAGTTCTGTTCTTCAATATGGTGTCAACAGTTAAGGTGTATGATTTAATATGAAAATTCATAAAATTTGCATATTAATATGAATATCATATTTCAACAGCATATGGAATGTTTGGAATGTTGGCTTAGGCAGCAAAAGGATATAGTGATGAAGAGCGTGGCCAATCGGATTGGTTTCTTGTAACGTAGCAACGGTTGTCATTGTCAGCAAACCTAGAATCTAGGTTTCAGTATCAAGATGGAGGAGAAGTTAATCATGTGTGCCTGCACACCCAGTCCTGTTCAGAAACTGAACTTGAAGATGTCATAAATATAATACAAAAAAAAACTTTTAAATTCAATCTCGTCACATTACGTGACTTTGTTGTGCAACTGCAAAAGCTACTCTAACCCTGATCAAAATGCTGCTGCAAAAAGGCTGAACTATTGTGGGTAGTAGATAAGATCATGTTACATCTAGCCAGCGGATCATGTATGTCAAAGTGGTATTTGTACAGAACACCGTACTGTAGGCGTTAATAATGCATGCATGGTCATCATCGTCGTCCATCTTTGGCCGAAGCGAAGCTAGAGAGGATTCAATGGGAGATTTCCTACAGTAAGCTAGATCTACTGCTTCAAATTGAAAACGGAGACAATATTTTGATTACAGACAAGTTCCTTAACCTCTGTTGTCAATAACGCCGATAAAAAGTAAATACTGTTAGGAAGCATTTGTTTGTAGGTAACGAACGATAGACGTAACTAGCTAGCTATGTGAATTTTTTTCGCCGTTCTATGGCAGCTATGATGACAGCGTTGTAAGCACTCGTCACTAGAATGGCCATAACTTTAAAACAAAAGATCATATTTCAAATTTGTCTGCTGTTCTACATTGCCCACACAATTATGTATATATATATCAACTCAAACATGGCCTGTATCTTGTATTAAAAGTGCTCGAAAATTAGCTTGTCTAATGTATGGTGGACTGAGAAAACATATTTGTCAAAGCGGAGCGAGCGGATGTCGTGGGAGAATTCCTACTGTGTTAGATTTACTGCTTCAAATTGAAAACGGAGAAGAAATTTAGAGTAAAGACAAGTTTCTTAACGTCTGTGTTCAATATCGTCAACTAAAAGTAAAAACTTTTCAGTTACGAAGCTTTTGTTCGTAGTAACGCCAGCTGCAGTAAACCTTTCGTGACCCCGGTTTGGCTGTTCGTGACAGTCGGATATGACAGTGTTGAGCCTCAATTTTTGCAGATTTCTGTGAAACTTTCTTAAAGAAAAATAATCTAGTTAGATTATGTACACTTTAAGTTCAATGTACATACCTTGTTTGGCCAATTAGGTCGATTGTGGAAAAAAGTAAGGTATCCTCTATCTTGTTGTGAAAGTGGTTAAAAATTAGGTTTTCTAAAAAAGTAATGCAGACAGAGAAGATTTGTCAGAATGGCTCCGTGAAATCGTCTTGACAAAGGATGATTTGCCTAACATGATCATTTAAAATCTCGCCAAAACAGAACTTCTCATCATCCCGGCTAAACCCTCCATCTCTCACGATCTCTCAATCACCCTGGGATCTGCGACGGTGACCCCTTCATCCTCTGCCAGGAACCTTGGGGTTACCATGGACGACGAGCTCTCCCTCACGGCCCACATTGCTGCGGTCTCCCGGTCGTGTAGATTCACCCTCTACAACATCCGGAAGATCAGGAGATACCTGTCTGAGCACTCCACCCAGCTGCTAGTCCGAGCACTCGTCCTCTCCAAGTTGGACTATTGCAACTCGCTGCTCGCTGGTCTCCCAGCATGTGCAACCCGCCCTCTTCAGAGGATTCAGAACGCGGCGGCCCGCCTGGTCTACAATCTACCCAGACGCTCCCATGTTACCCCGCTCCTCATCTCTCTCCACTGGCTACCTATCATGGCCAGTATCAGATTCAAGACCCTGGTATTGACCTTCCGAGCAGTGAACGGGACTGCACCCGTCTACATCAGGTCTCTCCTGCAGCCTTACACCCCCACCCGTCACCTACGGTCTTCTTCAGACAACCGCCTGGTGGTCCCACCGCTCAAGACCGCCCGGTCCCAACACAAGCTCTTCTCCTGTCTGGCCCCCCAGTGGTGGAATCAACTCCCCACCTCCATCAGAGACACTGACTGTCTCTCCACCTTCAAGAAAAGGCTCAAGACGCACTTGTTCCGGGAGTACAACGGTACTTAGGAACGGTTCGCTTGACCCGATGTTAGTTTCCTCAAGGATCACAATGACTCTTGCTTAGAGACTTGTTGCTCTTGTGGTTAGTGGTAACTGACTTAAATTTTTGTACTCGCTGTGATATATTGTTTTTATTATTGTTGCTTGCTTTTTCCACAGGTACACTAGCGGTTCATGTCGTTTAATTGTAACTTGTTTAACTACATGCTCTTATGGTTCTTCCCTTTGGCACTTATTTTGGTTGGTCACAATGTGTGCTTCATGTTTTTGCTACTCGCAATGTTTTGTGGCTATCTTGTTGTTATGATCAGTGACCTATGCACTTTGTAAAGCTCTCTCTTGGAAGTCGCTTTGGATGAAAGCGTCTGCTAAATGAATAAATGTAAATGTAAATATAAATATTTACATCATTAGAAAGCCCTAAATCTTGTCTTCAAAATGGTATAAACAGTTTAGGTATATTATTTGAAAAAGTCTGCATATTCAGGCAGGAAAGTGTTAAACAGTGTCAAAAATTGAGAAACAGTTCTGTCAGTGCATGACGTCACAATTGAATTTGACTTGAACATTCTGAACCATTGAAACCCATTCATTTTTTTTAGCACTTTAAACTTTAATACCTTGAAAACTTTAACAGTTATCAATGAGAAAAGTAATAGCACACTAGAGCAGTTCAGACTTTATCAAATGAAGTTTGAACGGTGTTTCTAGCTTAAACGGTGTGAAAGGAGTAGGCGACGGAAAAAAGTGGGAGGAAAATAAGAAAAAACTAGAAACGGCTGTTCCTGCGAAACAGCAGTGAGAATGCTGAAAACCTGAATGGGGATAGCTGACCATGCTAAAAAAGCGGAAAATTTTGTAGAAAGTTATAAGCTGAAGCTTGAAAGCAACCGAAAGGTATTTTTGAAAGGGGCTGGAGCAGCATTCCAACAATGATTTGAAAGGATTTACCATTACTTTTAAAGGGAGAATAATTTGCACAAAAACCTTAATATTTAAAAAAGTATAAAAGTGATAAATGAGAAAATACCCGCAAGTTGAAAGCTGAAATTAATTTTAAAAATGTGTGAGTCACACAAAAGAGGCAGTGTGGAATCTGAACTGCATCATCTAACAACGCTAACAGCTAAAATAGCCTACAATGCGGGAGAAGCTGAAAGCTGAACTGTTAAACAGAAGAAGTAGGCTAGCTAGTCGTAACAAGAATATTATCGTTTTAACAGCTGAAATTATAGTTGGGATAGTAATAGCAGTAGCAGATGTAGCCTACCATTGAGTGCGTTTACTCGGCTTTCTTAGTAGGATTCAATGTGTTGATGGAATGAAACATACAGCAGTAGAGCCGATACAGGAAGACACGGCGACACTGTTGCAGAAGGATGATGGTGCAAGTTTTGTCCGTGGAGCATACAACGATTAATAAAAAAGAATCATGTAGACGCGTTTATTGAGTAATCGCATAACTAATTACACATGTAAACGGAGTAATCGTATAATTGGCATAAACCGACAATTGCTAGTAATCGGGTTTCTCATGGTCAAGTAAACGCACCAATCACCTGTGTGAGAGACTGAGTGGTGCGTGTCTGTCGTTGCCACAGTGATGGTGCAGCTATGATTGCTAACGCGCTGAGGGCAGAGAATAACAGAAATGTATCTAGAATCCACACCTCAAACAAGTTAACCTAGACGCAAAACTGTACGTCCAATACAAAAAATAATGATATTTTCCGTGACCCAAGACTGCCGAAACCAGAGATATCCTTTATATGTCTGTGCGGTCAGAAATACAACTCTTGGCAGTTTCGAAAACGTGTACCCAATTCTGCTTTCATGGTGCGTGTCTGTTTGGTTGCCACGGTGATGGCGCAGCTGTGATGGCTAACGAGCTACGCAGAGAGAAAAACGAACATTTACCTAGCATCCACACCGCAAAACTACTCGTCCAATCAATAAAATGAGGATATTTTCCGAGACCCAAGACTCTGCCGAAACTAGAGATGTCCTTTATTTGCCTGTGCGGTCAGAAATATGTCTCTACCGGCAGTTTCGAAATCGTCTTCCTTCTTGCTTTCTCTGACGAATTTTACCCACCTCTCCATTGAAGTTAGTGAGAGAATTTGAAAGGCTGCTCTCGCTTCAAGGCTCATAGCTGAAAATATGTAAATGTGAGCTCTTTAGTAGTTACATTGGCTGAAAGAGGACAATTTTTCCTACATTTTAAGGTATAACTTGTTTCTGTAAGTTAAACTATATGAACGTTAGAGGAATTTGTTTGACAATTTAGTTGAATATCATAAAAAAATCAAGAAGGAGCAAACATTTTAATGTATTTCAAACTGTCATAATTCAATCATTTGGGAATAGCTGAATGTCTTGTGAACATTTTAAAGGTTGAATGGTGTCTCTAGCTGAAAGTATGCTGAAGTAGTTACGTTTGAAAGAGGAGGAAGGTTTTTAATGATTTGAAAGGATTTACCATTACTTTTAATGGGAGAATAATTTGCACAAAAACCTTAATGTCTTAAAAAGTATAAAAGTGAGAAATACCAAAAGTCATAGCCAACATCTCCTGAAGGAGCTGAACGTTTTGATACAAAAATTGTAGGAATCGGTGAAAGTATGCAGAACTAGTTAAAGGCCAAAAAACGGCGGAAGAACTAAGAAGTTGATATAATAATAATAATAAAGAGAAACAGGAAAACAATAGTGAGAATGCTGTTAAGCATTCTCACAAAAAAAAAAAACTAGAAAGGTACATTTCCTGAAGAAAATGTGTGTTTGAAACAATTGTTTTGATGGCTTGAATAGTGAAGAAGGTTTTACAAAAAAATTAAAAGAGGTATGTGCTTTAAAAACAAAATGGTGAGAAAAAGTGTTAAAAGTATATCTGTCATTGTTATGCATTGCAATATTTTCTTACTATTGAAAATGGAGAAAAAACTGTGATGAAAAGAGTATCTTATTGACTTTCATACATTTTTAATCGTTAAAAGTAGTGGTGGGCATAGATAAAACATTTTAATCTAGATTAATATCACTGTAATCTTGGCGTTAATCTAGATTAAAATGGCTCATTTGAATTCCACCGAAGGCATTCAGACTATGTGTGCTACCCAAATAATGACTAAAAGTAAGTCTTTGAGAACGGGTTTCTCAAGCCAGGTGGCGCATTAGACCAGGGGCTCATCTCCTGTTTCCAAAATGCATCACAAACTTCTTGAGAAAGCTGTTCTATATAATTGGTGATGAAAATAAATTATGTTCAATAAGATGTACTTGTGTTTATTAGATTAGTTATCTTGGCTGATAGAGCTGTGCTGACTGGCTTGCCAACAGTAGTTTGAGACGACTCTTCCCCTGCGCTACATCAGTGCTTGGCCCAGCATCTTCCGCATTAGCTAAGGGAAGCTTTGCGTTTAGGTGGTATTTGAGACTGGAAGAACTCCTACAGTAAACTAATTCCGCATAGCACAAGGTGCAAACAACCTTAGTCTTGTCGAGGTTTCCATTGGGAAGCTTCTTAAAAATACATTTTCCCTGAAGCAAACCAGGCGGCTTCATAGCTGCATCCATGTTAGCACGTTACGTTTGATGTGATAATTTCATACACAAGGCATACACACAGGTTCAAAGACTCGTTCTCGCCCTCTAACAGTGCAATTCGGCAAGGTATACATCCGCGCTAAAATATCAAGGTGAAAGTCATTATAGCTTGCGTAGTACAGACCCAGCTCCCAACCCAACTTTGAGAATAGATTAACGGCGATATTATTTTATCGCCCGATAAGAGTCTCAGGTTAACGCAGTGCGTTAACGCCGATAACGGCCCACCACTAGTTAAAAGTATTAAAGAATGAAAGATTGAGAAACAGAAAAAAGTTTGAAGTTAGAAAAATGAGCAAATATAGTGATGAAGAGTATATTGCATAACAGTTATCAATATCATAGCAGACAAAAGTATGTCAGCAGTATGAAGGTGAAAAAAAGTGTTGCTTTGAAACCAAAATGGTGAGACAGTGTTAAAAGTATATCTGTCATCGTTATGCATTGCAATATTTTCTCACGGTTGAAAAAGGAGAAAAAAGAGTGATGAAAAGGGTATCTTATTTAATTTCATAAATGTTAAAGCCTTATGTTAGAGCCATTTTATTTAATTCTAAACATTTTACATTTTTAAACCTTAGTATTAGTTCGACTTGTACACTTCTTATTTAAGATTCTTATATGTTTAATGTGTGCACCTTCCTGCCACAGTCAATTCCTTGTCTGTGTGATGTTTCTTGGCAAATAAAACCCATTCTGAAAAGTATTAATAATTGAAAGAGAAAAAAGTTTGAACAGTGGAACAGTGAAGAGCGTTGGCCAATCGGATTGGTTCCTTGTTTCTTGTAACGTAGCAACTGTTGGTCAGTGTCAACATTTCTAACCTAGAATCTAGGTTTTAGGTTCAAGATGAAGGAGAAAATAATCATGTGTGCCTGCACAACCAGTCCTGTTCAGACACTTAATTTAAAGATGACCCTGGTGAGTTTTTTTTTAAATTCAATCTCGTCACATTATGTGACTTTGTGCAACTGGAAAAGCTAGCTACTCTAACTCAGAATGCTGCTGCAAAAAAAGAACTATTGTGGGTGGTAAATAAGATCATGCTACATCTAGCCAGCGGATCATTTCTTGCAAGTGTGTCAAAGTGGTATTTTTACAGACTGTATTAACACTTTCCTGCCTGAATATGCAGACTTTTTCAAATAATATATCTGAACTGTTTATACCATTTTAAAGACAAGATTTAGGGATTTCTAATGATGTAAATATTTATATGATCATGTAAGGCAAATCATCCTTTATCAAGACGATTTCAAGGAGCCATTCTGACAAAAGTCTTCTCCGTCTGCATTACTTTTTTAGAAAACCTACTTTTTAACCACTTTCACTACAAGATAAAGGATAAGTTAGAGCGTATGAAATGTGCGTACTTTTGTCGTGAATTCAGAACAGCAGACAGATTTAAGATAGACTATTTTGTTTAAAAGGTATGACCACTGAAGTGATGAGTGGGATAACGCAATTCCAAGCTAGCGCGATGGCTCTCCATAACTAAAAACGGTTCTACTTTTTTCCACAATCGACCTAATTGGCCAAACAAGGTATGTACATTGAACTTAAAGTATACATAATCTAGCTAGATTATTTTTCTTTAAGAAAGTTTCACAGAAATCTGCACAAATCGAGGCTCAACACTGTCATATCCGACTCAGCCAGTCACGAACAGCCAAACCGGGGTCACGAAAGGTTTACTGCAGCTGGCTTTACTACGAACAAAAGCTTCGTAACTGAAAAGTTTGTACTTTTAGTTGACGATATTGAACTCAGACGTTAGGAAACTTGTCTTTACTCTAAATATCTTCTCCGTTTTCAATTTGAAGCAGTACATCGAACAGTAGGAATTCTCTCACGACACCTGCTCGCTCTGCTTTGACAAATATGTTTTCTCAGTCCACCATACATTAGACAAGCTAATTTTCGAGCACTTTCAATACAAGATACAGGCCATGTTAGAGTTGATATGCATAATAAGTATGCAGAATAACAATAGTGTTTTTGCTTGCAGCAAACACACTAATAAATAACTTCTTAAATGTGTTGAGTGATGTGATTGGATGTGACAGACATAACGGGCCCTATCACAATGTATTTGACAGGCCCTCTAGTAAATTAGCAGTTTGAGGCGCAGGTGTTCTGCGCCCCGGCGAGGTCCTATCTCTTGCATTGAGAGGAGCGAACTATGTACAATTTATAACCGATTCACTTGCGCCCAGCCGGAAATACGTAGCCTATCAGCTAACTTCAGACAACATTTTTTTTTTCTTCCACATTTTATTGCAGATTCAACATTCTATTAGCTATATAATATAGACTTTACTCATTACACATATTTTTCTTTCTTTTTAAGTCTTATTAAATTAAGTTTCAGGTCGGAATGTGATGCAGCAGTGGTGGGGCGGCGCCCTAGCGCCCTCTATGAGCCGGCCGCTGCTGACATTCAGATAGATTACCTAACGGTTGACCAGCATAAACACATAGGACATCGTAGTAATTATACTTTTGGTACTAAGGCTAAACTACTGATAGCATACAAGTCTAAACTGATAGTTAGCTAGCATAACACTATCGCTATATCCGGTGCCATTAGCAAAAGCTACATATATAACATACCTTTATAATTATGAATAAATGAGGAGGCGTAAAACTTAAATCCCTTGTCTAACAGAGTACTCGGGGCTCTGGACGTCCGTTTGGCAATACGGTGTACACAGGGTTCGACATAAGCAATGGCCCGGGGCCAGTAAAAAGTAACGTTGGGACAGTTAAACTAGCAACTCACTGGCCTGATCGGGCCACTGCAAATTAGTGATTGAAAAAAAAGATTTTCATCGTAAAAGTTAACATCCTTCATATGTTTTGCTATCTGCTAAATGCATAAATAACTTTGCAGCTCGTGGGGCGCACATTTGGCAAATCAAGAGTTGAGTAGTGAGTGAGGAGTGGTTGTCAAATTGTAATTCTCTAATCTCGATATATTTTTTAACAACTGGCGTGAGACAAAAGTGAAGATGGCAGCAAAGTAGAGCTACGAGCTCAAACGGAAGCAACTTTTTGTATGGAACTAAGATGCACTGTGTCGTCTGTCGTATGTTCCCGTCTAAAGCAGACAAAAGTGGATCTTTTTACACAGGCACCGACAATTTTCGAAAACAATCCCTGACCAGCCATGCTAGCAGAGAGCACCTGGTTTGCGTGACAGTTAAGTGGACGGTTGACAATCCATCTACCAGGCCGTTGAGCATGCTGGTCAGGGATTTAAATGCAGATGCCCATCGTGTTATTGCACGACTTATAACAACGGCATATCACGTAAAGACGGGCCAGCCATTCGCCTCGTTCCCCCGGGCTATTGAACTTCATACTGATGAAATGTAATGGAAGCTTTTATAAATTAGCATTGAGGGACTAGAGGTTTCAGTTTCAGCCATACAGTCGTGCAGAGATGGCTGTCAGCAGGGAAGAGAGCACGTCATGTTAGAGGTTAAAAGTTTGTTTTGCTGACTATTACCTTATTATTTTTTATCACTAGAAATGTGATTTCATTTTTGTTCTTTTTATATCCAGGATGTGTTTAATAAATAGTTAAACATGTTAACAGAATAATATAACTTATAAGTCTTTGGTTTTGTTGTAACAATGATAAATTACAACTTTTGGAGGGGGCCCAGTAAAAATGAGCCCTCTCCAGACAGAAGCAGAGTCGTTTGCAGAGAAAGTACGTTTACAGAAGTAAAGTCGTTTAGCCTCCCTCACTGCCTTGCTAAACCTGTTTGTAACAAAGTTGTTAACTATACTAAATGGGACGAATAGGCCAATTGATCAGAAGAAATTAGATGCGAACAAGAGATAGCAGTAGTACTGAGTTGCAACAAGTATTATTATTTTTTACTTGCAGACAAAGCAACGGTCTCACATGCATTAATAGAACAATCTTTCACAGATATTAATACAATCAATTATTTTCTGGGTGCACCCTTTGACTCTAATACCATCCGTAATTACAAATTGGATCACACAGAAACATAAAAAACAATATTCGTAAATGTTGGTTCCAGCTAAATTCGGTTACACCAAAGAAAATAAATCACCACCAATGGTGATTTTGGAATCAGTCTGTTACCAGTCCGATATGAAAGAAGGGAATAGTTCGTCCTCAAATTGAAGGTTCCAAGTCTTCCAGCTTTATCCTCGTGGGTTGGCTCGCCATCCAATTCAACGTATCCCAACAAAAAACCTGACCTGGATGTGTAGCTAGGTCAGAGTATACAAATCAATTTACATTTTGCTATTAATTTTGTCTTCCTTCAAACAAAATAACAAATCACATTAACCTTTAACCATTTTAGCCAGAACGGAACTTGCACAATGCCTATGCTAACCAACATTATATCGACAATGAGCTATGCGCCAAAGCCATGTTTCCATGAGATATGAAAAATAAAAAATAAAAGCTAGCGCCTACTTTGAGCAGGCTCTTTAGAAGTTTGACCCTTATATAACAGTCTGAACTGACCTACCACATTTAACAACTAAACCTTGTAAAAAATTTAATAAAGAATAAACATCAAACTTGTGCGTGCATTGTGATATTCATGCTAGCATCGTAGTTCAACGAGTGAAGCTTACCAAGACGGTCAAAAATGTTCAACTGGCGTTTCCAAATACCGATGGTTCTAAAAGATCAATCTCTAATAATAATATTTTTGTTATTATTACTTTACTAGTTTTAGCACTTTGATTTTCTTTATAATCGTTCTCTTTTTCCTTACATCAAGCTCTTCCAACGAAATCTCTGGTTTTTCTCCTATGGTTTTTCCCCGCTCTTTTCTAAAGCCGACCCTCAATATCTAGATGTCATTTAATTGGCCCAAACCACCGAACCATCTTAATCTGATAGGTTATCTCCACAGTCAGTTAAGACTAAATCCGTTTAACATTAACCCATTAGTTACCCTGCGTTACACACTCCCCCCTTGAAGTCATGCACGTCCCTGTGCATGTTGGAAGTGGTTGAACTGTCACTGCTCCTGGTAAGTCATTTGAAAAAGTATCAGTGTACTCCAAAGAATTTATAAGGGTCACACTCAGTCCGTGGAACAAAGACTGTACAACAGAGATCAATGGATTCCCATATCGGGAATATGCAAGTCGATCAGGCTGCATTCTCTGCCGAGTAGACCGTCTGACAGAGGCTTCAGAAGTATCCACTGTTTGGTTTGTAGCAACCTCTTCTATAGCATCCTGAAGTCCAGCAGAAGTGTCTTCTCCACTCTCTCTGTCTTCCAGGGAAGTAGTAGAGTTGTCTTCATCAGGAGTAGCAATTACATTAGGTGGGTCACTCTCCTGGGAAACAACAATAGGCAATTCAACATCCAGAGTGTCATCAAGCAAGTCATCACATGGAACTCCTAAGTTGTTGGCATCGTTGGGGAGAACGAACACGGCGGGATCAATCATAGAATCATCCATTGCTTTGCCCGGACTGGAAATGCCATGAACAGTAGAGAACTCTACAGGTTCAGCAACAGATGGATATTCCAACCAACAGGTGGGGTCTTCATCTTCGCCATCCGATTGAGATTCCTCATCAAAGGCCCTTACACCTGGATTCAAACGTGTCTTGGGTCTGGAGGCAGGTTTTGCCAAGACCGGTTGTGAAACTTCTGGAATAGGCAAAAACCCACAGGGAAGCAAGAGGTCTCTATGCAGAGTACGAAGAGGACCATCCTTAGTGTCACAACGGACAGTGTATACGGGGAGATCAGGTGTTTTCTTCACAACCACATAGCTGTCAGGTTCCCATTTATCAGCTAACTTATGCTTCCCGCGAAGGCGAACATTTCTAACCAACACCCGGTCTCCAACCTCCAGCCTAGAAGCAGTAACATGCTTGTCGAATCGGGCTTTATTTCTTACAGCACTCTTTAGTGCTTGGCGTGTCGCTATCTGGTAACTCTGCTCCAATTGTGACCTCAGATCCCGGACATATTGAGAATGAGATCTCTGAACATTGTTATTGACGGGCAAGTTGAAAGCTAAGTCAACAGGCAACCTGGGTTGACGTCCGAACATTAACTCGTATGGGCTAAATCCTGTGACTTCATTTCTTGTGCAATTATAAGCATGTACCAATGGCTTTACAAAGTCCTTCCAATGAGTTTTGTCTTGTTCCTTCAATGTGCCAAGCATATCGAGCAGGGTCCTGTTGAAACATTCGACTGGATTTCCCCTTGGGTGGTATGGGGTGGTTCTTGTCTTCTGAATACCTGAAACGTCACAGAGTTCTTTGATGGTGCGGGACTCAAAGTCTGGTCCCTGATCACTATGCAGACGTTCCGGGAACCCATAGTGCACAATGAAATTGACCCACAAACACTTTGCAACAGTTCTTGCTTTTTGATTTGCTGTCGGGATTGCTACAGCGTATTTAGTGAAGTG
The DNA here is from genome assembly GCF_038355195.1 of Osmerus mordax. Taxonomy (NCBI): domain Eukaryota; kingdom Metazoa; phylum Chordata; class Actinopteri; order Osmeriformes; family Osmeridae; genus Osmerus; species Osmerus mordax. Next base: position 11,876,110 of record NC_090066.1, on the reverse strand, counting down.
ATCGGGGATTACCAAAACATCTTTTGTGTTGCTTCGATCTGGTTCTATTGACAAGAAATCCATGCAGACCAGCTGCAAGGGTCTAGTTACTTGTATATTGACCAAGGGTGCCGCCTTTTCAGGTAATGTCTTTCTATGTACACAACGGTCACAAGTCTTAACCTTCTGTTCTACTGCAGCTGCCATTTGTGGCCAGTAGAACCTGGACCGTACCAGATCAAGGGTTCTCTCGATACCCATATGTCCCATACTGTCATGTAACTCTCTTAACACCATAGATCGAAGCACTTCAGGCAGCACTAACTGGTAAACAGTCAAGTCTTTATCTTGGCGTCTCCTGTAAAGGACTTGATTTTTCAACTCCAGACGATTCCATTCCCGCAATAGAAAGGAAAGTTCAGGAAGCTCCTGTCGTACTGTCGGTGGAGGCTTTTCTCCCAACTCCATGTGGGCTATTACTTCTTTGAGGACAGGATCATATCTTTGTTCGTTTGCCAGGTCTGCTTCTGTCAGTTGGGGTAGGATTGGTACCCCACCATGCTCACCTTCCTGTCCGTAACTATCAGGCACTGCATCTGGGTATAGTGCGAGTGATTCAACCAAGGTGATACTGCCGTCCACCGTCTGATGAACAAGGTGTCTCTCACAAATAGCTTTGACTACATCATCACAGATAGACTGAGGGCTCCCTAAATCCGCTAAATGATACTGGGTGAATTATCGTAGTTCAACGAGTGAAGCTTACCAATACGGTCAAAAATGTTCAACTGGCGTTTCCAAATACCGATGGTTCTAAAAGATCAATCTCTAATAATAATATTTTTGTTATTATTACTTTACTAGTTTTAGCACTTTGATTTTCTTTATAATCGTTCTCTTTTTCCTTACATCAAGCTATTCCAACGAAATCTCTGGTTTTTCTCCTATGGTTTTTCCCCGCTCTTTTCTAAAGCCGACCCTCAATATCTAGATGTCATTTAATTGGCCCAAACCACCGAACCATCTTAATCTGATAGGTTATCTCCACAGTCAGTTAAGACTAAATCCGTTTAACATTAACCCATTAGTTACCCTGCGTTACATGTTCTTCGACTCCTTGAAACTGTCTCTGTTCCCACTCCTAAACGCGGCCTCTTTCTCTGACCTCAACCTTCTGAGTTTAGCTGTAAACCAGGGTTTGTCGTTGTTGTAGCTCACCCTGGTGCGTGTTGGTATACAGCAGTCCTCACAGAAGATGATGTATGATGTCACAGCCTCTGTGAGCTCATCCAGACTATTGGTAGCAGTCGTGAACATGTCCCAGTCAGTGCAGTCCAAGCACGCCCGCAGATCCTCCATAGCTTCACTGGTCCACTGTTTCGATGTCCTCACAGCAGGCTTACAGCGCTTTAGCTTCTGCCTGTATGCAGGAATCAGGTGTACCATGGCGTGGTCAGAGTGACCCATTGCTGCTCGGGGGACTGCATGTTATGTTAAAGTCTGTTTTTCCACACCAGTAGCTGAAGTTCATCCAGTTTGTTGCTCAGTGAACGCACGTTGGAGAGAAATATCCCCGGTAACGCTGTGCGTGCCCCACGCCGACGGAGTCGCACCAGTGCACCGGCTTGTTTCCCTCTCCTACAACGCTTCGCTGCTAGGACAAAGCCAAGGGTGGCTTTGACTATAATTCCCACTAATTCTGCCGCTGGAAGCAGAAAAGTGGGAAATAAATCCACAGGAGTTGTAGTCCTGATGTTTAGAACTACTTATCTTGTTAGAGAACCCCGAAAATCTTTGGCATAACACTGAATTAACAGACAAAACAAGACAAAAAAGAGCACACCTAACGACCGAGGAAGCCTTCATCGGCGCTATCTTGGATCTTCATGAGGCAATGAGTGCGAAATGAATGGGAGTCTATAGAGCTAGACGGCTACATTTGTCTCTTTTGCCTGCTTGTTGTTGAGAAATCTTTTATTGTAGTTTTTGCAAGTTCAACATGGATTATAGGTCGAAAGTTGAATGAACGAGTACTTATGGGTTCGGGTATATTGTGGGCAATCATTTTTCCATCACAGTTCGCAATTGGCAAAGCATATATTTGAGCCCTGCACTACCAATTGACGCTTGGTAATTCGCGAGACACTCCTACAAGTGTTTTCGTTCCCCAATTCCCATCACAAAATCGGCAAAGGGGAGACAGATGATACGTGAGAGGGGTGAAAGGAGGGGCCACCATTAAACATATTTCAAAGTAAGAGCTGTAGCCAAAGGTGTCAGATATATTTTTCAGTTACCAGATCGTAAAAAATATATATAGGCTTTTTTTTTGCTTTTGCTTTTTGTTGCTGGAGGTGAGGAGGTTGTTACTGAGTGTACACCTGGGCCTGGTGTGTCTTAACGTATGAATAAAATACAAAACTCTAACATACAGGAGCTCGAGTCTGCGCAGTAGTGATCGGGTGTTGGAGCCGCTGTATCGAGGTTCCACCCATACACTCGCCCGACCCAATCGCAAGCACACAATAACCAATTTTTACATTGTCAAATAACGAATTGAAAACAAACTGTTGAGAAAAATGAGCACTTGAACAGACATCAGCGGAATAAGAACTACCTTAAATGACAGAAACCATCTTTGGGGAAAAAATAATTTGACACGCTTTGATTTTTTTGTTTGGCTCATGACCCATCCGCTAACATGGAGGGGGCAGGACTTATGACATGTACTGCCGCCGCCATGAGGGGCGATCGAGAATTTTTGGCTTCACTTTTCAGAGCTACCGTCCAGTTTTTTACAGTCTGGCGCAAACGTGTAGTGCACCAAGCCAACCTTCAGGCTACAGTTCTTACTTAGAAATATATGTTTAATGGTGGCCCCTCCTTTCACCCCCCTCACATATCATCTATCTCCTCTTTGCCGATTTGGAGATGGGAAAACACTTGTAGGTGCCAAGCGTCCATTGGTAGCGCAGGGCTAAAATATTTGCTTTGCCGATTGCAAAATGTGATGAAAAAACGATTGGCCACAATATACCCTGACCCTTATGTCCTTTTGATTTCTTACAGGGTGAGTTGTTGTTTGCCAAACAGGCTAGCATTCTACTAATGAATGCTGATTGTATGATGTCATTGACATTTTAAAAGGCTTTTTAGAACAAAAAAGCGACTTTAAAAAAATCTAACACCCAGTAGTGTGTATTTTCTTTGCCTCCCCTTTCCAATGCAACATTCAAATTCCTTGACAAAAAATCACATCCTGAGAAAAGTGGATTTTGAGGGGTATAGCTCCATAGACCTCCATTCATTCTGCACTCACTGGTGAGCGCCCTCATATGGCACCAGAGTGGAACTGCAACCAGTTCAGAAGCCGGAAGTTTCCCGAGAGTGGCAGACATTCTCTGGCCTAATAATACTAGTAAATAGTAACCATAATTTTTAAATCTAGTTTTACAAATGTAATCTTACATCTAATATACTGTAGCGTTAGTTCTAGCTAGCTAATGACAACAACATGGCCAGATACTCTACAGCTAGGACTAGAGAGTAGCCTTTAATAGCTACGTTGAAACAGACAAAAGTATGTTTGTTTATCTATAAGATATTCAGCAGATAATGGGGCATACCACATTGTTTTACTCTTGGAATATGGTCATTGGAAAGGGGAAAAATGACTCTTCCCTCTAAACTCCTGGGGCCACGTGTCAAACTCTGTGTAAATTCATCCGTAAAAGTATGCATACGGAGAAAACGGGAATACTCCGTACTCAATGTTTCTCAGATTTACAATTGTCTTCATAAATTCCACTTAATTTGGGATCGTGCACACGTGAACGACCTGATAATTAATCAACACATTGTGCCCTTATAGTAACATGTGTGCCGTCAAAAGCACTAATTAGCCTACATTTGGGAAACCCGTTTTCGCTGCAATTTACGTTTTAATGTTGGCCTGGTCAAGTTGGTCAACCCAGTGTAGGCCTAAGGGAATCTAATGTACCTTGGGGACAGGTGAATCCTGTCATCCCACACATCGGGCATCACACAAATGAGGGTGGATTGTCTTATCCCCGACCTGTCTGCCAGCTCCCACTTGACTTTTGCTTTACTTTTGTTGGGCATTCCCAACATTCCAACACAGGGACCATATCTATAACAATATTTCAACCAATCACAATTTTGGGTCAATAAATTGGCACGGTCCCTGAACTCCTGCTCGCCTTAATCTCCCATGGCGATGTCCTCCACAAGCACTAAGCACTGCGCACCGATAGTTGCCTATATGACAATATTGGCATAACTCATTTGTGGGCCAAATTCACAAGTTTTCTTTCTGGCTAAATAGGCTAAAGCAAGATAATTGGCATAATTTTTTGATAACCTATACAATTGACTCCCATTGAAGATAAAGTAAAACTGTTATTTGTTATGCATGTACTTTCTCTCTGCCTTTTGGTCACTGTGTTGCCTTATTACATCTCAAAACATGGCGTACGCATGGGTTCTAAAATGCGCAGAAGGTACGCAGATTGTCACGCCATGTGTTTTTTCATGAATCTGAAACTGAAACCGGGGATCTCAGCTAGGATCGAGGCCTGCCTCACAGACATCTCCGCCTGGATGACCAAGCACCACCTCCAGCTGAACTTCGCCAAAACAGAACTCCTCATTATCCCGGCCAAACCCTCCATCTCCCACGATCTCTCAATCACCCTGGGATCGGCGACGGTGACCCCTTCATCCTCTGCCAGGAACCTCGGGGTGACCATGGATGACCAGCTCTCCCTCACAGCCCACATTGCTGCGGTCTCCCGGTCGTGTAGATTCACCCTCTACAACATCCGGAAGATCAGGAGATACCTATCTGAGCATTCCACCCAGCTGCTAGTCCAAGCACTTCTGAATCCTCTGGAGAGGGCGGGTTGTGCATGCTGGGAGACCGGCGAGCAGCGAGTTGCAGTAGTCCAACTTTGAGAGGACAAACGTGGCGGCCCGTCTGGTCTTCAATCTACCCAGACGCTCCCATGTTACCCCGCTCCTCATCTCCCTCCACTGGCTTCCCATCACGGCCCGTATCAGATTCAAGACTCTGGTACTGACCTTCCGAGCGGTGAACGAGACTGCCCCCTGACTACATCAATTCTCTCCTCCAGCCTTACACCCCCCCCCCCGCGACCTACGGTCTTCTTCTGACAACCGTCTGGTGGTCCCACCGCTCAAGAGCGCCCGGGTCCCAACACAAGCTCTTCTCCTGTCTGGCCTCCCAATGGTGGAATCAACTCCCCACCTCCATCAGGGACACTGACTGTCTCCCCACCTTCAAGAAAAGGCTCAAGATGCACTTGTTCCAGGACTACAACGGCACTTAGGAATGCTTGGCTGGACCTGATGTTAGTTTCCTCCAGGATCACAATGACTCGTATTGAGAGACTTGTTGCTCTTGTTGGTTAGTTGTAACAGTTGCACTCTTGTGGGGAGTTTCATGTTGTTCAATTGTAACTTGTTTAACTGCATGCTCTTATGGTTCTTCCCTTTGGCACTTATTTGGTTTTCCACAATGTATGCTTCATGTTTTGTCTATCTCGTTGTTATGATCAGTGACCTATGCTCTTTTGTAAAGCTCTCTCTTGGAAGTCGCTTTGGATAAAAGCGTCTGCTAAATGCATAAATGTAAAATGTAAATGTAAACTGTGTAGAAACACCCCTACGCATGTTTCTTTTGTGTTAAAGATTTTGATAACCACAGTTACAAATTATTTATTCAAGATTAATAGGTTTATTTATTAGGAATTAGATGACTAGTTTTCATGTTTTATAGATAACTTGTTTACAATCCAATACAAGCCAAACCTCAGGCGTATAGGCCTACAGTATGTAAAAAGGGCTGAGACCGAACGCCCCACAAGTATGTTAACCAAGTCCTGTATAAAGTATGCAAATGTACTTAGCAAACACCTTATTAACCTATTAATAAATAAAATATCATTTGCAACTGTTTTTATCAGTGAATAATATTATAATGTTGCATAAACATTATTACATAAATAATGTAATAATAATAATAATTAATAATAATTAAAATACATTGTTTCCTAGCGTGTACTTGTTATAGTGGGTGGTATTGCTACCTATTGCTCATTTTGTGAACACAGCAAACTTTTGATCCATATGTGGCCCTGTAATAAGTAAGGCCGGACACAGTAATATAAAGATTATTTATCTTTATTTGTGGGGTTTTATTCCCTGACTGCACTCAGTGAGAACAGTATTAATCTACCTGGGTGTTCACCTGAACAATAAACTGGACTAGACTGACAACACCATGGCACTGTACAAGAAGGGCCAGAGCAGACTGTACCTGCTCAGGAGACTCAGGTCATTTGGAGTGCAGGGGGCGCTCCTCAAGACCTTCTTTGACACGGTGGTAGCATCAGCCATTTACCATGCAGTGGTCCGCTGGAGCAGCAGTATGTCAACAGCTGACAGGAGGAGACAGACTGATCAGGAAGGCCAGCACTGTCCTAGGATGCCCCTTGGACACAGTGCAGGTGGTGGGAGAGAGGAGGATGGTAGCCAAAGCCATCATCAATGATGGATAATGAATCCCACCCTATGCAGGGCACTGTCTCTGCACTGAGCAGCTCCTTCGGCGACCAGCTCCTTCACCCTAAGTGCGTGAAGGAGCGGTACTGCAGGTCCTTCCTTCCTGCTGCTGTGACAGTATACAACCAGCACTGCTCTACACACACATGACTCAACCACTCTAAATAACTCATGGACACACTTAAAGTGCAAACTACTGTGCAATATTTATATTTGTTTATTTATATTTGGTCTCCATATGCAACTGGTGTTATCTTTTTTATATATTTTTTATAATATCTCGTACTTACTTAGTAAATTGTATGTATACTTCTGTCCACTTTGCTGCTGCAATGCCCGAATTTCCCCATTGTGGGATGAATAAAGGTTTATCTTACATTTACATTTATGCATTTAGCAGACGCTTTTATCCAAAGCGACTTCCAAGAGTGAGCTTTACAAAAGAGCATAGGTCACTGATCATAACAACGAGATAGCCCCAAACATTGCGAGCAGCCAAAACATGAATCATACATTGTGAAAAACCAAATAAGTGCCAAAGGGAAGAACTATAAGAGCATGCAGTTAAACAAGTTACAATTAAACAACATGAAACTCAAAAAGTGCAAGAGTGTACCTGGAGAAAAACAATCAACAGTAAAATATTTCACAGCGAGTACAATAATTTAAAACCGTTACAACTAACCAACAAGAGCAACAAGTCTCTCAATACAAGTCATTGTGATCCTGGAGGAAACTAACATCAGGTCCAGCCAAGCATTCCTAAGTGCCGTTGTACTCCCGGAACAAGTGCGTCTCGAGCCTTTTCTTGAAGGTGGGGAGACGGTCAGTGTCCCTGATGGAGGTGGGGAGTTGATTCCACCATTGGGGGGCCAGACAGGAGAAGAGCTTGTGTTGGGACCGGGCGCTCTTGAGCGGTGGGACCACCAGACGGTTGTCAGAAGAAGACCGTAGGTGGCGGGGGGTGTAATGCCAGAGGAAAGACTTGATGTAGTCGGGTGCAGTCCCGTCCACCGCTCTGAAGGTCAGTACCAGAGTCTTGAATCTGATACGGGCTGTGATGGGAAGCCAGTGGAGGGAGATGAGGAGTGGGGTAACATGGGAGCGTCTGGGTAGATTGAAGACCAGACGGGGCGCTGCGTTCTGAATCCTCTGGAGAGGGTGGGTTGCGCATGCTGGCAGACCGGCGAGCAGCAAGTTGCAGTAGTCCAACTTTGAGAGGACAAGTGCTTGGACTAGCATCTGGTTGGAATGCTCAGACAGGTATCTCCTGATCTTCCGGATGTTGTAGAGGCTGAATCTACAAGACCGGGAGACCGCAGCAATGTGGGCTGTGAGGGAGAGCTCGTCATCCATGGTCACCCTGAGGTTCCTGGCAGAGGATGAAGGGGTCACCGTCGCCGATCCCAGGGTGATTGACAGATCGTGGGAGATGGAGGGTTTGGCCGGGATGATGAGGAGTTCTGTTTTGGCGAAGTTCAGCTGGAGGTGGTGCTCGGTCATCCAGGCGGAGATGTCTGTGAGGCAAGCCATGATCCTAGCTGAGACCCCCGGATCAGTCGGGGTGAACGACAGATACAGCTGCGTGTCGTCAGCATAGCAGTGGTAGGAGAAGCCATGGGAGGTGATGATTGGTCCAAGCGAGGTGGTGTAGAGGGAGAAGAGGAGGGGTCCAAGGACGGAGCCCTGTGGGACACCAGTGGAGAGCTGGCAGGGGCCTGACACTTTGCCTCCCCAGGAGACCTGGTAGGATCTTCCCGACAGGTAGGTAGATCCACTGAAGTGCAGTGCCAGTGATGCCCATCTCAGAAAGTCTGGCCAGCAGGATTTGATGGTTAACCGTATCAAATTCTGCAGAAAAGTCCAGCAGAATGATGACGGATGACCTCGAATCCACTCTGGCAGACTGGAGGGCAGTGGTGACTGACAGGAGGGCAGTTTCTGTGGAGTGGCCAGTCTTGAAGCCCGATTGGTTGGGGTCAAGCAGGTTGTTCTGAGAGAGAAAGTTTGACAGTTGATTAGATACAGCGCGTTCAATTGTTTTAGAAAAGAAGGGTAGTAGTGATACAAGTCTGTAGTTCTGGAGGACGGCTGGGTTAAGGGAGGGTTTTTTGAGTAGAGGGCTAATTCTGGCCTGTTTGAAGGCAGAGGGGAAAGTGCCGGAAGTAAGAGAAGAGTTAAGGACATGGAGAAGAAAAGTTATGATGGAGGGAGAGATGGTTTGAAAGAGAGGGGAGGGGACTGGATCAAGGGGACAGGAGGTGGGGCGATGAGAGAATGAGGTCAGAGATCTCTGCCTCGGACAGGGGAGAGAAAGAGTTTAGACATTTAGTAGGGTCAGCCAGAGAGAGTGAGTGGGTAGGAAAGGTGGGTTCAGAGAACCGACTGCTAATGTCAGCAACTTTTTTCTCAAAGAAGGAGGAGAAGTCGTCTGCTGTCAGGGTGGTGGGGGAGATGGGTTAAGAAGGGTGGAGAAGGTAGAGAAAAGTTTGTGAGGGTTTGAGGCAGAGTTAATTTTGTTCAGGAAGTAGTGGGTTTTAGCATCAGTTATGCGGGCAGACAAGAATTTGAGGAGGGAGTGATACTTATCGAGGTCCAGACCATCTTTGGACTTGCGCCATCTCCTCTCAGCTGCCCGAAGGATGGACCGTTCTTCACGAATAACAGAGAAGGGAGAAGATCGCGCAGGCCTGGTTGACAGGGGACAGAAAGTGTCGAGTGATGCAGTTAACCCTTGTGTTCTCTTCAGGTCATTCTGACCCATCAGTCATTGTGACCCACCGTCGTATTGCGACAACTTTACCGCATACAAAAACAAAGTGAAGCATTTTCTTTTAACCGTCGGGGCTGTCTCAGACCCCCCACATTGCGAAGGTTAAACGAAAATTATTTTTATTTGTTTTTGTATTGGGTAAAATTGGGTAAACACAACGATGGTTCATTATGAACCTTTGGGTCATGTGACCCGAAGGCAGCACGAGGGTTAAAGTGGATAACAGGGTGTTGGTGGCAGTGTCAGTGGGGTGGCACATGAACTCGTCAATGGGAGGGAGGGAGGATGTTACAATGGAGGAGAAATGGGAGGGGGATAGGGAGCAGAGTCTTATCTTGTTATCTTTAAATATCCTGTAAAGTAAATTCCATGTTTTGCTTCTAAGTACATTATATACGTGTGAAATGAGTTCCTGAAAGCATGTGCAAAGCGCTAAAACTTTGTCGCACTGAAATGTGGAGTTAGACCGAAGAACAGTTTCTCTTCCGTTTTCAGATCAGGTTTTAATGGGCGGAGCCAAAAAATGCCCTATCTACGTCAGATCACTGAATGGCTCCTCCTGCTGTACTGTTATTGTAGCTTACATCAGCTAGCTAGCTAGCTTCTGGATGTCTCCCACCACCCGCAACTGCATCTTCCCTGGATGCAAGAACTCCAGCTGCGCTGCAACGCCATTTAAGTTCCCTGTTGATAATGAAAGGAAAAATAGGTGGATAGTTTTTGTGAAGAGCCACGCTCATGGAAAGCTTCGGATAAACTCCAACAGCCGCCTCTGCGCCACTGACCATTTCACAGCGGACAGTTTTAACATGGACCAGAGACAGACGGGGTTCACCAACACACGGCTTCTCTTGCAGCGCGGAGCCGTACCGAGCATCGCCCCCCCCGGCCGTTCATCCTCTGGTCGCACCTGGACCATCCACCGCCACCAGCAGTTCATCACTCAGTTCTATGTGCTTGTTATAATTGTACTAGATAACTTTTCCAGAGGTATCTCTGCAATAATTAGTGCAAACCGCTAACTTGATATTAGGCTACTCGGTGTAGAATGATGGTATTTTGGTGAAATGGTAGCTAATGTGCTAGAAATAGTTGGAGAGCTCACTGTCTGCTGTCTCTGCTGTAAATGTTTACTCCTGTGTTACAGCTCAGGGGAATATTTCATTATATGCATCTGTATGTTTCACTCATTGATAAAATACATTATAATTCTATACTGTTTTGTTCGGCTTGACGTAGCGTCCATTATCTGGGTCGTAGGTAGCTTACTTGAGAGAGGCGGAGCCTTCCAGCGAGGGGGCCGAGCTTCAGCTCCTTCAGGCGACACGTCTCCCCAGTCTCTAACAGAGAAGACTGCTGATTTTCTTAAGATTTCAAAGCCTAGTTTAACATACTTGTCAGTGTTTTTTTTCATTCGAATTTGGATGGGTAGTTAATAACACATTATTCTGTGGTGTGGTGAACTTGAAACTAGTTTTTAATTCCACTTTACAGGATCTTTAAGTTTTGGGCTTTCTGATTGAATCGCAACAACAAAAATATTTTCTTATACTGACTCCTATTCTGCAAAATTATCTAAATGTATAGAAAGAATAAGCAAACCATATTCTAAATGAGCAACCTAGACCCTAGAACCTGGACCCTGCAACTCTAGGCCCAAATAGGCGACAGAGGTCAAAATAAGCAACAAAATAGGCAACAGTAGTGGCTCTCTTCCGAATAATAAAAGGAAAAGAAAGAAAATACACTGGTTGAGACTAGTGGTGGGCCGTTATCGGCGTTAACGCGCTGCGACTCTTATCGGCGATAAAAAAAATATCGCCGTTAATCTATTCTCAAAGTTGGGTTGGGAGCTGGGTCTATACTACGCAAGCTATGAGGACTTTCACCTTGATATTTTAGCGCGGATGTATACCTAGCCGAATTGCACTGTAGGGGGCGAGAACAAGTCTTCGAACCTGTGTGTATGCCTTGTGTATGAAATTATCACATCAAACGTGACGTGCTAACATGGATGCAGCTATGAAGCCGCCTGGTTTGCTTCAGGGAAAACGTATTTTTAAGAAGCTTCCCAATGGAAACCTCGACAAGACTAAGGTTGTTTGCACCTTGTGCTATGCGGAATTAGTTTACTGTAGGAGTTCTTCCAGTCTCAAATACCACCTAAACGCAAAGCATCCCTTAGCTAATGCGGAAGATGCCGGGCCAAGCACTGATGTAGCGCAGGGGAAGAGTCGTCGTTAAACTACGATGTTGTAGTGCAACCGAGGCAAGCCCGTCAGCACAGCTCTATCAGCTAAGCTAACTAATCTAATAAACAGTTAATAAACACAAGTACATCTTATTGAACATAATTTATTTTCATCACCAAGTATCATAGTAGAACAGCTTTCTCAAGCAGTTTGTGATGCATTTTGGAAACAGGAGATGAGCTCCTGGTCTAATGCGCCACCTGGCTTGAGAAACCCGTTCTCAAAGACTTACTTTTAGTCATTATTTGGGTAGCACACATATTCTGAATGCCTTCGGCGGAATTCAAATGAGCCATTTTAATCTAGATTAATCTAGATTAACGCCAAGATTACAGTGAGATTAATCTATATATTTTTTTTTTTAATCTATGCCCACCACTAGTTGAGACACACATTACAGTACATTGGGTAATCAAAACATTTTGTTGAAAATTAAAAATTGTTCATGATATTCTTATTTTTGTATTATAAACTCACTTTCACTTCGGTGTGTAGCCTGTGCACTAAATCACACACGGAAAACAGCAATATAAACACAGCAATCTCTCCCCTCTGGATTAGGCAAGAACATGCAAATAAACACAATTTATTAGAATACACAGATCATGCAATATGAAATAAATACATGTGCTAATGTATGTGGGGTCAGATGGCTGAGCGGTTAAGGAGTCGGGCTATTAATCAGAAGGTTGTTGGTTCGATTCCCGGGCAGTGCAAAACAACGTTGTGTCCTTGGGCAAGGCACTTCACCCTCGGGGTGAATGTCCCTGTACTTACTGTAAGTCGCTCTGGATAAGCGCATCTGCTAAATGACTAAATGTAAATGTAAGGCATGTTTCATCACTTACGCTATCCCCCTGCTCAATACGTCCAACCTTGTGATACGTATTCCCTCAGCTCACCCACAGTAACCATCCGGACTGAATCTACATCAATAATAAATATTGCTTTGTTATATTCATTGTTTTCTCATCCACCAGCATCAATGGTATGGCAAGCCTTTTTAACATTTATTTCTAAAAACGTACTAGTCACTATTTTGAAGTTACTAGTACGTATTATTTAGTTACTAGTAACTATTCCAACAGTTACTAGTATCTATTCCGGTTTTACTAGCAACTTTTCATTAAATACTAGTACCTATTTTTTTGTTACTAGTAACTAATCCAATAGTTACTAGTATGTATTCCAGTTTTACTAGTAACAAATTGCACATTTTTACAATTGTATTCTATGGGCCTCTGTTTTACAGATATGTTGTCACGGCCACAGCCGTGCCCCCCCCGGTTTCAGTTTTTTGTCCTGCCCTAGTGTTTCCCTGTCATTGTCTTCACCTGTTCTCGTTAGTGTTATTGTGTCCACCTGTGTGTCGATTGGTTCTGTGTATTTAGGTTTCTGTTTTGTATCCAGTCTTTGGCTTGTCCTTACAATACCTGTCCCTGTGAGTGCCCTATCTGTTCCCCGTTTTTGAGAATTAAAACCCTTATTTCTGCCATGCCTGCCGACTCCACTGCGTTTGGGTCCAACCCCACCTCACACCCTGACATATGTATTATTTGTTTCAAACAAGTAACTATTCCAATATTTACTAGTATCTATTTTGATTGTACTAGTAACTATTCATTAAATACTAGTACTTATTCATTAGTTACTACTATCTATTCCAATTATTACTAGTAAAAGTTGTATTGTTACTAGTAACATTTTAAATTGAACTCAAGTAGTCATTTTTAATTTTATTTAAAAAAAGCAATTCTTACTAGTAAGAATACTAGTAACTAGGGAGTCAGGTGGCTGAGCGGTTAGAGAATCGGGCTAGTAATCATAAGGTCGCTGGTTCGATTCCCAGCCGTGCATTACGTTGTGTCCTTGTGCAAGGCACTTCACCCTACTTGCCTCGGGGAAATGTCCCTGTACTTAAGTTGCTCTGGATAAGAGCGTCTGCTAAATAACCAAATGTAATGTAAATGTAGTAACTAATAAATAGGTACTAGTATATAATGAATAGTTAACAAGTAAGACTGAAATAGATGCTAGTGTAGCAGAGCCAAAAGACAAACCACGGTACCATTCAGATACCTTATTCCTACCCCCAACAAGGAAAGGGTATTCCCCCTTTTCCTTATCTCCCAGCAGAAGCTTCAAAGCTTCTGGCCCAGCATGGGGCAGAAGGTAGACCAAAATGGTCTTACAGTATGTAGACAAAGGATTATAAGGAAGAACTAACTTTTCTGGATTTATAAGAACATTCCCCAAGGACTATATGGCTCATGGACACTATTTCAATGACAGTAGTTGATGTGTTCCCCCCTTGAGTCACCACCTTACCGCGGTGGAGGGGTTTGCGTGTCCTAATGATCCTGGAAGCTATGTTGTCGGGGGCTTTATGGGGTCACCCAAGGCAAACAGGTTCCAGGCGAAGGATCAGACAAAGCGTGGCTCAAAAAACTACCATGAAGGTTGCCCCTCAGTTGCCCCTGCCCGGAAGCGGGTCACCGGGGCCCCCCCCTGGAGCCAGGCCCGGGGGAGGGGCTCGATGGCGAGCGCCTGGTGGCCGGGCCTTTTCCCATGGGGCCCGGTCGGGCACAGCCCGAAGAGACAACGTGGGACCCCCTTCCAGTGGGCTCCCCATCCGCAGGAGGGGTCTTGGGGGTCGGGTGCAGTGCGAGACGGGCGGCGGCCGAAGGCGGGGGCCTTGGCGGTCCGATCCTCGGCTGCAGAAGCTAGCTCTAGGGACGTGGAACGTCACCTCGCTGGCGGGAAAGGAGCCGGAGCTGGTGCGCGAGGTAGAGAAGTTCCAGCTAGATACACAGTAAAAACAGTAGTGTTAAATTGGCTCTGTAAGTGTAAATTTTAACTCTATCACAGTGTTTATATAATTCTCACAGAGTAGTGTCAATTTAACACTACACTAGAGTGATAATATTCACTATCCACAACAAAAATGACTAAATACATGGAAATAAATTATTACACACCAAGAATGGACATTCTTTTCCACTTTTATTCTGTGGTTCAAGCAATCAAACAATGAGAAAGCACAATATACATGCTGTCATCTGACCCATAAACAGACTGCAAATCAAAAGGCTTGTAAAAAAGCAAATCACTAAGTTTGATGACCATTTCATTTTCCTTGCTATAACAAACTCTGAATGCATGGTAATGTTCACAAAAATAATCAGTTGTTAATGGATACACAATCAAGTAGATGCATTCATTTAGTAAAAGGATTTTTGAGATTTTGAAAAACACTGGGACATCATGCTTGATCTCATTGCAAACAATAAGATCAACCCTGTATTCAGTTCCATCAACCCTGACCCAGTTAGTGCAATGCACATTGTCATAAACATTAATTTCAGGGGAAAAACACTCATCTTACCAGTCCTTTGGTGTTCAAAAACCTTGGAAAGATCTGTAGTATATCAGCGGCCTTGTTTGGGTCATGGACAAGTGAATGTCTATGCTGAAAAGTTTCTTTCATTTTTTGGAAGATCTGTGCTTCATCTGAAGAATGGGTAAGAAAGGCAATGGCCTCCCTTACAGCATCTTCATCAAGCTCTTCGGGATAGGTACATCTGTTTAAGGAAGGTCCAAAGCCAGTTCTCTCCCCCAGCGGGATGCTGGCATCCAGGTTTGTTCGGGTATGATGGGATATACTCCTCTGCACAGTTTTAAGGCGCCATGCAATGTAGCCAGTTCCGCTATCAGGATCGTAGAAGTGCTCCTACAGAAATAAAAGCTAACATTTGCAAGACATAATCAATGAGGTATTAAATGTTTTGGTGTTGCACAGCAGCAGCTATACTAAATAGAGCCATCAAGACTACTGGCATCACACTGAACCCAGGCAAGATGGTAGTCAGTAGGAGACCTTATTGGTTGTTGGAGACAACTGGAAATGTGTAAGATGCTCTTTGGTTCTGGGAAGACTGTACTTTTTTATAAATGCAGTGAAACATGTTAGTTAAGTACTTACATAGCCCTTCTTTGAAAAAGGATCTTTGAACGATGGGAAAAGTGTTACAATTCCAAGAGCATATTGCTCTTTCTGATTCTTTGTGGGGATTCTCCTTAAACGGGAAACAAAGAAAAACCCACGCCCTTAGAAATTAGATGTATCCAGTCATATTTGACACACATACCAGTACCTTAAAACAATTTAAAACATTCCTTACGATTCGTGGTTTACCAAATTGTGTTCAGTTCTGTTTATGTGTAAGATGTTTTACATTAATCTGTTTTTTAAATTGAGGAATTTTACTTTAGTCACATTGGTTCCTTTAAAAAAAGAAAAAAAAACTTACCCATGCATCTCAACCATGTGTCCAACAAGTATGTTGACAAGAAGTCGTCTTGTTTCACTTGACAGAGAGGTTTTATCTTTGTACTCTGTTAGGATAACATCTCCCCCTGCTTTCTGCTTGAGGACAGCAAGGACCATCTTCAAAAACAACAATTATAATGTTATGTTTTAAGCACATTTAGTGTGTGTAACACATACACAATGTCCATCTGTATAAATGTACATGTAAGCTTATTAGAAAAAAGTACAGGTTACCTCTTTTGCCTCAGATGCTGATTCATCTGATGTCCTGGGTCTCTTGTGAGGACGTTCTGGGCGACTAGGTGTTCTATCTTGATCACTTGAGTGGCTAGACAGCGACACAGTATCTGTGCAGGAACTCCACCATGTATCTGAAACTGTAAGGGCTGATTAGAGGAGGCATCCACACAACTATACCAACAAGGCCAGTGCATGACAGCATACCTTCATTTGGTCTTTGACCGTTAACATCGGGTTAGGTTTTTCGTTCAGTAATTCTTCCAGGACATCCTCCTCTACTTCAGTTTCAGTGTCATCATATATGTGAAGCACTGTGTCAGACGCTAGGCCAAACTTACTCTGAACTGCACAGAAACATGCAAATTAAATATCTCAATGATAAGGATAATGTAAATATACAGTTAAATATGCCATTGAAGGCAAATCACCTTCTTTTATGAAATCCGCGTGTGTGAAGCCATCTGGAAGTTTGATGAATTTTTTGGCGTTCTCAAATTTTACCTTTACTAACATCTTTAAATTCTGAAAGACAATAAATGGTTAACAATAGTTAATACCTAACTATATTAACTTAATGTTGCTCCTTGAGTTTGCGGTCTAAATCCTCAAACTATCTTTCCTATTTTTTAAATCCATTGCCACTTGCAAAGTACATCACATTTCCCTCAGAAAATGAAATAAACTATAAAATGAATACTTTTTTTCTGAAATGGGGGCTTGTCTTTTTTCAGAAAAATTAATATGATCACATTTTTCAAGTAAATATATCACAAATAATTGGTTCAAGAAAACGTTTCGACTAGCAACTATGCGCGCCATTCTTAGCTTCTCATGCTAGTTACCTAGTAAGCTACTGTAGCCAGCTTAACCTAGCGTTAGATAGCTAGACCTACAGTAGCCTAACTCGATAGGCTACAGTACATTAAAGTAGGCTAGGTCTACCATGTTATTTCACCTAAATTACTCACCCACTGCATTAAAATAGCTTGTGATTTAACTTCGATACATGCTCTTGTAGCTAAATCACGTGAAACGCGATGGTGTCGAGGTCTAGGCTACCTACTGTACCCTGACTCTAGCTGTTAGTAATTCGTTTTTTTCGATGAGCTATAACTTGAATTTGTTCGGAATATTTCATTTCCTTTGTCAAAATAATGAATTGATAAATTACACAATCTTAATGTCGATTGATATAACACTAGCTTGCTGATATATTTTCCAAAATCAATTCACTCACCCGTGTGCTTTCTCCTGTCCTCCTGGGCGAGAAGCTGTTTTTGACCGTTGGTGTGTGACGTGCGCAAACGACATTTTTACACCACGAGTGTTAGTAGCATTTTCAATCAACTCTAGTAAATGGAACTCTGCTCCACAGCGCCCCTTGTGGCAGGTTTTAACACCACCAGTGTTGCAAGTATTTTTATCAACTCGGACATTAACACTGGTCAACTCTAGGCTACTTAACACTGGAAATTTAACACTACTGTTTTTACTGTGTATAGTCAGCCTCGCCTCGACGCACAGCATCGGCTCTGGAACCAGTCTCCTTGAGAGGGGCTGGACTCTCTTCCACTCTGGAGTTGCCCTCGGTGGGAGGTGTCGAGCTGGGGTGGGAATACTTGTTTCCCCTCGGTTCGGCGCCTGTACATTGGGGTTCACCCCGGTGGACGAGAGGGTAGCCTCCCTCCGCCTTCGGGTGGGGGGACGGGTCCTCACTGTTGTTTGTGCTTATGCACCAAATGGCAGTGCAGAGTACCCACCCTTTTTGGAGTCTCTGGGAGGTGTGCTGGAAAGCGCTCCTCCCGGAGATGCCCTCGTCCTCCTGGGGGACTTCAATGCTCATGTGGGCAATGACATTGAGACCTGGAGGGGCGTGATTGGGAGGAACAGCCCCCCCAATCTGAACCCGAGCGGTGTTTTGTTGTTGGACTTCTGTGCTAGACACGACTTGTCCATAACGAACACCATGTTCAAGCATAAGGGTGTCCATATGTGCACTTGGCACCAGGACACCCGAGGTCTCAGTTCAATGATAGACTTTGTAGTCGTGTCGTCGGATCTGAGGCCGAATGTCTTGGACACTCGGGTGAGGAGAGGGGCGGAGCTGTCAACTGATCACCACCTGGTGGTGAGTTGGCTACGATGGTGGGGGAAGACGCCGGTCAGGCCTGGCAGGCCCAAACGTAATGTGAGGGTCTGCTGGGAACAGCTGGCAGAATCCTCTGTCAGAAGGAGCTTCAACTCCCACCTCCGGGAGAGCTTCGATCATGTCTCGGGGGAGGCCGGGGACATTGAGTCCGAATGGGCCATGTTCCGGGCCTACATTGTTGAGGCGGCTGACCGGAGCTGCGGACGCAAGGCGGTCGGTGCATGTCGCGGCGGCAACCCTCGGACCCGGTGGTGGACGCCGGAGGTGAGGGAAGCCGTCAAGCTGAAGAAGGAGGCCTATCGGACTTTGTTGGCTCCAGAGGCAGCTGATGTGTACCAGCAGGCCAAGCGGAATGCGGCTTTGGCGGTCGCGGAGGCAAAAACCTGGGCGTGGTAGGAGTTCGGCGAGGCCATGGAGAATGACTTCCGAACGGCTTCGAAAAGGTTCTGGACCACCATCCGGCAACTCAGGAGGGGGAAGCAGTGCACTGTCAACGCTGTATATGGTAGGGATGGTGCGCTGCTGACCTCGATGGGGGACGTCCTGGATCGGTGGAAGGAATACTTTGAAGACCTCCTTAATCCCACCAACACGCGTTCCAACGTGGAGGCAGAGTCTGGGGACATTGGGGGGGCCCTTCTATCTCTGGGGCTGAGGTCGCCGAGGTGGTTGAAAAGCTCTGCGGTGGCAAGGCCTCTGGGGTGGATGAGGTCCGCCCGGAGTTCCTTAAGGCTCTGGATGTTGTAGGTCTGTCTTGGTTGACACGACTCTGCAACATCGCGTGGACATCGGGGACAGTGCCTCTGGACTGGCAGACCGGGGTGGTGGTTCCCCTCTTTAAAAAGGGGGACCGGAGGGTGTGCTCCAACTTTAGGGGGATCACACTCCTCAGCCTCCCTGGGAAAGTCTATTCAGGGGTGCTGGAGAGGAGGGTCCGTCGGATTGTCGAACCTTGGATTCAGGAGGAGCAATGTGGTTTTCGTCCTGGCCGTGGAACTGTGGACCAGCTCTATACCCTTGGCAGGGTTCTGGAGGGTGCATGGGAGTTCGCCCAACCAGTCTACACATGTTTTGTGGATTTGGAAAAGGCGTTCGACCGTGTCCCTCGGGGGCTCATGTGGAGGGTGCTCCGGGAGTACGGGGTACCGGACTATCTGATCAGGGATGTTCGGTCCCTGTACGACCGGTGCCAGAGTTTGGTCCGCATTGCCGGTAGTAAGTCGAACTTGTTCCCGGTGAGGGTTGGACTCCGCCAGGGCTGCCCTTTGTCACCGATTCTGTTCATAACTTATATGGACAGAATTTCTAGGCGCAGCCAGGGCGTTGAGGGGGTCCGGTTTGGTGACCTCAGGATCGGGTCGCTGCTTTTTGCGGATGATGTGGTCCTGTTGGCTTCATCGGGCCGTGACCTCCAGCTCTCACTGGAGCGGTTCGCAACCGAATGCGAAGCGGCTGGGATGGGAATCAGCACCTCCAAATCTGAGGCCATGGTTATCGCTTGGAAAAAGGTGGAGTGCAATCTCCGGGTCGGGGAGGAGATCTTGTCCCAAGCGGAGGAGTTCAAGTATCTCGGGGTCTTGTTCACGAGTGAGGGAAGGATGGAGCGAGAGATCGACAGGCGGATCGGTGCGGCGTCTGCAGTGATGCGGGCTCTGCATCGGTCCGTCGTGGTGAAGGAGCTGAGTCGAAAGGCGAAGCTCTCTATTTACCAGTCGATCTACGTTCCTACCCTAACCTATGGTCACAAACTGTGGGTAGTGACCAAAAGAACGAGATCGCGAATACAAGCGGCCGAAATGAGTTTTCTCCGCAGGGTGTCCGGGCTCTCCCTTAGAGATAGGGTGAGAAGCTCGATAATCCGGGAGGGGCTCAGAGTAGAACCGCTGCTCCTCCGCGTCGAGAGGGGCCAGTTGAGGTGGCTCGGGCATCTGATAAGGATGCCTCCTGGACGCCTCCCTGGTGAGGTGTTCTGGGCACGTCCCACTGGGAAGAGGCCCCGGGGAAGACCCAGGACACGCTGGAGGGACTATGTCTCTCGGCTGGCCTGGGAACGCCTCGGGGTCCCCCAGGAAGAGCTGGTGGAAGTGGCCGGGGAGAGGAAAGTCTGGGCTCCCTGCTCAGGTTGCTGCCCCCGCGACCCGACCCCCGGACAGGCGGAAGATGATGGATGGATGGATAGTTGATGTGTTATAATGTGTGCTTTTCTTATTTACTTAGAATGTGTTTAATTGGGTGTGCTTTGCCTTCGGCAAGGGCACAACCTTTGTTCTCTCACATATATATTATTATTATTTATTTTTTTATTTATTTTTGCCCCCCTAAAACTCAGTCAATATTTGGCCTACATAGACAACCTAGGTGTCAAAAGTTTCGTCTTGGTAGCAATTGAGATGCTTATATTGGGATTTACGTTCCGTTGCATGGTTTAGGCTCAAGTTAAGTTTTTGTGGCGAAAAGTGAAGCTAACTGTGGCTAATTAGCCACAGTCACTGACGTTACTTACGTCACTAACGTCACGAAAACACGCGTGACTACCTGTAGCAGAACATTCGTGTCTCATCTATTAACTTGGGGGATAGCTAGGCTAACTATAGCTTTACTGCAAGGCAGCTGCAGAAACGCCACAAGCAAAGAGGCCAGGGTGATAACTATTTACTCATTTTACTTTGTGATGTGAAACACAATTGTGAAATGTAATGTACAATATTAGCTGATATTATTAAGGAAGTAGGCCCACATCTACTTTCGGAAACGGTAGTCTACTATTTCACTGAAGCATTAGCATGACATTAGCCTCTGTTGCCCGGGCAACACATACTACAGTGGTCTATGATGCATCTGTTTTCAATCGTTAAAATAAACATTCCTCACAAATACATTTTCGTTGTAGGATTTATTATGACATTACATTACAAGTAAACGATTTGTTGGTGAAATTATCATTACCTGTGGTTTCAAACCAGTGTTGCTCACTGCAACGCTGTAGCCCAGAGCCATAGAAAAAGAGAGTTGCGACACGCTCTGATCTCGCCGACACGTGATCACGTGGTTCATTAGAGTGAAGGAGAGGGGGAAAACCAAAGCGTCTGAATCCCAGACGGCAGAGAGAGAGAGAGAGAGAGAGAGAGAGAGAGAGAGAGAGAGAGAGAGAGAGAGAGAGAGAGAGAGAGAGAGAGAGAGAGAGAGAGAGAGAGAGAGAGAGAGAGAGAGAGAGAGATACAGTAGAGTAAAAGTGTTTCTTACGTAGACCTACAGTCTAGCTCCAACTGCATTTAGAATCTAACAAGCTTACGATAAACTTTAACTAAAGCTGGCTATATAAAATACTACTAATAACAATTGATATGTGGTGGTCGAAATATGAAATAATGCAGGATTTTCGTGAATTTACCAGCTAACTTGCTTCGGACCCCTTAATCTGCAATTCATTGTTGCTAGCTCTAACTAGGCTAATAAGAGCTCTATAGAAGACTTACTTTGTATGCCAACGAACACCAATAACTAGAACTAATTTGACAGACTATAAGCCAATTGACTTCTGGTTATGATACACGTGCTCTCTAGCTAGCTTCAGTAAAAGTGTTGCTTACTAGACCTACAGTCTAGCTCTAACTGCGTTTCGAATCAAACAAGCTATAATCTTACGATAAACTTTATCTAAAGCTAGCTATATGAAATACTACTAATAACAATTGATATGTGGTGGTAAAAATATGAAAAAATGAAGGATTTTCATCAATTCACCAGCTAACTTGCTTCGGAGACACAAAATGAATGGGGCTGAACGGTGGAAAATGCAATGTTTGGAACTACAGGTCGCATGTGACACGCTTTACTTCCTCGATAACAATGGGAGTCTATGGAAGTGTCGGAACTCTCTTTTTCTATGGCTCTGCTGTAGCCTACGCGAGACACACTACAAAAACATCTACACAGCTGTTTAGGAAGTCAAACGGCGACAGAACATGTTCGGCACTCCCCTTACTTAAATCAAAAGTCTTTCAATAGGTGAAACTATATGACTACTAACCTGAACTTCATTGACACAGCCTAAACTTTGTCAATCTGTTCATGAAAATAATTAATTTCAGCCTAAACCGTACAACGGAACGTTGAATCGAATTCAACCAACGCAATCGCTACCAAGACGAACACAGCAGTAGTCTAGTACTGTACTGTAGTAGTAGAATTTACCGGGGCAGCTTCTCCACACAGGGCTATATCGCATTTTGCGTTGTTACTGACAATGATCGCTACCAGTGAGCTTTTTATGAATGAGCGATTTTCCACTAAATAAATGTCAACCTTATTTACGTTTTTGGGGGCATATTTTCAGTTAGCAGATGGTACTGTTTGAATTGCGATTCCATCGTCTACTGCTGGTAACGTCGTAGAATAATCTTCAAAGTGGGTTCTTTATTAATGAATGAATGCAATATGAGTATACTAAATGCCTGAAAATATCACGATAAGGGAAAACTTAAAAGGACGTTTAAGTCATAGAGATTAGGTCAATTTTTACACCGGTCTGCCAAATGTATTCGTTTTGATTCAGCTATGAGGCTGCCTCTTGCAGGGGAAATGAGAAGACATCATATTTAGTTCTACACTTCACTCGTATTTTCAGTTGTAAATGAGCAGCACAAAAAAATGCTTTTAAATCTATGTGATCTTTATAAATAATAAGCATGCATTTTTATATAAAATATACAGAAATATCAGTTGTAAAAATGTCATTAAAAAACGGACCCCTGTGCAACCGACGCAAGCAAGCACACCCTACAATTTCCCCAGAAATTGTACCCTCTCTAGTTGCATCTGTCTTTCAAAGATGTCAGGTAAAAAGCAGCTAAGCATCCTCTCATTCACCCTGAGAGGAAAGGCCCCTAAAAAGTCCAGGTTAGTGGATGCTGGCCCAGAGAAGGTGGCGGAAAGGGTAGGCCCATTAGAGGAGGAGACAGAGGAAGAGACGGTGCAGGTGGAAGATCGATGGCCGGTTTGAACAAAACCTCAACATGAAACAGCTTGTCTCTCGCGAGCTAACGGCGAACTGCTCTTAAGGTGGCAGTGTAACCTCAACCAAAAGAAGCCGCTATTAAAGCACCAATTTCCACCAAAACATACGTTAGCATTCAAACAGTTCAAGAACAATCCCTACCCATTGTTCACCTGGCTACAAATAGATAGTTTAAAATAAGAAATCTGGACATTGGGCCATTGCAGATTGGACCATGGCTGTAAGGGGTTACTGGCATAGAACCTTTGGCCACCTCCAAGCTACAGCTTCAGCAACAAATATTATTTAAAGTATCATTTAATGTCACAGTGAATAATATGTTTTATTACAATGCAAGGCAATAATATCTGAAAAAAAGTGAGATTGTTTGTACATCATGGGTTACGGAACCATAGCAGTAGCAAGTACAATGTTCAATGAATGTAGGCATGGTTCACCTTGGTGCAGGTGCTGGTTATTTGTCAATTCAGGCAGTTACTTCCATGTTGACCATGCTGCCTTCTTTCCACACAGTATCGCAGCTTGGAACATTGGAAGGACACATTACATCTCTGGACCAAGGCATATAGCTATTTGGTGGGTTACAAGGTAGAAAAAACTCTTGCCAGTTCCGAATGCTTGCCACATTTCATATTCAGCTGGTAGTTGACTTATGGCAAACACACTTAAACCACAACCTCAGTGTCAACAGTGCAAATGAGCATCTGGTGGTGGCATATGACTATCAGCTCCTTCATGGTTGCATGGGGCCAGGAAGTAGAAATGCTGCAGTAGTTGTGTGCAGAGCTTCCGTGTCCTGAATGAGGACCTTGGACAGGAAACTGAACAGTTCTGTCTTGTTGCTGTCAACCCCAAGAACATTCTGCTAGTTTCCTGGTATGGCAACCTTGCCAACCACACGTCTGCTTACTCAGACTTTCAGTGCTTAGTTTTTACTGTGCCTTTCAGGGAGTAATCCATGTTAGTATCCTAAACTTGGAATGCATCTCTCACACTGAGAAGAGATATATGGAATGAATACCTGCTGGGTATATCCAACACATATATTGGCACCTGCTAGCTTCATTATCTGAAGTTTACAGCTCCTTCAAGTACTACACTGGTAGCATCAGGGGCTTTAGTCTGGGCTGGAGGTCATCCAGGTATGTCAGAAGGTCACGCTTGCTCCGAAGTCAGAATCTTCCTCCTTCAGAGAGCACTGATGGCCATGCCTGGTTCTCATGCTGAAAGAAGACTTCCAGTCTTCCATCTCTCGTTTAAAAGCTTATGTAGAGTCGTGAGAAAAGCTCAACATTTTCATTGATGTCAGCTACTGCTTCTTCTTACATGGGCTGGCCCTAGGGTTTTGGGGGCCCTAAACAAAAATAGTGCATGGGGCCCTTTTGATTGGCCCCGAACCAATTGCGCGGCCTTCCAAAAAGGTTAGTTTGTTTATTGGGTTGGGCCGGCCCTGCTTGCCATCTTGGTCATCAAGCCAACAAACCATTTCAACCAGTTGCAGTGAATTGTGTGACAGAAATATACAACGTATGTACTGGTGCTTTGTGTAGCAGCTCTGTCCAAATATGTTCATTGTATTACTATGATTTTGTCGTTTAGCCCGTTCCGAGTAGCGTGTCAAGTATCTGATAGTTCGAGTGTGGGTCCCACAGTGTGCCATCACGGGTGTGATTTTGAACATCTCAATTGGATATTTTCTGATAGACAAACTATGCGACATGCTTTGGTGTGGCTCAAAATCTACTGATGAGAAGGCTAACGGGTAACACTAGCGTGTTAGTAGCATTGCTATGAGTGTTAGGCTAGGTACCTTGCCCGGAAGCAACTAAGCTAGCTAGCTACCGTTTCGGAAAGAACCTATAGGCCTACTGTGGGGAGCTTTAGATTATTTGGAAGTATGCCCGAAGTGGTTGCAATGCAATTTGTTGCGATTTTAATTGGCGAGTGATAAGGCCGTCAGAGTTCTCCGTTGTTTGCTAGTGGGTTGATGCTAAAGTTGTTTTTGTGCTTTTGCATTCAGTTGCATAGAGGGACGTCTCTCTGTATTAAATGCTCAGACACGTTCAATGTTTATCAGTGTTTATTATGACTAGACAATCCACAATCTTAAAGCAGAACAGCATTTATCAGCCTGCCTTTCAGGTCCACAACCCTTGGTACCATGTGTGCTTCCTGCTGCCTGCCCTCTCGGTGGCCTCTAATCGTGGTAGGTAGGGTGGCAAGCTGTACTCTCGGTGAGGCTGGTGTTCGGCTGCCGCAGGGGCCCGCACGTATTCGACACGCTGTCGGAGGCGCTGTGTTGGATTCTGGGAAACGAGCACCAGTTGCCATCGTTGCACCTGCTGGACGATTTTGGTAGTAGATTTTCCGTTGTCTCCGCCCGCCTGCTGCATCTCGGTGTTAAAGGACACGTTCGATTACCTGGACATTCTGCTGTCCTTCGAGTAGACGGTAGGCCCGTTCACCTCTCTGGAGTTCTTGGCATCCAACTGATAGTATTTCTATGCGGGCATCGTTACCCTCGGAGAAACTGGAGCGCGTCCACAGCTTCATGAGGGACGCTTCGGGCGCCGCTTTCATGGCTGGGCGTGACCTGCTCTCGTTGCTGGGGCATCTAAATTTTGCTATGCATCATGCCCCAGGGACGCGCGTTTGTGTCCCGTCTGTTGGACGTCTCGAAGCGTGGCAAATCTGTGTTGGACGACGATTGCCGGTTGGATCTGCGTTTCTGGAGTATGCTGTGCAACCGTTGGAACGGCATCAGTTCTTCTATCACGAATCCATGGAGTCGTGCACCGCCCTCGATTTTTTATACCGACGCGGCTCCCTCCGTTGGGTTTGGGGGTTATCACAACAATTAGTGGTTCTCCAGAGCATGGCCCACAGAGATAGTTTCCCTGACACCGGAGACATATTCCACGGCTCTACACGAATTGTATCCCATCGTGATCGCTTGTTTATTGCATTGCACTGCATTGAGTCATTTAGCAGACGCTCTTATCCAGAGCGACTTACAGTAAGTACAGGGACATTCCCCCGAGGAAAGTAGGGTAAAGTGCCTTGCCCAAGGACACAACGTCATTTGGCACAGCCGAGAATCGAACTGGCAACCTTCTGATTAGTAGACCGACTCCCTCACCGCTCAGCCACCTGACTCCCTATTTGTGTGGGCATTTATAGTGTAGGAAAAGATTACTGTGTTTGTGATAACAAAGCAACTGTCCACATCATCATAAGGGAGGTCTCAGTGCCTTCTCAATCTCTAGTCAGGCGGCTGACGTGGACAAGTGTGCGGGATAATCTCACATTGCGCCGCATTCATTTCAGGCCTAGAGACAGAGTGTGACGTGCTGTCGCGTTTCAATTTCAGGAGTTACGATGGGCTAGCATGCCCGCCCTTTCTCCTGACAGTGCTAGACTATAGGCCCATGTATGTTTTGTCTGCCGGCGAATACTTGAGGAAGGGTATTGCCCAATTCATGCACTACCTACCATACCAAGCCATGCACTACCTACGATAGTGCATGGCTTAATTCAATTATTTCCGCGTTGTGTAGGTGTGAGTCCTATGCCTGTGAACATGTCTGTGTTGTGCGCTTTCATCGCCCATTGCTTTGAATCACGAAGTTGCATCCTCAATCTATTAAAGCACTGGTATCGGGTATTCAATATACATTAAGTCATTTAGCAGATGCTCTTATCCAGGGACATTCCCCCCGAGGCAAGAAGGGTGAAGTGAAGTGCCCAAGGACACAACGTGCACGGCTGGGAATCTAACCGGAAACCTTCGGAGTAATAGCCTGATTCCCTAACCGCTCAGTCTTCTGACTCCACTCCAATTTAATGTAAGGTGTTCGGAGCCTTCAGCATGCAGCCTGCTCGGGAGCCTACGTATCCGCCTGCTGATGAACGGGCTAAGGGAGCAGCATCCAGAATCAAAGATACCGTCTACCTATTTTGCTCATACTGGTATCCAACTTGAGCCAAGGGTGCTTCGGGCCCTACATCGATAATACTTTTCTGAGTCAGTGTTTTTACAGCCTCTGTGGTTTTGCGGTGTGGGGAATTCACCACTAGGTGTGCCACATTTGATCCATGTCGTGATCTCACCATGTCTGATTTATTTGTGCAGAGAAATGTTAACTGTTGT
This sequence comes from Osmerus mordax, assembly GCF_038355195.1. Taxonomy (NCBI): domain Eukaryota; kingdom Metazoa; phylum Chordata; class Actinopteri; order Osmeriformes; family Osmeridae; genus Osmerus; species Osmerus mordax. The sequence goes on along the minus strand of NC_090066.1, from coordinate 11,848,617 downwards.
CCTGAAGACTTCCAAAACTGATGCTATGCAAAGGTACCCCTATTGTGATTGCTCAAACTAACTGTGAGTTTTGTCCACTCTCCTCTATGTCACGGTACCGGCTATGTCGCCCACGGGCGACGCCGTCCAAGCCCCTGTTTGTCACCGACGCTGGCAATGCCATGACAAGATCCTGGTTCGCGCAATGACTCAGCGTACTGTGTACTTGCTGTGGACTGTACACTGTGTGTGCAGAGCTCTCGCACTGCTTCCGGATCAGTGCAGCCGCCTGGGCGGTTGCTGTATGATCTGTGTTGCTGGGCCCTCCACCATCCCCCTCTCTCCCTTGCTGTCTGTATGTTTTATCATCAGGGGGATTATATCTCTATTGCTCCCTGCCTCATATTTCATGTATGTATGTATCGAGTTGAGGAGGCAGGGAGTGCTTCTCTTAGATCAGGGGTTTTCAAAGTGTAAGACAGTGAGCCTCCCTTAAGAGAACATCAAGTCACCGGGGCCTCCCCCATTTTAACGGGGTCATAGAATGATTTTTTGGGGGTATTTCACACTGTTCCTTAAGGTCTCCGAATAGGGTATGTAACATTGGTTGGGCTGAAAATGTCCCGGGTACTGTTCTATGCGCCCTAATGCACCCTGTGAAATAGCCCTGGAATAAAACGAGAGGGTTTCTTCTTTCTATGGTATGCTCATGAATATATAGATGAGCTGCGCGCTGATTGGTTGGTTTACAACGAGTGAAGCTGCGGAGCAAAGCGCAACATGGCCAACAGTACTCACTGAAACATCGAAGGTGGAGACTTGAAATAAAAACGTACAAATAAGTGCAGAGAAGGTGATGTCTTTTTGTCTTTTAATTTTTCAGCCCCACGTACCTTGCGTTTCTTAGCCTGGTTTAGCCAAGGAGCTCTCCACCTTTATTACTAATTTCAAAACTATTTGATAAATCGAATATAAAAGCATCATGGAATGTAAAGTAATTTCAATTTAGTTTGCACCTAAGTTAAAACATATTTGAGTGTGCTAACATAGCAATAACGTCAGCTAGCTAGTTTGAGGTGTATGCATAGGCTAACCATTAAATTAGCAGCACATTTCCCATATTTAACAATGATTAAACATGGGCTTACCTGAAAGTGATGCACAGGCACCATCTCACAGTCTCTTTCTTTCTTTTTTTCTTCCCCTGACTCCTGTTATCTTTTTACACCCATTTTAGAAAAGTTGACCTAGCCTACTGTCAAAGTTGGTCAGGCCACTGAGATACGGAAGGGCACCTACCAGGGTTTCCAGGTCTGTGTGACAAAACCAGCCAAATGGCCAATCAAAACCAGCCCAAAAACCAGCCCAATATCAGAACTCAAAATATGCCCTTGCCAAACCATATACACTGCTTTTAAAGTCCAACAGCATTGCTATCATTGCCAAATGTATTGTAATATCTACAAAGTAACACCAACTGTTTAGTATGCCAGCATTAAAAGCAGTTTTCAGGAGGTTTTCTCCGGAGACTGAGAGCATTAGGCACGTGTGCACACGCACAGTGCGTGTGTGTATGTGGGCTTGTCCCAATGTGTGTACGTGCTGATCTGGAGTCAGTTTGGTAGGATTTGGGTATAAATAAATTATTTCATTTAAAATATGGATTTTTATTTAAAGATATTCATGTAAAATAGGTCTACCCGAACCAGCGGACAAAAAATTCAACCCGCGGCAACACTTCAAAAGTAGCCCAATTCCGCAGGTAAACCGCAGACCTGGCAACACTGGCACCCACAGCGAGCTTGGGAAGTTGAGTGTGTATTTGTTTTTTGGGGGGGGGGCTATATCTCTTGTTCTGCCTGTTTTGTAATATACGTGCCTAATATTTCTATACTAAAATAATATCGGCATTATAAGTATTATAACTATGATGATTTTTCAGTTGGCTAATTTTTGGTTCCCCCTCAGGAGGTGCCATACGCACAGCGCGTAGTGCGCGTTATGGGAGCGGCGGCACTGGCTACACAAACACTGTTTTTGACGTGATTTAACATAATATTTTGATCGAACGAGTTGCAATAAAGTACTCACATTAAGGAAAGTTAGGACTGCGTTCATAACGTGATATAACATTTTAGTTGACATTGTCCAGGGCCCCTTAGATGTCATGTGCCCCTGGGCAAGTGCCCAGTTGCCCTAATGGTTAATCCGGCCTAGACCACACATTTTGGCTTTTGAACATCGGCTGGCCCCATCCAAGAAAATCCCAACTTTAAATATTCCTCATCATATTTTCTGCGCTTTCTGCTGGGTTCAGACATTTTATATCGGCAAAGTTGCTGTCACTGCTAGCTGTCACTGCTAGCTAAAAATGTTTCGTGTCAAGTATTGGGAGTCAGTTGGCTGAGCGGTGAGGGAATCGGGCTAGTAATCCGAAGGTTTTCAGTTCGATTCCCGATCATGCCAACTGACGTTGTGTCCTTGGGCAAGGCACTTCACTCTACTTGCCTCGGGGGAATGTCCCCGTACTTACTGTAAATCGCTCTGGATAAGAGCGTCTGCTAAATGACTAAATGTAAATGTAATGTATACTTTAGCTGTCAGGACTGAGAGAGATTAAATGACATTAAAATATGTATATATATTTGTGTATTCTATTCCATACATCTACCAAATGATTAGTTTCCAGAAAGCATATATATATATATTTTGTCATAATTTTTAAAATATATATTTGCCGCCTCCCCTGAAACGCTTTGGCGCGCCTCCCCTGAAACTCTCTGGCGCCCCCCAGGGGAGGCGCGCCTCACACTTTGAAAACCCCTGCCTTAGATCATCCACTCCGCCAAAGTCAAACCTATTTCCATGTCATGGTTATCAATAAATCGTCAAATCTAATACGTGAATGTCTTGACTGAACTCAAAAAAATATACTATTGTGGAAATTACAGCAACAAATTAGAAATGTTTTTCATCATAATTTGTATTCTTCCACACTACAAAGGCCTCTTGCGTCTGCCATGAACGCTAGGTCTTTAAATGCCTGACCTGATTAACATCTAATCAGGAACTTTTAGTCCAAATCTGAAAACAACAAGATGTGTCCTTTGCCAATATAGCTGTCTCCAGGTCCTAGTTTCTTTTAATTCATTCTGTGTTTTTGTTTTTTGTGTGTTTTTCAGAGGATACAAATTAGAGTGGTGCCCTGCTGCTTGGATTCTGTTTCCAACACACATAATTAGCCCAAATATGCAGAAATGAGAGTGATTCTCAGTCTTTGCGCCTCTTCCTCCACCACTAATGAGAGACGGGGAGACTCTCTAAACTCTATTTATAATCCCTCACTATCCCTCCAATGACTCATGTGTTAATAAAGATATCAGGAGGTGTGGGGGGGCTGGTGTTTGATCGCCATGGGTGGGGGGTTAGCCGTAAGTGGGAAGAAGGGGATTTGAGTAAGGGTTCGTTTTTTGAGAAGTCTTATTTTGAGTGATTGCAGAATTTCCCCTCTCTCACCATTGTACTTGGCTAGGAAATCAAAGCGCTGTATCTTCCCGCTCTTGAACCCCAGTAACCCAGTGAATTTCTGGAACTGGTTCTCGTCCAGCGTGATCAAGCTGTCATCCAATAACTGAAAGTTAAAAAAAAAGACTACTAGAAAACACTAAATTCTGCACAGTTCTTCAGAATTAAAGAGATAAATAATGTATAATGCATTTATAGAGAAAGATTATTTGTACCTTAATGGGACCCTTTTAATTAGGGTAGACTCATTGATTAAAACAATACAATGTACATTATAGTCATCACAATCACATCTCTAATGGTCTTCTGACCTTCTTTAGATCTCGGCAATCCAGTCTCCCTGAGCTTCCTGAAGATAATGTCCTCCACGGTGTAGACCCCACTGAGCTCTGCGTAGATTGCTCTGAACCTAGCCTTTCAGACACCAGGGCATCCTGGGATTGTGAGTTCGGTCTGTGGATGGTGGAGGATAAAGTGACACTGATTCCCTCATTTGTAAATATGCGTGCATTTGAAATATTATATAATATATAATTGTATATACAGTAGCATAGTAAGTTGGGGACTGTAGAAAAGTAACCCAACCCAGAGATATCCTTCATTACTCTCATCTCTCTCTCTCTCTCTCTCTCTCTCTCTCTCTCTCTCTCTCTCTCTCTCTCTCTCTCTCTCTCTCTCTCTCTCTCTCTCTCTCTCTCTCTCTCTCTCTCTCTCTCTGCTGTGCTATGTAAGTGCAGTTGAATGTGTACTGTAGGCCATGCTTCAGATGTATTGATGCTTTCTCCATCCACTCCATGTTATGGGTCTGGGTTTGCTTCTCCTGGGCAAATACACACATTAAAATAGTAAACATTTCAAAATAAATCACACGCAGATCTCCACACATCCTTCCTTCCTGTACATTCTGTACCTGAGCCTCATTAGTTACTGCTCTGGATCCTCCTGTAAGGGGTGTCTGTCCTGTCCTTGTATCCTGGGCAGAGTGCACCTTCCTGGGGTTGAGCTTCTCCAGGCTGGCCTGGGTCTAGTAGGCTCTAGGTCTAGTAGGAGTAAGAACTCTCTGACCTGGGAAGGGCTGAAACGGGGCCAGGGGGTGTGGAGCGCACACTGTAAAAAAATAAAAAAATAAATTACTGCACTTTTTCTGTAAATTACGTTTTTTTCTGTATTTCTGAATTACAGGAAATATAGATAGAAATACAATGGCAAACTGTAAAAAAATACACAAATATTTCAGTTTTTTTTACAAATATTAATAACATGTTCACCAAAATGTTCTGTTAAAACACATAATTTCATAATAATATTTTCACCAAAATGTTTTCTGTTTCTGTTTACTTCTTAATAACATATTTTTTGGTTTAGACATAGGAACCTTGAATTGTGAACTGAGCTTGGGTAGTTGACGTCATGCAATCCCAGCATGCACCAGTTAATATCAAAGTCTACAAAAGCCTGCAAAAGCCTTTTTGGGGCTATCTCGTTGTTTATGATCATTGACCAATTCACTTTTAGTAAAGCTCTCTCTTGGAAGTCGCTTTGGGTGCTAAAGGAATAAATGTAAAGAATCCAGAGTAGGACGAAGGAAAGTTGATTAGTTCAGTAATGGCGGCGGAGAAAGATGCGAGCAAAGCTATTCTGCGGTTGTGGCAACGCTGCCGAATATCCATAAGTTAAAGCCGGAGAAATAACAATCCTTGCTGAGTTTTGTTGTTGGTCATGATTAGGGATGCGTATTGATAAGATTTTAGCGATTCCGACTCCTTATCAATTCCTGCTTATCGATTCGATTCCTTATCGATTCGATTCCTTATCGATTCGATTCCTTATCGATTCTCTTATCGATGTTCCCCTCTACAGACAACTAGGTCTGTGCGTCCTGCACCCCCCCACACACACACTCGTTCTAAACGAATTTCTCATACTGGCTTTGACTGGCTCTGAAATGAGCTAATACCTACCACCTCTAGGCCTCTTCAGGCCTCTGTTTTCAAAACAAAATGTAGTCGGAGATAGAAACTTTCAGTTTCCTTGTGTTCAAGCTTCTATTACTCAACACCAGTAGGACTTACAGGGGTCCTAACAACAGGGGAAATAACTTCAGTGTCACCTTTCAAAAGAGACCATTTACATGCATGTACTCCAAATGGTTCAACAACAGCTTTCAATGTACTTTGGGTATGTTGTTTAGGCGTTTTCAGGCACATTTAACAGGACTATTAAAAGGTTAAACAATTAAAATGTTAAATTTAATAATGGATTAAAAATCAATATGCTCAGTTTAATAATGCGACACGCGAACGTTTGCTGATAACACACGGTAACCCGATAACGTGAAATGATCAATAAGATCAATACTAATGGGAGACGAATGCCGGAGCTAAAATGTATGCTTCAAACGACGGGACAGAAGATAACTAAATCGACTACACACAATAAAGGCAAATTGCTTCACACAGTAACAAGTGGTTGTGATCACTTTTGAGCAGTTTAGCTCTACCTTAGATAGTTAGCGATAAAGATGAAGCGCGAACGTTAGCTGCGCTGCTGCATGCATCGAACACATGACGTTCCAGTAACTTCATTCCATGCTGTGTGTTCAAATACTTCTTCATATTTGTAGTATTTCCTCCCTTCGACAAAATAGACTTTTTACACGCGTTACAAGTGGCGTTGTTGTCATTTTGTCGTGTGAAATACAACCAAACTTTAGAACGCTTCTTCCTAGTTGCCATGTTTGCTGCAGTCTGTCTTCGCGCATGCGTGCGCAAACTTTTATAGTTTATTCAGACAGACGTTCGCGTGTCCCATTATTAAACTGAGCATATCGATTTTTAATCCATTATTAAACTTAGCATTTTAATTGTTTAACGGCACAGAGAATTGTTAACAGCATCGTTAAGGAATTTTGATAACGATTCCAGAGAATCGATTCACTGGGTATCGGTTCTCGATACCCATCCCTAGTCATGATGTTGTGGCCCTCCTCCCCACAGGGTTCGGGAAAATTTTGATTTTCCGGCAGCTAGCTCCGTGGTGAAGGAGTTGGCTAAGGCGAACGCTAGAGATTGGTTATTGCAGATTGGCTCTGGGCAGATCCAATAGTTTTAAACTTCAACAGAGTACCCGCCTTCAAGGAAGTTAACCCTTGTCAATGGAGCGATCCTAGACCATCTGTACAAATGAAATGTACGAGGGTCTGGTTAGGACCAGGCTATGGGAGTCCAGGAGCTGACTGAGATAATTCTGGGGTGCCCGTCAAATAACAGCATGAGTGATGAACCCAACCCCACCCTACAAGGGGATGAAAATCTGAGTTCAGTATTCTGTAAAATGATGTGTGTGACATTGGTATAATACTTTCACAAGTTACTTTACTTATCTACTACATGTATATATTGTTACACTCTTAGTTGTTATTCTTCGCTTAGGTAATTCTCAGTTGTCATTTAATTTTTAAGTGAGTTATTCGGTATTATTACATTATTACATTGTCAATATTGTTGATACGTCCTCAATACCAGCTCATATAGGTTGGGACTTACAATATTAATAGGTTTATATCATTATTATAGGTTTAAATTGAACGCTAGGGATAGTAAAGAGGAGCAGGACCAAATAATCCTTGTACCTGTACTTTTTACAAATGGCAAATAAACTTGAAAAGTATTTGTGTGCTAGGGTGTGGAGTACTGTTTTAACACAGTGATTCGTGTTATTGTGGATTGTGCTACTGTGTAACACTAATGGTGTCAATGGTTTTGTGTTTAAATGTGGGGTGCCCCGGTGGCTCAATGGGTCATTGCGTGTGCCACTAAAACTAGGCCTTAACGCAGGGGCTTGAGTTTGATGCCAGGGGTATTTCCTGCATGTCTCTCCCTCCACTTTCCTGTCGTTCTCTTCAACTTTCTACAAATAAGGCCAAGAAAATGTGCTTGTTGGACAGTGAAGACACATTGCAAATAAGCAAACATCACTCCAGCTACAGCATGTCTCCCAAGAGACTGTCAACAAAAACTGAGGCTCTACACGCCTGACCAAGAAAATGCTCATATTTGAAGGGCGGTGTGTTTGGACACCCGTCTTTGATCAAATACCCACATAATACATTTCTTTATCTGATGCGATAAAGGGAGAACTACCTGGCAAAGAGACGTGTGATTCACACCTGGGATAGGCTGCAAACACTCACTTACTCAAACAGACTCAAACCTGAAAGCATTTTGTTTGTTTATTTGTTATGTGTACAGTGGCAGCAACATCAAACATGTATATGAATCAATATGAGATGCACTCCTCTTCTATGCAAAGTTTGGTTGGCTACAAAGTAGCATACAGCCGTCAACATGGACAGATTTTAAATAAAAGACATAGAAGGGAATGCGCAGGAGTATTGGAAAGTGGGGAATATTTGTCAGTTGAACATATGGTTCCCGTCTCAGTGATTCACCACTAGCCATATGTAATCATCCCACCTTAAGTGTATGAGACGCTGATGATCTGCTCATCTGTAAAGATGCCTGTACTGTCAACATGTCTTCCATCATTAATATCCTGGCATTATAGTTCTGACAAAGTCCCAGAAATAAGAAGGGTTTGTCATGCCCAGGTCAGATACAACAAAACCTTGTTCCAAATCTTGAATTCAATCTTGAAAGATTCAGAACTTCAAAATTAGCGATTCTTATCTGATCATCTTGGATGATAACTATCTGAGCAGGGGTATTGTTACTTAGCCTTACACAACCTTAAAATGCATTCTTCTTACTGGAATATGCTCTTAGTGAAGTAATGTTGCATTTCTTACTGTATCTAAGTGGTGGAAAAGCCTTTGTAAAAGGGAATAGACCTTTTTTGAGCCGAGTTGCTCCAGAGACTTGGGAGGGCATGAGAGAAAGGGAGAGGGAGGGAGAGAGGGAGGGAGGGGGAATAGAAGGAGGGGGAGGAAGAAAGGGACAGAGGAAAGGGAGAGGAAAGGGGTAATGGGTGACAGGGTAAGAATGAGAGTGTGGTAGGGGATGGGAAAAAACAGATATGCTTTCTGAAAAAGAATAGCAAGAGTGAGGGATTTCCAGGTGAGCTCACCTCCCGGCCTGATGGGTTATGGGACGTTCCTTAAGATTGGTGACAATGAAATGACACATGAAGTTCTTCCATCTCACTGGCCCTGTGACTTTCACCCCATAACTGCAGCAAAGGTTTTGTTCCAAAAAGGGACAGTGCAAATGCTTGAAATAGGTCGGATCATTTAGCATATAGCAATGTCAGCATAAATGAAAATCTATACAGTATTTAATTTTTATGTTTACATATACGTTATTTAACCATCTATACACACAGTACTGTAAACCTTCAGGTATACACCTTTTGGTTGGCATGTTAATGGAAAGTGAAAGAGAAAGGGACAGAGAGAGAAAGAGAGAGGAGATAAAGAGAGAGAGTAGGCTTGATGAGCAGGCTTATCATACCAGTGGGTCCGTTTCTGGAAGGATTGGGGGCTCATGGGAAAAATGAAGCTGCTGAGAATGGCTCTCATGTCTTCCTGTGACACGAGACCAGACAGCGTGTCATCAAACGACTGTAGAGCCTGCCACACAAGGTTGCAGCTCACACACATCTGACAAACACACACATTCCTAAATCGAAAACACATGAACAGGGTTTAATATCTCACCCTCTGCGTTTTCTCTCTCTTCGCTCATATACACAGTCAACTGCATACACACAAGGTTTGGGACACCAAGGACACCAAGAAGACTTAACCATTAATGTGGTTGCCATGGAGAGTATCCCTATACAGTGTTCAGTACACGCTAGAAGCCAGCCCAACACTGCAGCCTTCCCACAAATTAGTCATGATTAACACACTTACTCCAGAGCTGATTTTTCTGGGCAAACATTTTAATTAGAAGTGTTCCCTCTGTCGTGCATGCATACTAGCACACCACTTAGAGCCAATTTCCCCCCTCTGTCTCATCTAAGAGGATAACGCAGCGAACAAGGCCAGATGGTGACATACAAACAGAATGAATAAAACACACATGCACAATGCTGTGACAAAACCTGCTAGGGGCATTCACGCACATATGTAAATGCAAACACATCCATCCTCACACATTGAATACATGCAGGCCAACACATTAACTCTGTCCTGGATAACTGAGACAAACAGTTGTACCTTCTTTGCAACTGCTCCTCAGTCAGGTTGAACTCAGGGGTTGTGTCTACCGTTGTGTTGTGGGATGTAGACTGGCTCCTCTGATTGGTCATCTTGAGAGGTGTGATCTCTGCAAACCCAACACTGTAACACACAAACGACTTTGTAGGACATAGTTATAATGTTGTTGGGACTGTAGTGGCTCCAAAGTCTATATAAGATGAAGAGAGACAATCAATTTATAGTTGTTGTACAGTGAGCAAATTTGAAGGTAAGCAGACAATGAGACCCAAATGTCAAGGTGATTGGATGGAGGAGGGAGAGGACCTAAAGTCATCCTTAAGTTTATAATAATTTTTCTTGTTGAAATATAGTCCTGTGAGAGAGAGAGAGACAGAGAGAGAGAGGGAGAGAGTGAGAGAAAGAGAGTCCTGAGTAGTGAAACCAATTAAAGCCAGTGGAAATGAGCCTGTCACACAAAATCCTCTAGAGGCCCATCAAAAAAGTTAGGCTAATTTCTAGAGTGGATTTGACAGCATTGCTCAAAGTTGTAAAAATTCAATGAGCCCACTCTATTATGAGAGACAACGACTGATCAGTATGTTCACAACAACCGTAACCATGTGTGTGTGCATGAGTTTGCATACAACCAGAAAAGTATTCTGGTTTTAATACTGAAAAATGTGACATTAGGATAGCACCATGGCACTTTTGCATCAAACAGACGTATCGTGGCATACTAAAGCATGAGAGATGCACAATAACTTTTTTTTTCTGGGGTAGAGTTTAATTGCTGATGTGCATACTGGTTTGAATTTCACAAGGGATTGTGAAACTAGATTTATTTCAATGTTGTAAAATGTATCGGTACCATTTAAATTCTTACCTGCATGCTTTTAACTTTTGCATTTATAATATGAAAAAAACCTGGCTACTTTCAAATGTAGTTAAATAAATGTATTGCAGCGGCACAACTGGCACTCCACAGTTAATAAACTTCTGATGACTGTCAGCTAATCTGAACTCTGACGATACAGGCTATGAACTCAAACTCAGAAGGGTTGTGAGGAGTTGTGCGTGAACATGACCGGTAATGTATGTGTGAGGAGGTAGTTTATGAGAGGCGATATGTAGTGTGTGTGTGTGTGTGTGTGTGTGTATGGGGGGGGGGGGTGTAGTAGTGGGAGAGAAGTATGGGGGGGCATGTCCTCTGGAGACTATTTCCCTGTCCAATTGGCCTTCCTAGCCTATCAGCTCGTCGCCCCCGGGCACACGGCAATGGCAGAGGAACAGGAGCAGCAACTAAATATACCCCATTGACTCCTGGGTAATCAAAGTCTTCTGTCGCCCAAAGAACTCTTTGTCTAATTTAATTGCTGATTAGAAATGCTGCCAATTCTCTGTGTTAAAGACAAGAGAAAAGGCATGCCGTATGCGCAGTTTTAACAACATTGTATATTGTAAACTGTCCTGCACCTCTTCACAAAAAAACACACCATCTGAAAATCTAAGTCCAGCACCACACAAATCTGCCTACACGTTCATGATATAAATGCATATTTAATTCCTAACATCTGTTTTTGAAGCTTAAAGTATTTAATTTTCGTTTGCATCAAAGTGAACTTTGCAGATTAAAGCTTGGACCCCACATTCTTTTGCTGAACCAGTGTCTTTTTCTCTGTTAACTAATATCTGTTAACTAACTTTGCAAATTCTATCTCTTTGTAATATCTAACAACTTTGACGAATGTGGAGGCTTGTTGCCAAGTATAACAATTACCCCAGCTTTTAGGCTAGCTTTTATTTGAGGGAGTCGAGGGAAAGGAACTGCTACATCGCGGCGCATTTATAAAAAGATCAAATGAATGAGAATGTATTAAAGACAGATATAAATATTATTTTTTTCCTCCTTCCCCCTCATCTTAAAGGATTCAGTGCTAATTATAAATGTGTTAAATTCACAAAGGACACTGTGAGGTGATCTTAGCGTATTAATGAGAAGAGACAAAAGGATATCAACCAGTCCACACTATCTCCATCTCATATCCACCACTCCCTCTGCACACACACACACACACACAATCTCATTCGTCCATTGCTTTTATCTGTCTTTGTTTTATTTTTTTATATAGCCCCACGATTGATAACTTTCTCTTTCCCATCTCTACCCTACCATCACTCTTTTCATCCTCATCCTCACTCTTTCTGTCCATCCATTTTTCCACATCCCTCAAACTCAGTCCATCTACCATCTTCCCCCTCTCACTCATTGGCTCCCCATCCCACACTTATTCACTTCTCTTCATCCTCAACTCTCTTTGTCTCTCTCCATCTCTCTCTCCTTCCCTCTGTCTCCATCCCTCTATCCATTCTTCTATCTTTCACTTTCTCACTCCTTTCTCACTCTCTCCGTCAGTGCCAGTTCCCTATTAGGCAGCTGTGCTCTGAGTGGCATGGCTGGGGGCCTGGCATCACGCCACTCTTTGAGTGTCTTAGCGGTCTGTGCCCATCCCGCCCCATGGTCCTTAATTAATGAAAGCTCTGTTGTTTTTGTTTACCAGGCTGTTATATGTTAATCTAACAGCCCTGTGTGTGTGTGTGTGCACAATCACATTTAAGTATCTTGTGTTTTGACATGGAAAATGAACAATGATATTGCGTGTGCTATACGAGCTTTGCATACATTTCTTTGTCTTTTCTGTGTCAGATAGTTCTTATTGGGTGTGCTTTGCCTTCGGCAAGGGCACAACCTTTGTTCTCTCACATATTATTATTGGGTGTGCTTTGCCTTCGGCAAGGGCACAACCTTTGTTCTCTAACATATTATTTTTTTTAATTATTATTTTTTTAATTATTTCTTTTTGCCCCCCTAAAACTCAGTCAATATTTGGCCTACATAGACAACCTAGGTGTCAAAAGGTTTCGTCTTGGTAGCAATTGAGTTTCTTCTATTGGTATTTACGTTCCGTTGCATGGTTTAGGCTCAAGTTAAGTTTTTGTGGCGAAAAGTGAAGCTAACGGTGGCTAATTTGCTAGCCACAGTCACTGACGTTACTACGTCACTAACGTCACGAAAACACGCGTGACTACCTGTAGCAGAACATTCGTTTCGCATATGTTAACTTCAGGGATAGCTAGGCTAACTATAGCTTTACTGCAAGGCAGCTGCAGAAACGCCACAAGCAAAGAGGACAGGGTGACTATTTACTATTTTACTTTGTCATGTGAAACACAATTGTGAAATGTAATGTACAATATTAGCTGATATTATTAAGGAAGTAAGCCCACATCTACTTTCAGAAACGGTAGTCTACTATTTCACTGAAGCATTAGCATGACATTAGCCTCTGTTACCCGGGCAACACATACTACAGTGGTCTATGATGCATCTGTTTTCAATCGTTAAAATAAACATTCCTCACAAATACATTTTCGTTGTAGGATTTATTATGACATTACATTACAAGTAAACTATTTGTTGGTGAAATTATAATTCCCTGTGGTTTCAAACCAGTGTTGCTCACTGCAACGCTGTAGCCTACGCGAGACACACTACAAAAACATCTACTGTACACAGCTGTTTAGGAAGTCAAACGGCGACAGAACATGTTCGGCACTCCCCTTACTTAAAAGTCTTTCAATAGGTGAAACTATCTGACTACTAACCTGAACTTCATTGCCACAGCCTAAACTTTGTCAATCTGTTCATGAAAATAATTAATTACAGCCTAAACCGTACAACAGAACGTTAAATCGAATTCAACCAACGCAATCGCTACCATGACGAACACAGCAGTAGTCTAGTACTGTACTGTAGTAGTACAAATTACCGGGGCAGCTTCTCCACACAGGGCTATATCGCATTTTGCGTTGTTACTGACAATGATCGCTACCAGTGAGCTTTTTATGAATGAGCGATTTTCCACTAAATAAATGTCAAGCTTATTTACGTTTTTGGGGGCATATTTTCAGTTAACAGATGGTACTGTTTGAATCACGATTCCATCGTCTACTGCCGGTAACGTCGTAGAATAATCTTCAAAGGGGGTTCTTTATTAATGAATGAATGCAATATGAGTAGGCTAAATGCCTGAAAATATCACGAGAAGGGAAAACTTAAAAGGACGTTTAAATCATAGAGATTAGGTCAATTTTTACACCGGTCTGCCAAATTTATTCGTTGATTCAGCTATGAGGCTGCCTCTTGCAGGGGAAATGAGAAGACATCATATTTAATACACTTCACTCGTATTTTCAGTTGTAAATGAGCAGCACACAAAAAATGCTTTTAAATCAATGTGATCTTTATAAATAATAAGTATGCATTTTAATATAAAATATACAGAAATATCAGTTGTAAAAATTTAATTCAAAAACGGACCCCTTTGCAACCGATGCAAGCAAGCACACCCTACAATTTCCCCAGAAATTGTACCCTCTCTAGTTTCTCTGTGCATCTACTGTAGATATATAACATCCCTCCTCTCCCTTCTTCCCCCTCAATCTGAGGAATACAACAGGAGAACCCCATCACTTGTCATTACTTAAAGTGTCATAGACATAGTAGCTTCTGTCTGTCTGTCTGTCTTTGTAATTGTGAGAATACAAATGTGTGAGTGTGTGTGTAATGGGATTGAGGCATCTTGTAAACAGTGTGTAATGACAGGTCTACAGAGTATTCACTCTCCTTTCCCTGTCAGCCACAACTCTAGCTTGCTCACTCTAACCTTTCCTGTCACTATAAATTATGGATAGGAGATAAGCGGAGGGATGAAAGAGGACACTAAAGAGAGACTGAGCGCAGGTTGGGGGGTATGGGTTGCAGGAAGGGAATGCAGAGAGCCAGATCACAAACCAAAGAAGGGAAATCATAAAGAGAGATTGAAAAAGTATATCAAAGAGAAGAATACTGACTTTTTTCTGTCGATTAAATGGTAGCATTACTTTTGTTTGGCTATATGATGTCATAGTGTTGGTATTACAAGAGGATATCAGGGAAACTACAGCCTCTGTAGTTCTCCATTTAGACTTTGATAGTATAGTTATACACGAAGCCAAGCAACAGGGAATTCAGAACTGGTGAAACACCTATCACTAATCGCAGTGAGACAGACAAAGTTGATGTAGTTCATAAAAAGCCAACAGAAGAAACACAACAGTAAAGGAATGGCAAAAGAGAGAGAGAATAAAAGAGAATGTGCTCCACATTCAACGGCCCTTGGATTGATGCTACTGAGGTGCTACTCGAGGAAGGTGTGTGTGTATGTGTACGTTTGTGTGTGAGAGAGTGTGAGAAGGGGACCAGCGTCTTAATTGAATATTGATAAGTGAGGCGAGCAAGCAGGGTAAACAGCTGTGACTGGTACTTCATCATATGTGCGTGTGCATCCCTCATTACCGGCTCCAGCTGCTCCTCTGAGACACACGGCAGAGACGACTCATCAGAGAGTGACCGCAGACACACACACACATCCCACACACACACACAGGTATAACTTATCAATTGAACTTCAGTTAATAATGAAAAATATGACTCCAATACGTAAAACAGTAAAAAAAAAAACTACAAACTACATTGTTTTTTTCATAACTTTGAAGTCTTAGTTTTACAGAGGGCTGACTGGTATTCAAGAATGCAAGTTCCCATGCACAAGTTTAGGCTTATGAAAAAACTTGATGTGAGACATTGTAAATTTCCTGCATGTAGACACACATCTGGCCTGACTAGAAAACACAATGTACTTGTACTGTTCATGGCACTCCCTAACCCTATATTTAGCCTGTTTCCTAACACCTTTCTAATGCGCACTGAACAAATTTGCCTTCATCTTTTGTCAAACACTTAAACAGAACATAGATGTAATCTATGTTCATAGTACTTATATGTTATGTTATGCCTGGTTGTCTTGTCCCAAGAATTTCAGTGCCCCGTCTGACCTTGTGTTGTTCTGTGTACCTGACAATAAAAACTTGAAACAGACACAGAAGACAATCACATATTAGATTTGAGCATTTATTGATACCATGACATGGAAATGGTTTGACTTTGGCAGAGTGGATGATCTAAGGGAAGCGCTCCCTGCCTCCTCGATGCGACACATACATGACATGAGGCAGGAAGTATGCGTGTATGCGTGTGGAAGCTAATTTGAGCATTTGTGGGGCCAAACCATATATTTTAGGCGTTGCTGCATCTCAACCAGGGTCCTGCAGGTGAAGACTTTACCAGAAACACACCTGAAAGAGACAGAGGAAGAGATAATAACAAGAAAGAGAGAGACAAGCAGAAAAAGAGGCAGACAGAAAAACAGAGACAAAAAGAGACAGACAGATACAGAAGATCAGAGTAAGAGCGGGAGACAATTATGAAGAGAGAGAGAGAAAGAGACAAAAGCATGGAGATTAAACTACATTTCAGAATAATCCAAGTCACACATTGGGGTATACCATGGTTTACACAAATCCTCCACCTGAGCAGAGTACAATAACTTGTATACAGTTTACACACACACACACACACCCTGTTGCTGCTGTGTATCTGTGGTGTAGCATCCTGCCTGTAAATCCTCAGGAACTCCTTGGAACTCCTTGGAGCTCATAGATCCACTGCTCTGTCACACCTATAGGACACACACACACTGGTCAGTACACACAGGACTTTACTGTAGCAGATGGTTATGATGAGGATAATAATGAAGATGGTGTTTATGATAAATCTACTCGTGATGATGACTGGTGGTGATGATGATAGTTACAGTGACAATGGTGGTGGTGAAGATTATGATGATGAGGATGCTCAAATGCAGTGTAAGTAGATTTTCTATGAGAGCTATTTAAAAGATATTAGTATCTGTCTGGAGTTGGCAGTACTTTCAGACCTTGCCTAGCTGGGGAATAGGGTGGTGTTTAGAACAGGTCACACCTGGGAAATGTACTTCTATGTTGACCTTGCAGTGTTTTACAGTATTAAGTAAGCTATGTAGCAATTCTTTCAACCTCTCTCTCTCTCTCTCTCTCTCTCTAAAGAACAGTCCCTGATGCCCTGCCCTACATTCTTAGTGTGTAATACAGTGCAGAGATCCCTGTAGTAGAGCTCCTGGTATTGAGTCTTATTATAGACACCTAACTCTCATTATCACTGCTATCAGCAGCCAGAGAGCTGAACCCACAGGAGGATGCTGTATATACCTGTATAAGCTCTATATGCTTGCAACTGTGTGATGGACGCCTAACAGCGGCCCACACAGGGACTTAAACATCCTGCCTTATTTCTTTCATGTGCATGTTAACATTCAGAAACACCATACAATTGTCTTCACATAAATAATACACGTCACATAGCTTTTGTTCCTTAGTTCTCATATCAACTTTATTGCCTTTGGTTTACCCATATCTTTGTTAATTTAGGTTCAGCATTTTTGTTACCTCTTTGTTTCATAATCATGAGGGCAGCATGGCTGCTGTGTCCCAGTAAAGGGTTTCCGGCAGGAAACAGGATGCCTAAATGGGGTTCCAGAGTGGGTGGGAAGCTCCCATCCCTGTCTGCACGGTAGGGGTGTTGCTCCACTTAGCTATTTACTTGTTGTGTTAAATGTTAAGACCCCATATTTTCTCAATAACAATAACCTTGTATGTAACTTATAATTTAAGGTTGAACATGGGGTTCTGTAAAGGCAGTTATGGTTCTGCCTTGCTGGACTGGGAGCATGTTTTGTGTCCCCTCCCTATATTTATTGTGGCAGCCCAGCCTCATAAAGGTGCCAAAAAGAACGAGGAGAGGGGGAAGAAGGGAAGAACACATCCTAGCAGGAAAACCTTGAGCGTATGAGGCCTTGGTTGGTTTACCATATAGTGTTTTATCTTCACAAACCCGGTTTCATTGACTTTGTCAATGTGTGAGTTTGAGTTCATAGCCTTTCAGACAATGCACCTCTCATTGTCTCTTTCCCCTTGTCTGTCTCTCTGGTGAAATGCACCTCCTTGTCAGTCTGTGCCAACCCGACCTTCTCTTCCTCCCTTTTCATGTTCTTTTTTCCTTCTCTTGCTTGTCTGTCAACACACTCTATCTGCCTTTCTCTCTCTCTATCTGTCTCCTTTCATATATTTCCTCCAAGTCATTATTTGAGTAAGTGTTATGTATGTGTTATGTACAGCGGCCACCGCCGTTTAGTAATTTATCAGCATAAAAAAGAGCACCAAGCTCTCAATCTAATCTTTGAAAGCTTGAAACATGAGACAAATAAAAAAGAGGCAGAGAAGAAAGAAGGGGAAAGAACCGCTTGTGGCATCTTGCTCCCTTAAGCACAAAGCTACTTCTCACATTAATGTGAGAAGTAGTTATTGAATGTCATACACACAACAGCTGCTACTCCAGCGATAGTCCTTTAAAGTAAACTTTCAACAACTCATAAACCCATAAAAAACACATGCAGTACCCTTAATAAATATGTCGGTCTGTGTGAAGGAGAGGAAGGAGGAATAGAGGATGGGGAAAGAAAAAGAGAGACACACACAAAGTGCTGATATTATGGGTGGAAATCTGCGCGAGAGAGACAGGCAGTCAAACTGTCAGGCAGGAGCGCTGGAACGGAACAAAGAAGAACAGTGGAGACAATTACAGTGGCGAAGCGGAGTGACAGTGCGGTGCGTACAGCTGACTGTCTGGATACATACACATACACCATAACGGGTAGTATACCACTCTTTACATTTATCAATTGATACATTGCAGCAGAGAGGAAAAGAGGAAGTGATGAGGAAATGTACATGCTACACACCTAATCTTTATTAAGAGTGCCATGGTTGTTGACGGCTGTTACTTTTCTGTGGAAAAAGGTTAAAGGCCCAGATAGTAAAAATACTTTAATGGCAAATGGTATTCGTCGAGTCTTAAATAAACATACATTTTATTGACATGCAAGTAATTGTTTTGCTGTGTAGATTTGAACGAATGAGACAGACACGTTGTATGGTGAGATATAGTGACGTAGAAATTTGTACAAAACAATATTGCAGGGAAAAGTTGAGGAACACTCCTCCAATATCAAGTGAAAGGAATCCACAGCAACACCGACTTAGCCCATTGACGAGACAGTTGGCTGATTGTTCTGATTGTTAACTTTTTGTCTTGTACTGCCATCTTGAGGATGATATTGGAAACTAGAGAGGGTAAACATTTCTGGGGAAATTTGGTTGCGTTGGTTGCAGATGGATGGGTCAGTTTTTTAAATTACATTTTACAACTGATATTTCTGTATATTTTAAATGAGTATGCATACTTATTATTTATAAAGATGGCATAGATTAAAAGAACACATTTGTTGATGCTCATTTACACTTCAAAATACTAAGAGTGAAGTGTAGTAGAATGAAACAGGGTTCTGTTGTAATTGGGTGTGCTTTGCCTTCGGCAAGGGCTCAACCTTTGTTCTCTCACATATATATTTGTTTTATTATTTTTTTTTTTATTATTTCTTTTTGCCCCCCTAAAACTCAGTCAATATTTGGCCTACATAGACAACCTAGGTGTCAAAAGTTTTGTCTTGGTAGCGATTGAGTTGCTTCTATTGGGATTTACGTTCCGTTGCATGGTTTAGGCTCAAGTTAAGTTTTTGTGGCGAAAAGGGAAGCTAACGGTGGCTAATTTGCTAGCCACAGTCACTGACGTTACTAACGTCACTACGTCACTAACGTCACGAAAACACGCGTGACTACCTTTGGCAGAACATTCGTTTCGCATCTGTTAACTTGGGGGATAGCTAGGCTAACTATAGCTTTACTGCAAGGCAGCTGCAGAAACGCCACAAGCAAAGAGGCCAGGGTGATAACTATTTACTCATTTTACTTTGTGATATGACACACAATTGTGATGTGTAATGTACAATATAAGCTGATATTATTAAGGAAGTACATCTACTTTCGGAAACAGTACTGTACTGTAGTCTACTATTTCACTGAAGTATTAGCATCATGACATTAGCCTGTGTTGCCCGGGCAACACATACTACAGTGGTCTATGATGTATCTGTTTTCAATCGTTAAAATAAACATTCCTCACATATACATTTTCGTTGTAGGATTTATTATGACATTAGATTACAAGTAAACGATTTGTGGGTGAAATTATCATTACCTGTGGTTTCAATCCAGTGTATCACTGCAACGCTGTAGCCTACGCGAGACACTACAAAAACATCTACACAGCTGTTCAGGAAGTCAAACGGCGACAGAACATGTTCGACACTCCCCTTACTTAAATCAAAAGTCTATCTAACTACTAACCTGAACTTCATTGCCACAGCCTAAACTTTGTCAATCTGTTCATGAAAATAATTAATTTCATCCTAAACCGTACAACGGAACGTTAAATCCAATTCAACCAACGCAATCGCTACCGAGACGAACACAGCAGTAGTCTAGTACTGTACCGTAGTAGTACAATTTACCGGGGCAGCTTCTCCACACAGGGCTATATCGCATTTTGCGTTGTTACTGACAATGGTCGCTACCAGCGAGCTTTTTATGAATGAGCGATTTTCCAGGGAAATGAGAAGACATCTATTTCATTCTACACTTCACTCGTATTTTCAGTTGTAAATGAGCAGCAAAAAAAAATGCTTTTAAATCTATGTAATCTTTATAAATAATAAGTATGCATTTTTATATAAAATACAGAAATATCAGTTGTAAAAATGTCATTCAAAAACGGACCCCTGTGCAACCGACGCAAGCAAGCACACCCTACAATTTCCCCAGAAATTGTACCCTCTCTAGTTTCTCTTGCAAGTGCAAGAGGGAATAGTGATAGGCTATGTTGCAGCCTCACATAGTTGAAACAGTTGCAACAAAACAAAGAAATTGGGCAATCCTGTGTAAAAATGGTCCCAACCTATATCTAACAACGTTGTCACTGGCAGTATCTTAGCTGGAATCTGATTTTAAACAGTATCCTCTGCAAACTGAAAAAATGCCCCCAAAAACCTAAATTTCTGGAAAACTGGCTAATATAACAAGTTAACTAGAAGTGATCATTATGTGTTAGTAACAACGTCCCTGTCTGAAGACTAGGGGGTCATGTGATGTGACCGGCTATCCGCGCTGTAAGTAGGGAAAATCACCTCGCACTTATCCACTTTTTCGGATATTGAATGGCATCAATTAGGGGTGGGCGGATCGATCCAAAAGTATCGATTAACATTTTTTAATTTAGCAGACAGTCTTATTCAGAGCAACTTACAGTAAGTACAGGGACATTCCCCCGAGGTAAGTAGGGTGAAGTGCCTTGCCCCCACACAACGACACTTGGCCGGGAGTCGAACCAGCAACCTTCGGATTACTGGCGCAATTCCCTAACCGCTCAGCCACCTGACTTGACACTTTTGATACTGATGTTGAATCAAAAGGATTGATCCTCACGTAAAAATATTGATTCAAAAATGTTTATTTCGGTCAGTGATTTTATTTATTTAGCATGAAATGTTATGTTTAAAATAAGCTTTGAAACTAATAACATGCCGCTCCTTCCAATATTGTATGCCTTAGGTAAGCACACCTAATAAATATATATGAGAGAGAATATAGATTATGCCTTGCCAAAGGCAAACACACCCAATGACGAGTATTACTACAACATAATGCTGTGCATATTTTCCCTCCCACACCTTGACCTGCTGGCAAATTATCTGGGTGAGGGGGAGGGTCCCCACCAGGTGATTGAACTCACCAATGCGTTCCCCTTTCTTTAGGGTTACCTTTACCGCTAGATTTCCCACCTTTGTTTCCAACAAGGCCTATCTCTCTCTCCCTTCACCCTACCCATGTGCTCTTCACATATCCATTGTGTATCCCGTTGTTCATTTTACTATTTCAATCCAAGACTAACCCATAAGTTCTCTGGTATTGTTCATTATATAATTACATTTTCTTGAATAAATCATTGTGTATAATACTCGCATTATCCCTCATGTTATCTGATCTGCTCTACTTTCAAAGAATTAATTACTTAAAATTAAACTGATTATTACATAGGCTATTAACCAAGGTTTCCTCTGCCCCTTTAAACAAATTCTGAGGTGGTGCCCCCAAGATACTTTATTATAAATTAAGTATTTCTATCTTAACTGAGCACACCCCGCTACAATGCCATCAGAATACTATTAGCTAACTCTACAAATTTGTCAAAATTGAGTTGTTACTAGCTAGCCTATAGGGCCTAGTATGTTCTCTCATCATGGACCATAGGCTGGCACTGACTGAGTAAGTTCAGTCTATCGGTATGTTGATTGAATATGACAGTAGATATACTTACCGTTCAATTAATTTAATGTGGCACCGGATGAAAGTCTAAACTTGACTCAACGTTGTCCGTTTGTCTTTGGTTCACATCTTCGGTCTAAAACGCGAGAATACCGAAAATCTGTTGCATTTGTCATAGAGATAGATTGGCAACGGTCTATTGAGCTTCTGTTGACATCCAACTATTGCAAGTTACTACTCCAAATCAGATTTTCCTCCCAACCATTCCTCAATACTGCCGCACCATCATGTCTTGTGGTTCTCACATGAATCATCATGGCAGCCTTCACAAGTCTCGTAACAGTATAATTTTGCATTAGATACTTTGTTTATTTTCATCCATTTAAAAGGACAACATAATATAGTGAAATCAAGTCCTAGTGGTAACCTACTATTAATGTGAGTATACAGAAGAATGTGTCCAGTCTATAAAGTCTAGACTTGCTGTGAATAGCCTAAAAACATGAAAAGTGCCAGAGTAGGATGTTCAGAGCACATTCAATAGTGCAATGAAACAAAGAAAACAATCACTGACAATCACATTGACTGAAGACAACTTTATTAATTACATACGCCTCAGAAAACAAACAAAAAAAAATTGAAACAAGAACCGGTAAATAATAGTTATGCTTGAAGAGGCAAGGTGTAAAATGGGCATAAACAGAAAGAGAGACAGAGACGGGGAGAATAGAGAGGTTGTGAAAGTTAATCACTGTGGTAAGGTTAAGAGCCATATGTGTGTGACCTGCTGAGACTATTGCATTCACACAGTAAAGACAT
Organism: Osmerus mordax; assembly: GCF_038355195.1. NCBI lineage: Eukaryota > Metazoa > Chordata > Actinopteri > Osmeriformes > Osmeridae > Osmerus > Osmerus mordax. The sequence continues at coordinate 11,825,882 of NC_090066.1, read as the reverse complement.
TTCCAGCAGAGTGGTTGGAGGGGGGCATAAATAAAAGATAAAAGAAAAGAATAGGAAGGAGGAGAAGGAAGTGTGTGAGGGAGAAAGGGCTGTGAATGACAAGCTTGAAGGACAGTGACATTCCCAGTGTCTTATATACATCCCCCTGCTAACAAGTACTGAAGGCAGGTTGGTTGGGGGGAGGGGGTGGAGAGGGTCATAGTGGAAGCTCTGAGCTTGGTGCTGAGTGTCAGATGTCACAATAACAACAGAGAAAAGTACACAAAAGTACCACAACAGGGTTTTTTTTCCAGAAAGCAGGTTATGTGACATACCCTAGTAAGTAAACTCCCCAGCTGACACCCAGCGTTGTAGCAACATTGCCAGTAGGTTGCTGCAATATTGTGAATCAGCTGGTGGGTTAACTTAGGCCGTGTTCACACTTGACTTCTTTTTTTAGAAAAAAGTGCTGCCTTCAGCGCCCTTTGAGCGCCTTTTGAGCGATTTCAGCGCAATAATTCTGAAACCTGAACAGGAATCATACATTCTAGCGATACATTATTATCCATTATTTACCGTTGGTTACTTATTGATAGCTAGCTACTATGGCGAATAAAATGCAATTACTTGCTTTAGCTTTGGCGTTTGAGGAGCCATAGCCTGGTAACTAAGGTAGAAGGTTACTAGGGAACGTACAAGCGTACTGACTCTCCTCGTCCTGATTGGTCAGTTGTCAGAAAGGCGCTTGACGTCACCCAGCGCTTTTCTGAAAAGTTGAGAAAATTGAACTCAAAAAGGCGTTGGGCGCTGCGCTTTTTTAGAAGTTTTTAAAAGGCCTTTTTCCTTTTCCCATACGGTTGAATGTAAAAAGGCGCTGAAGGCAGCGCTTCTTTCAAAAAAAAAAAGTCAAGTGTGAACATGGCCTTACCCGGTTATGCTGCATAACAAGATTTCTGGAATACCCCCCAGCTGGCACAAAAACGGATACAAAAAGCATTATTGATCTATGACTTAAAAGTACACTCACTCACACACACAGTGGATAGAAAAAGTCAGGTGATGAATGATATTGGTGATTATTAAGCCAGTGATGAAGTAATGACAACACTGTCCAACACTAAGCATCCCAAGTGCAGTCTGTATCTCCATCATTCATACAACGTTTCTTTAACATTCTAACAAAGGTCTCTCTAAAACATTTTCCTTGTATACAAAAACATTTTTTTTTGTTGCATATCAGGTAGCTTGTAGGCTTGTTCTATACAGGTATAGAGAATGCGAAGTTGACATCACGCTACGTTGAATTCTGGGTAAATTGCAACATTGTTTTGTTTGGGCGCCATTTTCTAAGGTTGTCCCGCATTCGTTGTGTATCGAGGCATCCATGCATATTCATATTTTCATAAATGTTAAATTTCATAAAGTCATACACCTGAACTGTTTATACCATATTGAAGAGAAGGGCTTTCTTATTATATAAATGTATGCATGATTATTTAAAGAAAATGATCCTTTATCAAAAAGATTTCAAGCAGCAATTTTTACAATAATCTTCTCCGTCTTGATTTTCAACCATTTTTATTACAAGATAGATGAAAACTTAGAGCATATGAAATATACATAATTCTGTGGGCAATGTAGAACAGCAGATGGATTAGATATATATCCTTTTGTTTAAAAGTTATGACCATTCATGTGATTGGTGGAAAAAACGGAATTCCCCCCCTACATTTACTAATTCACGCTCAGTAACCCCTAAACCACTCTAAAAGAATTAATAGACTAAGTAATATAGCCTAACAAAGTAATTCAACGGTTCCTGTTTTATATTTGTATTTGTTTCCCTGTGTGGGAGCTTAGAGGTGGACAGATGATCCGAATCATATGAAAAAATGCAGTGTTTCAGCCTGTACAGGGAATGCTGACACTTTTCAGTCTTCCCAAGGAACCAAACACTCGACGGGGTGTGATGTTTGTCTATTAGAAGATCCCTGTGCAGTTCGACCCTAAATTACACATTTGCTTGAACCATTTCCCCGAGGACAGTTTTGAAAACCTGGGACAATGTAAAGCAGGATTTGCTATGAAACTGTTGCTGAAAAGATGTGCTGTTCCGACCTTATGTTCATCACAGCCACAACCTGTAGTATGATGTTGTCGCTAACAGTTATTAGCAATGCTAACGTATCCTGCTTGTATCTAGCATCAGTAAAATGCATGGGCGTATCTAGCCCTATTAGCCCCCCCCCAAACAAATTCATATGAAAAAAAAAAATCTATATTTCTTTTCATATTTTAAATCTAAATTTGTTAATTTCTCTTCCTAAAACCCACTGGAGGAAACTATTTAAAAGGATATTTTAAAAAAAATCTTCTGCCCCCAGACCCCCCTAGACCTAACTGAAGCTGAGCTGAATCACGATAGTTTGTTTGCTAAGCTGTAGTGCTAACGTTACCCACCTAAGTCGATCCTGTTTGCTTCGACAACAGAAGTGGAAACAAATAACGTAATAATTTCAAATTATATCTAGTCAATCTGTTGAAAACAGTGTGGCGTGGACACAATAAATTTATTTGTACGTTTTTATTTCAAGTCTCCACCTTCGATGTTTCAGTGAGTGTTGTCCGTGTTGCGTCTTTGCTCTACAGTTTCACTCGTTGTAGACCAACCAATCAGCGCGCAGCTCATCTATATATTCATGAGCATACCATAAAAGGAGAAAACCTAGCGTTTTTTCCCGGGACAAATTCACTGGAAGTATCGGGGCATAGAACAGCACCCGGGCCATTTTCAGCCCAACCAATGTTACATACCCTATTCGGAGACCTTAAGGAACAGTGTGAAATACCCCAAAAATCCAGTCAATCACCCCTTTGATCAAATAAGATGCGCTTTTAGCTTATGTTGTAATGAGTATCTGGCAGTTTTCAGAAATACAATTGGTGATTGGACAGCGAAGATATCAATGCAGGAGCCATGGGAGTTTAAGTTCCCATATTTGGACTGGTCCGGCTGGAAAGGGTGTGTACCTGCAAAGATGGCGGCGACGTCCAAACATGCAACACGCAGAGCCCCACCCCTCGCTCCTCGGCTTGAGGCAAGGATGTTTGATGTTGGTGGTATTGCATTTCCGATTAGGTACCCGACTTGTCCGGTCGATTTTTTTATTAACTCAAGTCAACATCTCCAAAACTATCTCCCCCAATATTTTTTGTTCTATTCTCGAGCCCGGCTCATACTACTAGCTTTTTCATTGAATAATTTTTGCTAAATTTGAAACCAATCTGAAATGGGTAAACCAGCACTCCATTTATTTTCTTTTGCCTGGAAATGTGCTCGCGGGTACGGACAGGGCACAAAAGGTAACATTAGCCGATCGCTAATTTACCTGGAGCTGAATGAGCACAAGGAGAAAGGGCTACAGTTGCCTGCCCTGCTGTAGCTAGTTTTACAAATAGTTGCACACATACATGACGGTTGTTTATAGAGTTTATTTCTGTTATTTTAAAGCAGATTTAACAATTTTGTAATGAACTTTATTATGTTCATGGCATGACAAACATAATTGTAGCCTAATATAATTAGTGATATTGTGGCATGTTAAGGCGTCATTATAGATTGTTGACATGTTCTTCTGGAGCAAAGTCAAAGATGAATAAATCATGTCTGATAACCACAATATTGTTATGGTCATGCAACGTCATGTCACACCACAATGATGGCATTAACCGGAACAGTAAGCTAGTAATAGTAAAGCAACACATCATCATAATAGTAACATATATAGGCCTATTTAACTGAGCTTGCTTTGCCAAGCTAGAACAACGACAGAGCTAGATATTCAAGTTTACAGTTTCTTTAATCCGACACAATACTTAAGCAGTCATACTAAAAACACGAAGCAAAAAGAACAACGTATATGTGGTGAGTCTGTCGTATGTGGAACGTATGTTCCATCTAGAATAGGCCTATATTTCTACAAAACATGTGAAAGGACTACTATACAGTACTAATAGCATTGATTTACGTAAAGTTCACATGATGTGAACTTTACGTAACTTTACCTTCTTGATCGGACTTGTACCCCATTCTGCCATTTTTATAACTCTCTCACACGCCCGCAACTGATTGTAAAAGAATGACGTGTACAGCTAGTTGTAGCGTATACTGTTCTGCCCAAGACCGGATGAGCTGGAACTGGAAAGATGGCGCGGTCCATTTCGCTCTCTCGCTTGCCTTACTGCGCACTTTTCATAGAAATTAATGGGGACGCCATCTTTAAAGAGCAGGCTTGGTTGGTCTACTGTGTATAAGTCTATGGCAACACGGCATGACGTATCGTTAACTTACAGTGACGTAACTTCGCATTCTCTATTGGCTACGCCACATTAGAATTCCATGCATTTCATCTTTGAAACATTCAAGACTTGCTATACACTAGGATGGCTGGGTGGTGATAAGAGGTTTGGGCCACAGATGGACTACTGTAAGTCGCTCAGGATAAGAGCGTCTGCTAAATGACTATATGTAAGTTTTCACTGATAATCAAACAAGCTGGCTGATAACAACTAATTAATTATTGTAATTTTGGATGACAATGTTAACAGGTGACTGATGAAGTGAATTTATTGTAGATTTAGGTGATAATGATCCATTGATTTATTGGATTGATTACCTGTTAGAGGGTTGTGAATAGTAGCCGTGTGTAGGAGGCGCCATTGACAGATTAATCAGTGGAGATTCTGATTGATCATTGATAGGTGAGTGGGGAATAGAGGCAGAGGACTGTGGAATATGTAGTCTCAATACTGAAGGAGGAAGGGTTCTGTACGTCCTCACAGGCCGAAGTCAAAGGTCAGATCGGACTTGCCCATCTTCTGTCTATAAACAGCATCAAACTTGTCATTCATTGACACAGTGAAGATGTCTTTCCACAGCCCCACACGACCTGCCATCAGTGTACACATAAACACACATACAATTACAGATTATTAATGCCATATTTCCTCCTCATACAGATAGGTTGGGAACCATTGTGTATATAACTTACCCTTGGTCCCTTGATGTTAAAACAATATGTGTACAGTCCTATTGATGAGCCAAATAGGCTGTGTGAGTTGTGTGTTAGCCCTGTCCAAGGCTTTAGGTTAGGGATCCATGCACTAAAAGATACATCAGATGGGAAAACAAGCAAGCATACAAAAATTATAAAAGGGACAAACAAATGAAAGGGAATAGCAGACAATTATAATGTAAAAATGTATGATAAAGGATCTATGTAAAATCATACTTTAAGAAAATGTAGAAAAATCATTACATATATTAGGCTTGAAGTGGAAAAGTGGTTGTGTTATCTTGTGTAAACAAGAGGTGATGTAGCAGAGCACTAGACAATTTTACTTTCATAGTTTGGGTAATAGATAAGGGTGTTCCCAACATTTCTATGAAATGGGTTCACTTATTTAACATGACACATCTGCAGAACAGGAAACAATTTCAAAATCAGTTTGACCTCTCACTGCTCTGGTCTACTCGGCATCCAGATCCAAAACCATGTCTAAAGTATTTTAAGGGATAACAGAGTGAGCTAAACATCTTCATAGACACTCTATAGGGACACAAACAATGCATTATGTAAGTGTTATTTAAATGTATTTTCCAGTTGACTCATTCACTGCTTAGATTTTAAACTCTAGAGCTAACACACAGAGATAACAGCTGTTTTAGCGGTTATTGTAGTTTAGTGAAACTAAATTAAACATTGTACAACAAAGTCAGTTATGAGCTTATTATGTAGGCTATTGTTTAGTGTAATTTAGTGGATTATTGACATTTTCACATAGTCTACTGTAAAGAGGGGTACGTCTTTGAAAATGAAGGTCAAACCGTTATTACATTTTAATTAGTGGTGGGCATAGATTAATTTGTTTAATCTAGATTAATCTCACTGTAATATTGGCGTTAATGTAGATTAATCTAGATTAAAATGGCTAATTTGAATTCCGCCGAAAGCATTCAGAATATGTGTGCTACCCAAATAATGACTAAAAGTAAGTCTTTGAGAACGGGTTTCTCAAGCCAGGTGGCACATTAGACCAGGAGCTCATCTCCTGTTTCCAAAATGCATCACAAACTGCTTGAGAAAGCTGTTCTACTATGATAATTGGAGATGAAAATAAATTATGTTCAATAAGATGTACTTGTGTTTATTAACTGTTTATTAGATTAGTTAGCTTGGCTGATAGAGCTGTGCTGACGGGCTTGCCTCGGTTGCACTCAAACATCGTAGTTTGACGACGACTCTTCCCCTGCGCTACATCAGTGCTTGGCCCGGCATCTTCCGCATTAGCTAAGAGATGCTTTGCGTTTAGGTGGTATTTGAGACTGTAAGAACTCCTACAGTAGCCTAAACTAATTCCGCATAGCACAAGGTGCAAACAACCTTAGTCTTGTCGAGGTTTCCATTGGGAAGTAAAGAATGTACAATACATTACAGCACAATTCTAGAACTGTAATCACCAGCTGCATATCGGGCACGGCACTATCTATAATCCCAGTTATTAATATGTGTGGCATTTTAATCACTGAATGCATCACAGGCACTGTGCACGAGTGAATATAACAACAGGAACAATGTTCGTACGACTTTATGAAGGATGCATGTCTTAAGGTTATGTATTGTGCTTATTAAAGTTATGTCTTATGAAACTTAGAAGTGTGCTCAGGCTTAAACATAGGGTCTCACACTGAGTGTGGGAAGCAGGCTGTTCTTTGTGTCTCTATCTCTTCATTTTCAGAAGCAACCTTGAAACCGGGTGGAGATGGCACCCAAGCAGGTGGGACGCGTAGGCAAGAACAACTCCCTGATGCACGAGAGAACAAGCTCAACCCTCTTTTCATCTTTCTGTTTTAATTACACTGTATATTATATTGCTGCGGCAGGGAAAGATAGCCAGTTGGACTTCGTGAACCAGCCAAAACTCTGTTGCGGGTAGGGAAACAGACAACCCCAGAGCTCTGTACTTGTTGATTTCCAACTGCTGCATTAAAGCTGATATTATCGGACCTCTGCCACTCCAGACCACCAGAACACAGATTTGTGTCATTGAATACCATCATTACATATTGGAATAGACACAAACATTTTGAATCCTTCAGAAGCTTCTTAAAAATACATTTTCCCTGAAGCAAACCAGGCGGCTTCATAGCTGCATCCATGTTAGCACGTCACGTTTGATGTGATAATTTCATACACAAGGCAAACACACAGGTTCGAAGACTCGTTCTCGCCCCCTACAGTGCAATTCGGCTAGGTATACATCCGCGCTAAAATATCAAGGTGAAAGTCATCATAGCTTGCGTAGTATAGACCCAGCTCCCAACCCAACTTTGAGAATAGATTAACGGCGATATTTTTTTTATCGCCGATAAGAGTCGCAGCGCGTTAACGCCACCACTAATTTTAATATTGTCATAGAACGCCCATATGACATGCCGATGCAAATGCAATTTGTATAATTGCATTCTCATTTGAATATAGTCCCCTATGGGCTTCAATATGTTAGTGTGAAAGAGTGCATGTGTGTGTGTATGTATGTATGTATACAGTAGAATAGAAGACACTGCAGTTTGCTGTGCACTGTCCGTTCAAATGGAGAAAGACTGCTTGAATCTAATTTTAATTTAAATGAGAGCTTCATACATTTTCATTATCTTAAGTGTACTTAAAATGTAATAACTATATTTATATATTGTAGCAAACCAGGAGAATCAGACCAGCCAATCCGGCACAGAAGGCAGGTCCATAGGCTTAGATTAGGGGAGGTGATAGAAGGAGTCTATCTGCCTCTTGAAATGCTGCAGCCAATTGGCACATGGCACTGGTCACACCTGCAGTCCATCAGGTGATCAGGGGAGGGCATAAAGGGAGCCAGCCCAAGGCCACAGGGGGAGACAAAGGACCAGAGACAACCCTGGAGGAGCGTTGTTCAGCAAAGAGACTGGCTGAAAAAGACTGACCTCTCGCTCTGCTTTTAACCCCTGCAGGACCACACCCCATGAAGGTCAACAGACCCCGGACGGGAAGCATCCTGATTTAAAGTTTATCCCACTACCCTTACCCTGAGATCCGTTATTAAAGGACAATCTAAGTTAACACCAAATGTCTATGAGTCCTATTTCATTGTGAATCGGGCCTTCAAGTCCCCTGGGTTGCTACAATATGTATTGACAACTTTAATTATTGTGTGTTTGGACTTTGTAACTATACTGTCCTATGGTGGCTGACAGCCACCATGCTATTTCATTGGACATACCGTCATCATCACAAACAGAAAATGGCATGGTAAAATGCATGGTTACAAACCTGAAACTAGTGTTAGAAGTCACAGAACTATCCATATTCTTCCAACAGATTTATCTACCCATGTTTTATCTGTTAATACCCCACAGATGAAACTGGCCCTTCTAAATGTTAGATCACTAAATAACAAAACATTCCTAGTTAATGATCTGGTCAAAGAAAACAACTTAGACTGCATCTGTCTAACAGAAACCTGGCTAAACAATGACACGGCAACAGCAACTTTGATAGAAGCGTGTCCGCCCGATTACAGCTTTCACCAAGTTTCAACGACATCAAAAAAAGGTGGAGTAGTCGCAGCTATTTTCTCCTCTAAACTGTTGTTCAAAATCACTGAGCTAGGTGAATTCAAATCATATGAATATCTTGCTATAGAGCTCAAAACCGAATCAATACTTTTTGTTATTATATATCGGCCACCCAAGCACTCGCCAATATTCATACAAGAATTCTCTGAACTATTATCACTATGTGTCACTAGATATGACAAAGTAGTTTTAAACGGAGACTTAAATATCCAAGTAAATAAAAAAGCAGACCCAAGAACTATTGAGCTCTTAAATCTCCTTGACAGTTTCAATCTAACTCAACACATAACAGACCCAACACACCGGCACGGAAACACACTAGATCTAGTGATAACAACTGGACTAAATATCAATAATATTTCAATAACTGATCTACCCCTCTCAGACCATCATTATATACTTTTTAATGTGGAAATTATCCTAACAAAAATCAAAAAAGAATTCTTAGTCCATAGAAGATATTTAGACGATACAGCTATGATGACATTTTCTGAACAATTTGCTCTATATGAGCCGACTTACCATGATTGCTCTCTGAATGAAATGGTAGAGAACCTCAATGATGCACTATTATCTGTGTTAGACTCTGTTGCACCACTGAAAACCAAAAAGAAGTGTACAAGCAGAACCTCCCCATGGCTGAGAAATAAAAATGTTAGTGAAACGAAAAGAAAATGCCGTGCAGCAGAGAGAAAATGGAGGAAAACAAAGATCACTATCCACTACAATATCTACAAAGATACACTAACCACCTTTAACAAAACCATCCGTCTAGCAAGGAGAGAATATTTCTCCAACATTATTACAGAAAATGCCAGAAATTCCAGAGTTCTTTTCTCCACCATTGACCAGCTGCTAAACACTGTCCCTGCCCCACCTCCATCCTCAGCAGTTAAATGTGAAGAGCTTGCTTTGTTCTTCAAGAACAAAATAACTTTGATTAGAGCGAGTATTATTAATAGTGGGGTCGAAACTTACATCAGTAGATTCTGCAACATAACCATGAGCACATTTACCTGTATCACACTTAGTGAACTTTCCAAAATTGTCAGCGAATCTAACTCCACAACCTCAGATATTGATCCTATACCCACAACATTCTTTAAGCGAGTGTTTGATAGTGTCTCAGGTCCGGTGCTAGAGATTATAAACACATCCCTTAGAACTGGCGTATTCCCAGATGCCTTCAAAACAGCTGTTGTAAAGCCCCTATTAAAGAAACCCAAAATGGATAACAGTCTACTTGCAAATTACAGACCAATATCAAACCTCCCATTTATTAGTAAAGTACTGGAAAAGATAGTTTTAGTCCAATTACATTCTTTTCTTGAAGAAAATAACATCCTGGAAGTCTCGCAGTCAGGTTTCAGGAAATGTCACAGTACTGAAACTGCTCTCACCAAAATAATTAGCGACCTCAGACTAAACTCTGATGCAAATAAAGTCTCTATCCTTATCCTGTTAGATCTCAGTGCAGCATTTGATACAATTGATCACGACATCCTAATCAATAGACTGGAAAAGCTTATTGGGTTCACGGATAGTGTATTGAACTGGCTGAAATCATATATTACAGGAAGGAAGTTTATGTTAGTTTAGGTGACCATAGGTCCAAGAAACATGAGAACTGCTACGGGGTTGCTCAAGGAAGCTGCTTAGGTCCATTACTTTTTTCTCTTTATATGTTACCACTCGGCGACATAATCAGAGAACATAACATAGATTTCCATAGCTATGCGGATGACACACAACTATATATATCCACTGAACCCAACGATGCAACGGCCATCAATTCCATTACAAACTGCCTGTTGGCAATAAACAAATGGATGAATGATAACTTTCTTAAATTAAATGAAGACAAAACCGAAGTCCTACTATGTGGCCCCAAATCCAAAAGAGAGATGCTTATTAAGAATCTTGGAGGCTTAACCCCCTGTCTTAAACCAGAGGTGACGAGTCTCGGTGTAATCCTGGACTCAGATTAGAATTTCAACTCTCACATTAATAAAGTGACCAAAACAGCTTTCTTTCACCTGAGGAATATAGCAAAGGTACGACCATTCATAAACCAAAATGATGCAGAGAAGTTAATTCATGCTTTTATATCCAGCCGGCTGGACTACTGTAACGCACTTTTCACTGGTCTTCCCAAGAAAACCACTGAAAGACTACAGCTCATTCAAAATTCTGCAGCTAGATTATTAACCAAAACTAAAAGGAGAGAACACATTAGTCCTGTCCTAGCTACTTTACACTGGCTCCCTGTTACCTTCAGAATTGACTTTAAGGTTGTTTTCCTCACATACAAAGCTCTACACGGACAAGGACCTAGCTACATTGCTAACTCCTTTATAAACTACACACCAGCTAGAACACTGCGATCATCAAATGCAGGCCTATTAGAGGTCACCAGAAGCAGTCATAAGAAGATTGGTGATTCGGCCTTTGTCAATTACGCCCCAAAACTATGGAACAAATTACCCATAAATATTAGGGAAGCTAACACTCTAGACATTTTTAAAAGACAGCTTAAAACCTACCTTTTTACCGAAGCATTTAAGTAATTTTATCTCAAAAGGGTTTTCCTACTTTTTAAAGTTGTTTTCTCTCTTGAACAGAGATTTTATTGGGATTTTTATTATTGTTTGAATTATTTATCACTTGTATTATTGTTTTTATTGATTTTATGTAAAGCACCTTGAGCTACAATTCTTGTATGAAATGTGCTATATAAATAAAGTCTTACTTACTTACTTACTTACTTTAAATATAATATGTTTTGCTAGGGTGTACAGTGAATGCCACAGTGTTCTTAAGAGACGCTCACTCACTTTCTCTCTCCCCCCACCCTCTCAATGTTCTGCACATGCTATGGCTCATTTTCCCAACACATGCAGGCTCTGGTGTAGTTCAACAATACACCAGACAATGTATGTGATATGAGCCTTGGATCTGGAGCTGGATGCATGTGTCAGTTCCATGTGTGCAACTATGGCCTACTTTGACAAGGCCTCCACTGTAAACCTCCATTACATTCTGTAATGTTGACCTATAATGGCCCCCTACACTCTACCACACATTTGTTTGGGCAAGATAAGAGATTTGAAACACTCGTTCAAATATTTTCCACTTCCTTCCTCTCTATGTATATTGAGCACTGACTACATTTCTTTCACAATGAATACACCCTTCTTCATTGTCATTTTTTCTCCTTCCTCACCCCTGCAGATGGAGAGGGCCTCTGAGTTGCAGCACTGCTCTATGAGCTGATTACAGCTCTCCACCATTCCCTCCAGCTGGGCTTTGTCACAGGACACCCCAAGGAACCTGACCAGCTGCTTCACCAATGTCCCCAGGTCCTGCAGAGGAGAGGAGATAAATATTTACATCAGTAAACATTACCATATAGAGACAGAGTTACATAGTTTTTTCAAAATACATACTATGTCACATAAGGTTAATGGCTGTAAATCTCTGTTAAGCTACAACTGTGTTATCAAGGAAACAATGTACAGGTCCCTCTGTCCATCTATCTACTGATTCAGTATGTTCAGTTCCCTGGATCGCAAAGTGTGAGTGTATTGGACTCTGATCACAGTTCCGTTTTCCTTCTACAGAAACAGACTGTCTTTGTTGTAAAGTGCTAACACAACAGCTACCATATATACATATGTTGGACTCACCTGTGTGCTAACCAGGAAGTGAACAGGGTGTGTGCATTCACTTAACTACATTCAGTAATCATTTTATTAAATGAAGTCGACACAGTTCCAATAGATCCAAGTACGTAAGTTCAAGTAAAAATTATAGTACCCGCCTACTCAATCCTAGAAAAAAACGTTCTGGAGGACCAGTTGAAAGTTTGTGTTTCTTTGCATTACTAGATTGATAAACACAGATTATGTAAAGGGACTTTTGGAATGGAACACAGTAGTATTGATTATTATAGCACACAGACAAATCCCATGTAGAGAAACACTGACAGGACAGGATCATGGTAGTTGTTCCACTGTTGATTATTTGGAAATTATGAATGTGATCAAATTGGATGGTTTTAGGAGTAGACAATACTTGGGCTGGAGATAGAGGTGTCAAATAAAAGTATTTCTGAAGTGGGGTTACACAGGCATGAAATATTGAGGTTGGAGGTTTAATATCTACAGTGGCTCATTGCTGCCAGACACTCAAATAAATAGTTATAAAGTTATAATTAGATATTTTCTCGTTATATGTACTCAAATCACTTTGGCTCAAACCTTGCAGCCCAAAGTGGATAAGGTGTCTGGCTGATCTCAAACAAGTCTAAACTCATACGGAGGGTTACATCAATGATGTTGAGCGAAAGGGAGCACGATATGCTTAGCCCTTGTGTTATCTTCGGGTCATTCTGACCCATCAGTCATTGTGACCCACCGTCGTATTGCGACGAATTTACTGCATACAAAAACAAAGTTAAGCATTTTCTTTTAACCGTTGGGCTGTCTCAGACCCCCCACATTGCAAAGGTTAAAAGAAAATACTTTTTATTTGTTTTTGTATTGGGTAAAATTGGGTAAACACAACGATGGTTCGTTATGAACCTTTGGGTCATGTGACCCGAAGTCAGCACAAGGGTTAAATATGGAAGTCCATTAGCACATAATGTCTTAAAAACTTGGGTTACAGTTTTTCTCGATTGCAAACACACAAAAAATGGTAAATGAGACATCCTCACAAAACCATTTAGCCGATTCCCAGCAGAAATACCATGTGCCCCAGTCTATAAACAAGTTTACTTTTTGTCACATTTCTCTTGTCCATTGCAATTTCTTTGCAAAAGTCCAAACACACCTCTCACTTTAAGACACAATTGTCACCATGTTACAAAAAAACACTGCTGTTCATTTCATAAACTCAAACCAGCGCAATTCAAACACCCTTAACAAACAATTGTCCAAATGTAAGCACTACCAACCAAAAATACTCAATGAGCTATCAGGAGATTGGATTATACAAAGGGCAACAGGCAAGCTCATCTGTGTTTCGGAATCGTGGATGCAACCATCAGAGAGCGAATGGTAAGCATGAACGGAGGTGAATAAGGGAGAGGAAGAAGAAGATTAACAATGATCTCAAATTAGGTCCGTGCAACTGTGGTGGAGCACGGTTTTGTACACAGTATGACAGTGAGGGAAGCTGGGCTGAGAGTTAAGCCAAACCTGAGCCATTTCAGCGTTGCCTCAATTGTCCGGACTAAAGAGTGCTCTGCTCTTAACTCTCTTGCCTCAAGTGAAAATGCTATCTGTTTCTTAAATTGAATTCTTAGTTGGGTGTGCTCAAGCCTTCGGCGAGAGCACAACCATTGTTCTCTCTCATATATATTTTTATTGGAATGCTGCTTCAGCATTCCAAGTATTGTTCTTTGAATCTTTATTCAACTTCTTATATTTCTTCCGTGACACCTTTCAGCTCCTTCAAATCTTCAGCTATTAAAACCGTTCAGCTATCAAGTTTCAGGCTATGACTGCTATGACTTTTCAGCTTTCTACCTCTTATGTTTGAATTAATATAAATCAATATTCATAATATTTTTAACATGGTTTTCCAAATCCTCTCAATCCTCTTAAACTTCTTAAACTTTCAAATCCTTCTTCTTCCTCAATCTTTCAGCTACAGCCACCATTAAATTTAAAAATGTTTACAAAACCCTAAACTATTTTTTAAAAATTCAGCTTTTTGATATCTATTTAACTTTTTTAAATATCACTGATTATGTTTCATGAGTTTTTCAAACCGTTTCTGAGATTTACATGTGTGTGTATGTGAGAGCCTAGAGTGCTGACTGAAACGCTTAGAGTGGAGGGGAACTTCTAAATCTTTTTCACTCTTCATGGTTAATTTTTGGATCAATAGATAGGAAATGTTGTGCTGGTCGTAGACATTTGTCTGTGGAATCCAACACACTTACACATTTGTTCAGAGCCCCGCGAAAGCGAGACAAAATCCAACTCTCGCCCCATAGAGACCATTGCAAATATGGTGACAAATTTTCAGACACGTTTTTGAAACTGCCGGTAGAGTCGTATTTCTGACCGCACAGACATATAAAGGATATCTATGGTTTCGGCAGAGTCTTGGGTCTCGGAAAATATCCGTATTTTTGGGATTGGACGTATAGTTTTGCATCTCAAACATTTACATGTTTGAGGTGTGGATTCTAGGTAAATTTCTTTTATTCTCTCTGCCCTCAGCGCATTAGCAATCATAGCTGCACCATCACCGTGGCAACCACACAGACACGCACGACTCAGTCTCTTACACAGGTGATTGGTATTAGCTTATTAGTGGAATCACAAGACGGAGCTATTCAAGTCAACTCGTCTCATTAAAAGACTAAGAGCACTACTACCACTACTGATACTACTAGTGCTGCTACTACTACTGCACCTGCTGCTATATCTTATGCCACTACTACAACTACTAATTTTGCAGATGCTGATAATATCTCTTTTACTACTATTGCTAACGTAACTGTTTTATTCTACTACGCTACTGTATCTGCTACTGCTATTACTATCCCAACTAGGGTTGCCACCTTCAATACAGAAAAATAAGGGACACCTGCCGCAGCGTAACCCCTCGGGGCCACGATGACCACAGGCCCAATGACGTGGTAAATCACAACTTAAAGGTGACATGACATGAAAACTTAACTTTAGGAGGTTATTTAACATTAATATGAGTTCCCCTAGCCTGCTTGGTCCCCCAGTGGCTAGAATTTTTGATCGGTGTAAACCAAGCCCTGGGTGTTCTTCTCCGGAAGGTTACCTCCCCTCTCTCTGCTTTGCCCGCCCAGAGAATCTTGCCCGCCAATAAGAAACTGAGCTACGACCGCGCAAGTGTTTTTATCCTCGAGAGACATCATGGCTTGCAAACGAACGAAGCATTACATTTGCTCAGTTTGGATGTACAAAGGAAAACTAAAATATTTTTACAGTTCCTTCATCCGAGCCTCTGAAGACCCAGTATCTTAATTTAATTTTCTCTGGAAATGCGCCTACACAACTTCTGTTGTAGGCGCATTTGTTTTGTATGTCTGCGCCAAACACTTCAGCCACGACTGTTTCCTCAACTTGAGCTAATACAAAACTGGCCTTGCTGAAATTAAATTCTGGATCAGTACTAACTCTCCTTCGTCCAGCTACTAACCTCGGACAAGTAAGTTAACTAACGCTATATCATTTTGTAGCTTTACTGTGTATGGTTACCTAGCTTGCTACCCTTAGAATGTGGCTGTAACATTAGCTCTGCAGCTAACAGCTGAGTTACTGTCGCTAATGGAAAGGTAGCTAGCATCAAGTATGTGTGTGAATACACATGCTGTAACGTGAGTGTTGTACACTTCTTTGTTATTTGGATAACCGTTCTGCTGCTGGTGTTATGGCGCGTGCGATATCCGCCTTTCCCCTCATTGAAATGACTGAGTGTGTACTTCTGCAAACCAGGGTTATCAGATGAGAATGGGCAAATTTGAGGCATCTTGTAGCAACGGGGCTACAGCCATTGCGATACATCCATTGTAAACATTAGCGCATGGTGCCGCCCCTCCGCTCCTCATTAGCATTTAAAGCTACAGACACCAAAACAGCGCGTTCTGAGGAAAGCTCCTTGTGGGACTGCTAGTAGTGGCTGTAATTCTGCACCAAGGCTGAATTTCGGGAAAGAGACTTCTGATACGGTATTAGGGGACCACTAAGGCCTATATAAAAGCATCCAAAAACAGCATGTCATGTCTCCTTTAAGACCAACTGCTACATCCATTCTACAGAGCTTGCATCCTTCAAAGTCCCAATTCATTACATTCGACTGTCTATAACAAAGGAACTTACTTTTTACCGCTTAAAGAAACATAGATATTGTAACTGTCAAAAACTGCCATTACAGGACCCACTGCAGTTTGCCTAGAGAGCCAACAGGTCGGTGGATTCAGCTCTGCCTTCAACACCATCATCCCCGCCCTGCTTCAGGACAAGCTCTCCCAGCTGAACGTGCCCGACTCCACCTGCAGGTGGATCACAGACTTGCTGTCTGACAGGAAGCAGTGCGTTAAGCTGGGAACACAAGTCTCTGACTCCCGGTCCATCAGCACCGGATCTCCTCAGGGCTGCGTCCTTTCCCCTCTGCTCTTCTCCCTGTACACCAACAGTTGCACCTCCGGTCATCCGTCTGTCAAACTTCTGAAGTTTGCGGTCAATATCACCTTCATTGGGCTCATCTCTGATGGGGACGAGTCTGATTATAGGTGGGAAGCTGACAACCTGTTGACCTGGTGCAGCCAGAACAACTTAGAACTCAATGCTCTTAAGACAGTGGAGATGGTTGTGGACTTCAGGAAGAATACAGCCCCACTCACCCCCATCACCCTGTGCGACTCCCCAGTCAACACTGTGGAGTCCTTCCGCTTCTTGGGCACCAACCTCTTCCAGGACCTCAAGTGGGAACTGAACATCAGCTCCCTCACCAAGAAAGCACAACAGAGGATGTACTTCCTACGGCAGCTGAAGAAATTCAACCTGCCAAAGACAATTGCTGGGTTTCCCAGATTCGTTAAGAAGCTCTTAACGCTAAGAGCTTCTTAGGAGCGTTCTAGAGCGCTCTTAGGACGTTCCTAAGAAGCTCTTAGCGTTAAGAGCTTCTTAACGAATCTAGGAAACCCGGCCAATGATGGTGCACTTCTACACAGCCATCATTGACTCCATCCTCACCTCTTCCATCACTATCTGGTACGCTGCTGCCACTGCCAAGGACAAGAGCAGACTGCAGCGTATCATCCGCACTGCTGAGAAGGTGATCGGTTGTAATCTGCCTACCCTCGAGGACCTGCACACCTCGAGGACCCTGAGGCGAGCGAGGAAGATTGTGGCCGACCCCTCCCACCCTGGCCACTCCCTGTTCCAGCTACTCCCCACCGGCAGAAGGCTGCGGTCCATGTAATATGACATTTGATGAGTACGACACGTATGTTGAGTCGTTGACCTCCGCAAGCGTCATTTTAATGAAGTGTGATGTCAAGGACTGCTGGGTGAACAACTAGAATCCAAACTTACTAATGGCGTGGAACGCAAACATGGACATCCAGTACATTCTTGATGAGTATGTTTGCATCATGTACATGCTCTTCTACATATCCAAGCCAGAGCGTGAGATGAGTGACTATCTCAAAACGATAGTCAAAGAATTGAGCCCAGAAAATCAGACGGAACGAGATGAAATGAAAGGTGTCCTTCAGGCTTATTCCAAACACAGAGGTCAGCGCCCAGGAGTCTGTGGCCCGTACATGCAGCCTGAAAATGAAGTCTTGCTCACGTGAGGTTTTATTTCTACAAACGAGTGACAACGCACTGAAAATGAGTCTCCCACTTTGCGCATTGCAGAAGAAATAATACTTCATTTCACTGAAGTATTAGCATCATGACATTAGCCTGTGTTGCCCGGGCAACACATACTACAGTGGTCTATGATGTATCTGTTTTCAATCGTTAAAATAAACATTCCTCACATATACATTTTCGTTGTAGGATTTATTATGACATTAGATTACAAGTAAACGATTTGTGGGTGAAATTATCATTACCTGTGGTTTCAATCCAGTGTATCACTGCAACGCTGTAGCCTACGCGAGCCACTACAAAAACATCTACACAGCTGATTAGGAAGTCAAACGGCGACAGAGCATGTTCGACACTCCCCTTACTTAAATCAAAAGTCTATCTAACTACTAACCTGAACTTCATTGCCACAGCCTAAACTTTGTCAATCTGTTCATGAAAATAATTAATTTCAGCCTAAACCGTACAACGGAACGTTAAATCCAATTCAACCAACGAAATCGCTACCGAGACGAACACAGCAGTAGTCTAGTACTGTACCGTAGTAGTACAATTTACCGGGGCAGCTTCTCCACACAGGGCTATATCGCATTTTGCGTTGTTACTGACAATGGTCGCTACCAGCGAGCTTTTTATGAATGAGCGATTTTCCACTAAATAAATGTCAAGCTTATTTACGTTTTGGGGGGCATATTTTCAGTTAGCAGATGGTACTGTTTGAATCGCGATTCCATCTTCTCCTGCCGGGTAATGTCATAGAATAATCTTCAAAGGGGGTTCTTTATTAATGAATGAATGCAATGAGTAGGCTAAATGCCTGAAAATATCATGAGAAGGGAAAAACTTAAAATGACGTTTAAGTCATAGAGATTAGGTCAATTTTTACAGCGGTCTGACAAATTTATTCATTTTGATTCAACGATGAGGCTGCCTCTTGCAGGGGAAATGAGAAGACATCTATTTCATTCTACACTTCACTCGTATTTTTAGTTGTAAATGAGCAGCAAAAAAAAAAATGCTTATAAATAATAAGTATGCATTTTTATATAAAATATACAGAAATATCAGTTGTAAAAATGTCATTCAAAAACGGACCCCTGTGCAACCAACACAAGCAAGCACACCCTACAATTTCCCTAGAAATTGTACCCTCTCTAGTTACATATTGGAATAGACACAAAGATTTTGAATCCTTCAACTGGTGACCCCGACGCTGAAAAGAGGGAGTCCAGAGGGTCCCGGCCCGACCGACGGATCGGGGGAGAGACCCATACACCGGTACGAAGAGGCAGACGTAATCGTCAGAGGCCTCAACATAATAAAAAGGTAAGCGGACACCTGTTAATTCAAAGTACTGCTATTCGGAACTGAGAACCAAATTTAGACGATTACTGTGTTTCATCGTACCTAATCAAACCAACAGTGGTGGGAAATCAACCGTGTTTAAGTTTTGTCTTTGTCAAGAGGGAGGTTAGAGTCCTCTCCAAGGGTTAGAGTCCCTGAACACTTCAAGAGGGAGGTTAGAGTCCTCTCCAAGGGTTAGAGTCCCTGAACACGTCAAGAGGGAGGTTAGAGTCCTCTCCAAGGGTTAGAGTCCCTGAACACGTCAAGAGGGAGGTTAGAGTCCTCTCCAAGGGTTTGAGTCCCTGAACACGGTCTTTGTCAAGAGGGAGGTTAGAGTCCTCTCCAAGGGTTAGAGTCCCTGAACACGTTGTCTTTGTCAAGAGGGAGGGTAGAGTCCTCTCCAAGGGTTAGAGTCCCTGAACACTGTCTATTTGTGTGGAGTCAGATTGAGTTGAATAAAAATAGAGAGGAGTGTGGTGTGTTTATTGTGTCTTTTCTTTGTCCTCTCCGGTACAAGAGGGTTACAGTCCCTGAACGAGTCACATTTGTGTGGAGTCAGATGGTGTTGAATAAAAATAGAGAGGAGGGTGGTGTGGTTTTTTTCTTTGACCAAGAAGTTACAGAAATCCCGAGGAGAGATGGAGAAAGGTGGGGGCTAAAAGAGTCCTGTTACTTGAGATCTTACAAAGGTGATCCCAGAGGGTATAGTTCTGCATAATTATGTGAGTATTAATGCTGATAGATGTGTTCGTTTAGATGAATCCCAAGTTTTGTGGTTAACAAATGCGTGATCAACATTTGTTATAATTCCTAGCCAAACAGGGAGGTTTTTTGAAGCCTTTCCGACCAGAACTTGGATTTATAGGCGGAATGGTATTTAGTAAAAATGCAGAAATTGAACCCCTGGTTTATAAATTGGTTCTAATACAATTGGATACTATTACTAGAGCAAACCAGCTGTGTTGGTCAAAGAATGCTTTGAGGAAATGTATGTGAAAAATTATGACGAAGCAATTGGAAAGTTACATAAAGGATTGGTTTAGAGAGGATCATGGAAGGTTATGAAATAAAACAAGAACGTTTTGTGGATGTGAAGAGATTATTGGTTTAAACACTGATGTTTTGAAGAGGAAACTATGAATATACTTTGAAGGTATATGGGATAACATTTTAAGTCAAAATAGTAAAATCTAGGGTTTTTAAGAGTTTTGATAAAGGTATTAGATGTAATTTGGTTAAAAATGAGAGAGAAAATAACTAAATGTACTTTTATTTGGAGTTTAATTGTAATTTGGTTTTAAGTTTTATTTGAGAGTTTTATCAGAGCCTGGCATACTGTTTGGGATAAACAGTTAGGCTGTGATAATGTTGTATTACTAAATGGTATTAGTGCATGAAGAGGGTTATTATAACATTCCGTTCTGAAAATAATTTGGGAAGACTCATCAAGCCTGATAAATTGTGGTTATGGTGGTTTTAGCTAATTGGCTCGTTTTGAACTGCAGCAAAACGAGTTATGAAGTTCTACCTATCTGACCTTTATAGAAAATATAGTTGGGAAAAATGTTTGGTTAATAGCTACATTAAGAACAATATTTGGTCTCTATTTCATTTAAGAAGCATACGGATTCTGGTTTGGCATAATGAAAATTGCTTTTATCATATCTTTGATAAAAAGAGGTGTGATTTGGTAAAATAGAGAATCTAAAACAATATTGGTCTTAAAAATAACTGTTTTAAAAGACAGAAAAGTTTTTTTGGAGTGAAAGAAGGGTCAACACTGCCTGGTAATTATAGATATGTTTACAGTGGATTGAAATATTTCCCAGTCCTGTACCAGATGCATTAACAACATTTGAATTGAATGATGGAAGATCATAATTCCACAACTTAAACCTAATGCTCACGAGAAAAGAGATGTCTTCTGCTAAATTCTGTTCCAGGTGAAGCAATAAATCAAAGAGTGGAGGAGTCAAACGAGGACATTGGGTATTGATTAAAGTTATCAATGAAAGGAGGGATCTTATGAGAACTTTAAAATATCCTGTCTAATTTCTGGTTTTTCTATTTGTTTCGGACTTAGTTTATTTTATTACAATTCTAAAAGCTTGGCTGAAGTTGTATGTATGTGGTGAAGGGGGCCTGTGAGTATGTCCAGGTCTGCCGTGGATACATGGATGTCGAATGTCCACTCTGTGCAGTGACGGTGGGTTTTCCCCTATAACATCATTAGGGTTTTCCCACTGTATCCAGTGTGTCCTCACCAATTGGCCATAACGCTGCATAGTCTCATCATTATTGTTGAATTGTATGTCAACATTGTGTAATCAGTAATGGGATATTTTTAATTTGTGTTTGTTGTCACACCCTAAAAGGGTGTGAAAGGAGGGATTTATTTGAACTTAAAATATATACACTTTAAATCCTTAAATGGGTTCTTGATTTCAATATCTGTGTTTAATCATTGGTGTTCGACTGTTCGCATCTCATTTGACTCAGTTACTGCTTGATCATGGGAGATAAGGTGATGCTGGGACTGTAACTTTTTTCTGCTTCAGGACGAGTCAGACTGGCGGGTCTGACTACCTTTGGATATACAACCCCTGTTCTAAGGCCCCATTACCCTGGAGACCCTGTCCCCCCCCCTTTCTCACTGGATGATCTACCCCTTCCCCTTGGAGACCCTGCCCCATCTGCCCCTATGCCTCATCAGACCTATGAGTGGTCTGCCCCCCCCCTTCCCCTTGAAGACCCTGCCCAACCTGCCCCAATACATCATCAGATGTTCGGGGAAGCCTGTTGTACATTTATGGACAGGACCATTCAAGGTTATCGAGAGAACCTTGCACGCCCTAAGGGTGCTGGGGAAAGGAAGTACGTGGTACCACTGGAGCATGTGTTCTGCTGCTCCAGAACCCAGTCGTACGTTGCAGGAGTTGGTGGAGAAGGGCCAAGAGGGCCAGTGAACCCTTTGCTATTGCTACGAATGTGAGAGTCCGGAAAAGAGGGTTACGACTAGGTCAAGAGTGATACTGCTTGACCACACTAGAATTGTACTGGACTAAGAAGGTTTCCGCTATTTTACTTAAGAGTGTGCTATATCAATATCAACATGATTGTTGCTGTATCCCGTGTATCAGGTCCCTGTGCAACCGGATCATTGTCTCGGCTGTGGAGAACCCAAAGACGGGGTTCCAAATGCCGTTGCTGGGGCTGGCTGACCAGGACGAGGAGGCGGTGGTTGGTCTGGGCTATGTTGATTGATCTCTGGTGTTTTCAGAGATCAAAAGAGGGATTAAAGAATATATTGTGCTTATTAAAGTTATGCATTGTGCTTATGTCTTATGAAACTTAGAAGTGTGCTCAGGCTTAAACATAGGGTCTCACACTGAGTGTGGGAAGCAGGCTGTTCTTTGTGTCTCTATCTCTTCATTTTCAGAAACAACCTTGAAACTGGGTGGAGATGGCACCCGAGCAGGTGGGACGCGTAGGCAAGAACAACTCCCTGATGCACGAGAGAACAAGCTGAACCCTTTTTTGATACTTGTGTTTCAATTGCATTGTATATATATATGCTGGGGCAGGGAAAGATAGCGAGTTGGACTTCGTGAACCAGCCCAAACTCTGTTGCGGGTAGGGAAACGTACACAACCACAGAGCTCTGTGTTAGTTGATTTCCAACTGCTGCATTAAAGCTGATATTATGGGACCTCTGCGACTCCAGACCACTCTTTCTAGAACACAGATTTGTGTCATTGAATACCATCATTACATATTGGACACAAATATTTTGAATCCTTCAAAATGTAACACAAATGTCATGTAATAAGGTAAAACATGTTCTTTAAACAACATTCCCATTTCCTTTTGGTTACTCAAGGCTATCTTTCTGTCGCTTTGGATGAGTAATTTGTATATATAGCTATATATGTTGCCTATCAACTGGAAGAAGTGTTGGTTGTATGGTTTATTACAAGTTTACAAAATGACATGTCAGCTAATGGTTGCTCTCCAGGAATTATATTCCTAGTAACTAGATAACGGGACGAGTTTACCAACAACAACCTACACAAATGTTCTTTGCTGTCTAAAACCAATGTAAAAACACATTGAATCGTTGATATCAGTAAACACCAGGGGCCTCATGTATAAAGGATTGCGCAGCTTTCATACCAGAAGATGGCGTACGGCCAAAACTTGAAAAGTACCTACGCACAGAAATATTCACATGTATAAAACCAGTCGTACGCCAGGTCCTGCGCACCTTTATTTTATAAATCACAATCAACGTGAGATTGAACGCACCTGAACGAGCCACTGACCCCGCCTTGCCTCCTCCCATAAATGAATATGCAGATGGCCTATAAATGCGCTCCTGAGGTCATCTTTGTCTGAAAAGGTATTTCTTCGAATAAACGCCGCCCTCAAATACATTTTACATTTACATTTATTCATTTAGCAGACGCTTTTATCCAAAGCGACTTCCAAGAGAGAGCTTTACAAAGTGCATAGGTCACTGATCATAACAACAAGATAGCCAAAAAACATCGCGAGTAGCCAAAACATGAAGCACACATTGTGAACAACCAAAGTAAGTGCCAAAGGGAAGAACCATAAGAACATGTAGTTAAACAAGTTACAATTAAACAACATGAACCGCTATAAGTGCAAGTGTACCTGTGGAAAAAAGCAAGCAACAGTAATAAAAACTATATATCACAGCGAGAACAAAAATTTAAAACAGTTAACACTAACCACAAGAGCAACAAGTCTCTAAGCAAGAGTCATTGTGATCCTTGAGGAAACTAACATCGGGTCAAGCAAACCATTCCTAAGTACCGTTGTACTCCCGGAACAAGTGAGTCTTGAGCCTTTTCTTGAAGGTGGAGAGACAGTCAGTATCTCTGATGGAGGTGGGGAGTTGATTCCACCACTGGGGGGCCAGACAGGAGAAGAGCTTGTGTTGGGACCGGGCGGTCGTGAGCGGTGGGACCACCAGGCGGTTGTCTGAAGAAGACCGTAGGTGACGGGTGGGGGTGTAAGGCTGCAGGAGAGACTTGATGTAGACGGGTGCAGTCCCGTTCACTGCTCGGAAGGTCAATACCAGGGTCTTGAATCTGATACGGACCATTATAAATTATAAATAAACGCCGCACCAAAAATGAACGTTATTTAATAAACGCCGCAGCGTTTTTTCCAAGAAATACGGTGACTGTAAGATCGAGGTTCTGACAACAGAGGTGGAGGCGAGAAAATGTGTCCTGTTTGTCGGCCTGTCATCAGGTATTAGCGACAAAAGAAAGTCGGCGGAGTGGAAAACTGTCACTATTTGCGCCCTTTCTTGTTTTTAACCTGTAGCACTTTGAGATTTAGCTAAATGTAAAGTGCATTACAAATAAAATCCTTATTATTATTATAGGGCCATAAATGATGTGGGTTCAGAGAACCGGACCATGGCAGAAATTAAGAAGAAATGGTCCGATGTAAAACTTTAAATGAAGTAACGAGTGGTGGCGTATCATAACAGCATGGCAGCTATAGGGTTAGCGTGACATGCATTTCCTGAGTGATTTTGTCGTTCGTTTGACACCCTCAAGTTTAACATGTTATTAAGTGGTGGCGGATTAAACAGAAGGCTATATAGCATTTCCCGTTTTGGGTTTTGGCATTTTGATGTGATCATCCACATTAATGATCAAACTTTTACTTTTATGTTTTTTGAATAGTCAACGTCATAAACGTAGTAGAGTTTCGTCACTTTTCAGTTAGAATTTGCCACGTTACAGAGCCAGACAAGACTTTGCGGACGGTCCGCACGTTCTCAAGTCTGCTCAAAAGTTTCAGTGACGGCCCGCACATTCTCACGTCAAGTAAATCTTTATACATCACAAAGTGTGCGTGAAAACCAGCGTACGCAAGCTTTTTGTGCGTACGCAACGTTTATACATGAGGCCCCAAGAGACTATGGGCAGCCGCAAGCACACCCTCACAATTTCCCCAAAAATTGTATGCTCTCAAGTTATGATTTATTTTCGCCCCCCACTAAGGATCCGTCAATATTTGGACTATATAGACAATGTCGGTGTCAAAAGGTTTCGTCTTGGTAGCGATTGAGTTTCTTGTATTTTTATTTACGTTCCGTTGCACGGTTTAGGCTGAAATTACGTTTTTGTGGCAAAAAGTGCCTTGTGTCAACAAAGGGAACTCAGTGCTAACGCCAGCACACGTTAGCAACGACGCATGGATACAACGTGCATAGATGTGCTGTTGCACAACGAGTATCGTGCCATGGTGTACTAGCAGCACATATACATTTAAGCAAATCAAGACTTGCATGTACAGTAAGTAATATCACATTAAATAATGTATTTAAACTCAAGCTTGTGTGGAGTCTTCGCTGTCTTCAATGCCACAGCCTAAACTTTATGTCAAAAGAAACGTTCTCATTTCCGGCGCTTTCAAACAATCCCCTCAGTGAAGTTTGGCTAGCAACAGCAACTAGCTTGCTCATAGCAAACTTCTTTTGAATTAGCCATTTCCCCCTAAATAAATGTCAAGCGTATATACGTTTTGGGGGGCATATTTTCAGTTAGCAGATGGTACTGTTTGAATCGCGATTCCATCTGAAATGGACGGGGGACGGACCGATCTGCAACCAACGCAAGCAAGCACACCTTACAATTTGCCCAGAAATTGTACCCTCTCTAGTTTTATCTGTAGCATATCTATGAGCCCCAGGAAATAGAGTACAATATAATCTATTGAAAAGAATCCAATTTGGTCTTTTCCTTAAAAAGAAGTAAACATGCATCATAAAATAGCACAAAAAAGTCATTTTACTGCACCCAGTAAAGTACAAAAAACTAGAATACATAGAAAAATGAATAACTATGGCCTGAAACCAAATTCAAACTAAACTGAGTTATAATGTGGAATTGAAAATAAAATAAATACTAGAGAGGGTAACATTTCTGGGGAAATTGTAGGGTGTGCCTGCTTGCGTCGGTTGCAGATGGATCCGTTTATTAACTGTAATTTTTGTAAACAGTACCATCTGCTAACTGAAAATATGCCCCCAAAAACGTAAATAAGCCAGACATCTATTTAGGGAGAAATGTCTAATTCAAAAGAAGTTTGCTGGAAGCGATCATTGTCAGTAACAATGCCAAATGCGACCATTTGGTCTCAGTCTAGAGCCCTGCGTGGAGAAGCGGACCCCGGTAAATTGTAGAGGCTAATGTCATGCTAATGCCTCAGTGAAATAGTAGACTACCGTTTCCGAAAGTAGATGTGGGCCTACTTCCTTAATAATATCAGCTAATATTGTACATTACATTTTACAATTGTGTTTCACATCACAAAGTAAAATAAGTAAATAGTTATCACCCTGGCCTCTTTGCTTGTGGCGTTTCTGCAGCTGCCTTGCAGTAAAGCTATAGTTAGCCTAGCTATCCCCCAAGTTAACAGATGCGAAACGAATGTTCTGCTACAGGTAGTCACGCGTGTTTTCGTGACGTTAGTAACGTCAGTGACTGTGGCTAGCAAATTAGCCACCGTTAGCTTCACTTTTTGCCACAAAAACGTAACTTGAGCCTAAACCATGCAACGGAACGTAAATCCCAATAGAAGCAACTCAATCGCTACCAAGACGAAACTTTTGACACCTAGGTTGTCTATGTAGGCCAAATATTGACTGAGTTTTAGGGGGGCTAAAATAATAATAATATATATGTGAGAGAACAAAGGTTGTGCTCTCGCCGAAGGCTTGAGCACACCCAATAATATGTATGTGAGAGAACAAAGGTTGTGCCCTTGCCGAAGGCAAAGCACACCCAATGAGAGAGATCCATGGTTGTGCTCACCGAAGGCTTGAGCACACCCAATAAAAAGTCTATGAAAAACACCAAAATATTATAACCTTGGGTTAAAATTTGATCATGTATCTACTATCATGTGGTTTATCATAGTTTTTATACTGATGCTTTCATCTCACCTTGTACATGTCTTCATATTTTAGGAAGAGGATGTTGGAGCCTATGCGATGCTCCCAGAACTCCTGCACATGCTCAAACCAGGAGCCATATCCCACTGAGAGAGAGACAAAAGAAGGGAAAGAGAGTTTACTTATAAAACAATGCATTTATTCAGACAGTCTTTCTGCTTTTCAACAACCCATCTTCCCCCCACTCTTTACCCCTGGGCCCATAGCCATTCACCCCAGGTCTCTCCATTAATGGGGTGGTCTGGAGGAAACCCCCCTCTTCCCAAAGCCATCAGTGATACTTGACACTCACGTTTGTCATTCATGAAGCGGCGGCAGAACTCCTGGAAGGTTCCGCGGTAGCTCATGGTCCTGAGGGAACGGTGGAACTGGTAGTAGGACACCACCAGGTCCTTTGGGTTCCTGGCCATATAGATCACCTATAGATCAACCCCGAAGAAAGTGGATTAATAGAACCGCAAAAAGAGGCCCAATCAAAACAAATGCACACACAGACGAGGGGCCTGTACTACGAATCAAGATCAACATGCTCTGGATTACTTTGAGTTACCCGGCTACACAAAGCCTAACAATTGCAATCACGATAAGCGGTATCACGACGGCGGTTATCAACTCTATAACTCAACCCAGATCTTTCCAATCTAGAGACGTGCGCGTTCACATAAAGGGCGGTGTTTGCATCGAAAGTCCAATCGCAAACATGGACAAAACAAGAGCCGCATATTTCACGCAGGAGGAGTAGACAATAATCTTACAAACTTTGTCTACTTCTCCTGCGTGAAATATTGTAATACAAACATATCAGGAATACAGACATATATGTAACGCCTGTTCCGCTTTACCGCTTATGAACAGCGCCCAAGTTCGTTTACTTACACTCTAAACTAAGTAGACTAGGCTAATAAACCCCAGTATGAGTGTGTAACTACCGTGTAAGTATGTATAATGTCTAAAATATGTGTAGAGTGCGTGACACGCTACTTCAATCGAATATACCTATGAGAAAAGATGGTGCAAGCTTAACTCTAAATAGGAACAAAGAAACAATAGGATTAAATTTAAAAGGATGACCCATTTAATGATTTGGTGGGTCATAAAACTATTAACCAAGGTCAATAGTCACAAGATGTGTAACTTGTTTAACTGCATGCTCTTATGGTTCTTCCCTTTTGCACTTATTTGGTTTTCCACAATGTATGCTTCATGTTTTGGCTGCTCGCAATGTTTGGGGCTATCTCGTTGTTATGATCAGTGACCTATGCTTTTTTGTAAAGCTCTCTCTTGGAAGTCGCTTTGGATAAAAGCGTCTGCTAAATGCATAAATGTAAATGTAAGATGATTAAAGATATGAATAATTTTCTAGTATCAAATACAAAAAGAACAATAACCATCCATAAGTGCTATTAATCACAAACAGTAGGTTATCACATGAACATCATTACACAGTAATAAACTGCAAATGTTTACTCCTCGGCAGGTCTGCAAACGCCTTTGTAAACCGAGATTTGTTAAATTTAAATGTGTTTACAAAAAAATATTTTAACAAATCGAGGCGACAAAGCGTTTGCTGACCTGTCGAGGAGTAAACATTTGGTTTCTTATATACTACAACAATACGTGGGAAGATCACAAATCAAACAGGTTGAATCTGGAGCAGACGCCATGTCAGAGCAATCAGCTGCACTGGTGACGTCACTACATCTCCAAGGCAACATATCAACAACATCAATTCGTCTTCTGTCTGCTTCAGATACTTCTTTAAAACGGGAAGCGATTTCGGGGCGTTTGCGGACCTGTGCAAAAACCATATTTGGTTGTTTTAGGCAATTTAGGCCACTTTGTTGCCGAGCAGATGCCACGTTGTTAAGGTCAATGGCTACATCTCCAAGGCAACCGCTTGTTGTTAGGACCGTAAAAACGTTTATTTACCTCAGCGAACTTTCAGGAGGTATAAAAACGGTCTTTTGAGAACGTCTTCTGGACCAATAGGAACAGCGTATTGGTCCAATTATTACACAAGTATATAAGAAACACAATTAGATAGGGGCCCCCAATAAACAAACACATCAAATAACATTACTAAAGCCGGCAATGTTATCAATCAATAAATGTCCCTACTCGGTACCGAGTGCTAATAAAGGTCTCTGATGGTGCAGGCCTGCTGTTAAGAGTCGATGTAGCCCAAGCTGCTGTACGATGGCGGCTACTGTTACACGCCCCAAGAGCGTGTACTCACCAACCCCGAAGGTTGTCTGTAATGGCGCCCCGAAACAACAGCTCCGGGTGCGGAAAGAAAGTGGCGCGAAACCACAACTCCGTGGAACAAAGCTATCCCAAAACTTCCATCGTTGTCCTCTCCAGGTGGATTTCGCATAGCCTGGCTCTGCCCTCCTACGTACTTCAGTTCAATTTGGATTTGGCTTCTGTACTAGGTCTGGGATTTCAATGCATCAGTCGGTTTTCAGAAACACATTTTTTGTAGGTCCAATCAGCGAACAGAGTGGCTGAGAACGATGACGTTGATGTCATGCATTAGTTTGAGTTCAGTAATGGCAGCGGAGAAAGATGCGAGCGAAGCTATTCTGCGGTTGTGGCAACGCAGCCAAATATCCATAAGTTAAAGCAGGAGCAAGAACAATCCTTGCTGAGTTTTGTTGGTGGTCATGATGTTGTGGCCCTCCTCCCCACGGGGTTTGGGAAAAGTTTGATTTTCCAGCTACGGCAGCTAGCTCCGTGGTGAAGGAGTTGGCTAAGGCGAACGCTAGCGATTGGTTATGGCAGATCAAAGTGGCTCTGGGCAGATCCAATAGTTTTAAACTTCAACAGAGTACCCGCCTTCAAGGAAGTTAACGCTTGTCAATGGAGCGATCCCAGACCCTCCGTACAAATGAAATGTGCGAGGGTCTGGTTAGGACCAGGCTAGATTTCACAGGCTGGAACAAACAATCCAGCGCGGTCCTCAGGTGCTAGGTCACACGGGTCCAGCGTTGTCCTCAGCGTGTATTAGATCTTCTGCTCTAGGCTAAACCGACTAAAACACCGGCCACAGTCACAACTACAATGGCTAGGCAGGAACACTGTACCCACTGACAGTTCTCGAAACTTCCACTGAGTTAACAGTCCGTTAACCGCTTGCCATAGAGGCCGGAACACACACAAGCATAGAAGCTAGGTTTAGCTAGCTTATACAAGTTTTTAACGTCGACGCACCAACTTCTCCGTGAGCGGTCGCGTCGCAAGAGAGAAAAGAAACGGAACATCTGTACAGTGAAAGTAGACCAGGGCGTAACTTCCGCCCTACCAATCAACAGAAAACCAATTAAAACAGTGCAATTTTGCTATTGCCCTTGATTGACAAGTTTGTTGACCAAACACAATGCTAATTTACTTGTAATAGTAAAAAATAGATGTTTTATAATAACAAAAAGGATGCTAATACAAATTGTAGAACATGTAAGGAATGTAGATATGAATCACTAAAGGTGAACATATGTTTAACAGTAAATGTTAAGGGTTATTAATATTTGTGCACACATAAAATAATCCAGGGGGTTACATATAATACAGGCAAAAATCAACAAAGTCGCTGCTGCCAAGATGGCAGAAAATAGCAGACGCTGTAAATGCATAAGCTACATGACTTATTAATATCACTGCCCCAGGCACAAGATGTGACCATGATTACACTTGTGCATTCCATAACATTAAACTGTTGTTGCTGTATTATTTTAGTTGCAACGCTGGCAGTGGCAAACGATCGTGGGAGCAAATAAAAAAGAAATATAAAAACATAATTCAAAACGGTAAGTAGCAGTAGGCAATACTTGCACATATTTTAAGGCCAACAAGTCCAAGGCTGAATTGTCTGAGTCAGTCCCTTTTGTAGGATATAGAGAATGCGAAGTTCACGACACGCCGCGTTGAATTCTGGGTAAATGGCAAACCGTTTTGTTTGGGAGCCATCTTGTGAGGTCAACGGACATACAACATCAATGGGCGTCTTGATCAGCACATTTAGAGGCATCAAACATTTCCAGGGAGGACCCCTCTGTACTGATCCGAATGAGGTCATCGGGGGTGGATGGGTTCAAACCTTTTTCTTTTTTTTACAGTCAATTGTTCAAACTAATCGTTAATGGAAAATGTATTGTGTTTTTTATGTTGTATTCGCAACGGTCGGCGCTCTTGGTTTTCAGCATGCCCTGGTCTGCGGCAGACAGAAGGGGACTTAGTTGGGGGGTTCATTTTGTTCACGGAAGCATTGTTACTTTAAGTT
Source organism: Osmerus mordax (assembly GCF_038355195.1). Lineage (NCBI taxonomy): Eukaryota > Metazoa > Chordata > Actinopteri > Osmeriformes > Osmeridae > Osmerus > Osmerus mordax. The sequence goes on along the minus strand of NC_090066.1, from coordinate 11,794,239 downwards.
TCTATTGTTGAACGGGCGTGTAGCCTGCAAAGATGGCAGCGATCCCAAATATGCAACCAGGCGTGACGTATCTTTAACCTACAGTGACGTAACTTCACATTCTCTATTGGTATACAAAGGGCCTATAGAACAATGAAATTGCTTGCAGCCAACAGGAAGAAAAATTACTCCGGTTGAGGAGCTGCTCTCCAGCTATCAGGGTCTGCTCTCCAGCTATCAGGGTCGCCCCATGGTGGAAGGGGGCATTTCTTCAGACCCTGGTGGCAGCAGCTCGGAAACCCAGGCATATGTATGTTTCAAGTAATATATGTGACCATGTTCATTCAACAATTATTTATGAATATTGTAGGAATGAAATGTATTACTGTTCTCTGCAGTTACAGGAAATACAGTGGTGTTGCTGCCACCAACCACTGTCGTCCCACTGTGCCATACAGAGGTAACAGTGAAACTAATAGTCATACGCCAGTATGTATGCCATATGTGGTTGCTGAATATTGATCAAATATGCCATTTACTTTCTCAAGTGGAGGTCCTAGATGATCAGGAAACTGTACAGACACATGTCTGCCTGCTCAGAGAGCATTTTGGGGGTACACAGTTTTTTTTACCACTTGAAACACAGATGGTGAGAGTGTGTGAACGTGTGGCTGTGATTGAAGTGTCTTTAATGACTTGCTAATGGTGGTGGTCTGAACATGAGACACAACTCCTTAAAGTGCTAATTTCAAATATGACTCAATTGATTAAATTGCTTTGGTGTTAAACTCAGCAGGAAGAGGAACTTCTTCCTCTCCCTGAGCCTAGGGCTTCCACTTCAAGGCCAAGACAAAGACACGAGGTATAAGCAATGAACCTTGAAACACAGTAGTCAAATGGACACCTTCAACTATTTCCAAGTGTGCCTTGCAAAGGGACAATATTCTTTATTTGTTTTCAGGTTGGAGCAGACAATGTGAGGGCCCTGAGTATAAGAGGCTCAATATAGAGTATGAGAGGCTTTTAATTTAAAAAGAAGGCTGGAGATAGATAACACATGACTGAATGAATGACACTAAACTTAGTTACACTGACATTCTTTTTCTGTGTTCCTAGGAAAGGGAGAACACATGAGGATGTATTTGTTAAACTTTTTTCTACGTTTTGGTCTTTTTATACTTTTTTGTGGCTTTTTTGTTGTGCCTTTTGAGTCTTGTGGGGGTTTTCACCATTTCTTTATTTCAATGTCCTATTTATTCTTTTTGAAAAATGCTATAAAAGTAAATGAAACATCCAAATTCAATGAAAGTAGTGAAATTATCATTTATTTAACTTGTGAAGAGCATTGTACGGTACCATACACATTGTTCTTTTTGGTTTGAAATGTTTTGGTTGAAGGAAACCCAAATTTATGAAATAATTAGAAAATGGATGAAAGCAACCCAAGGACAACAGAAGGGGTTAAGCATGGCTCAACATTAACATTTTTTGCGACTGGCCCCACGGGCCAGTGGGTTTGAAACTTACTGGCCATTTTTACTGGCCCCCCCTCAAAGTTGTAATTTATCATTGTTACAACAAAACCAAAGACTTATAAGTTATGTTATTCTGTTAACATGTTATGGATGTGTTTATTAAACACATCCTGGATATAAAAAGAACAAAAATGAAATCACATTTCTAGGGAAATAATAAGGTAATAGTCAGCAAAAATATTGACTTTTAACCTCAAACATGACGTGCTCTCTTCCCTGCTGACAGCCATCTCTGCACGACTGTCTGGCTGAAACTGAAACCTCTGGTCCCTCAATGCTAATTTATAAAAGCTTCCATTGCATTTCATCAGTATGATACAAAGTACCCAAGTCGACACCATTCTTCTGCTGCAGTTCAATAGCCCGGGGGAACGAGGCGAACGGCTGGCCCGTCTTTACGTGATATGCCGTTGTTATAAGTCGTGCAATAACACGATGGGCAACTGCATTTAAATTCCTGACCAGCATGGTCAGCGGCCTGGAAGATGAATTGTCAACCATCCGCTTAACTGTCACGCAAACCAGGTGCTGTCTGCTAGCATGGCTGGTCAGGGATTGTTTTCGAAAATTGTCGTTGCCTGTGTAAAAAGATCCACTTTTGTCTGCTTTAGACGGGAACATACGACAGACGACACAATGCATTTTAGTTCCATAAAAAAAGTGTCTTCCGTTTGAGCTCGTAGCTCTACTTTGCTGCCATCTTCACTTTTGTCTTGCGCCAGGTGTTAAAAAATGTAGAGAATTACAATTTGACAACCACTCGTCAGTCAACTCTTGATTTGCCCCCAAAAGTTTTTTGCATTTAGCAGATAGCAAAACATATGAAGGATGTTAACTTTTACGATGCAAATGTTTTTTTCAATCAATAATTTGCAGTGGCCCAATCAGGCCAGTGAGTTGCTAGTTTAACTGTCCCGACGTTACTTTTTACTGGCCCCGGGCCATCGCTTACGTCGAACCCTGGGAGTCAGGTGGCTGAGCGGTGAGGGAGTCGGGCTAGTAATCCGAAGGTTGCCAGTTCGATTCCCGGTCATGCCAACTGACGTTGTGTCCTTGGGCAAGGCACTTCACCCTACATGCCTCGGGGGAATGTCCCTGTACTTACTGTAAGTCGCTCTGGATAAGAGCGTCTGCTAAATGACTAAATGTAAATGTTAAGGGGAGACACCCCAGTGAATAGGAATAACATATCAACATGACACTACATAAAAGTACCCGTAGCAAAATAACGCAAAATATCGGTCTGTAAATGTTCTGGCTCTTCTGAGCGCACCTCTCACTATCCGCGCACCAAGCTCAGGATCTTCTATGAACGGTGACGCCATTATCTTCAAGAATGAGTTAGTGGGCGGGGCTTTTATACAGGTTGATCTCTGATCTCCAACTTAATCTGCTCCCGACCAGGTTAGGCGTTCAGCATGTGTTACCATGGCGATCTACCCCGGTAACAAGTGATCCACCATCGTGATACAGAAAACCCTGCGTCGAACCTGAAGTTACCTCTTCTTAGTACAGGCCTCCAGGGGTGTGTGTATCGACTACCGGGGGCTGAATGCCATTGTCTCTCGAAACCGGTGCCCTCTACCCCTTCTCAACTCAGCGTTCGTTCCCCTCCATGGAGTCACTATCTTCAGAAAGCTGGACCTGCAAAACGCATACCATCTTGTGCGCATCCGGGAGGGGGACGAATGGAAGACAGCCTTCCTCGAGCCACTTGGACACTTTGAATACCTTGTAGTTCCCCTCGAGTTGTCCAACACCCCAGCCGTGTTACAAGCCATGGTCAACAACATTCTCTGGGACATGTTCAACTGTTTCGTGTTCGTCTACCTCGATGACAGTCTGATCTTCTCACGCACCCCCGCCGAACAGCGCCTCCTGAAGAACCGGCATTACGTCAAGCATGAACATTTTGAGTTCCACGATTCCTCCATCTCCTTCCTGGGCCACGTCATCAACAAGGGGTGGATGGAGATGGACCCTGCCAAGTTGGCTGCTGTGGCCAGCCCCTTGCGATCGCAAACTGCTCCAGCCCCTTCTCGGATTTGCCAACTTCTACAGGAGATCTATCCGGAACTACAGCCAAGTAGCTGCACCACTCACCTCCAATGTCATCCCCATTGCAGGTGTTCATGTCAGGTGTAACTTCACACGTTAACTAATGTGTACATACGTGTATGTGTAACTTACGCTTATTAAACAGCGCCAGGTGCTTCCTGAACTTGTGTGCAATCAAAAATAACTTAAACCATGTGTATCTGACCCAATCGGCCTTCCATAAGGCAACATATGGCCGATAATTTGTTTGTGTCTTGATAATCTTGATTTGGGGACAATGATATGGCTGGTTAGCTAGCTAGTCTTCTTGTCAAACATATTGTCAAATTGTATTTAATGTTTGTCAACTGTACACAATGTTATTGCCTTTGAATCTTGCTAGCATCCCGCTTTCTGGTTTGTTGAAGGGTGGACAATAGAATGCATCAGTTTTGTCGAAGGCTAATCAACTGCCAAATAATTCTAGACTATGTGGAACGCCGCTTGCAAATGCATTGAACGTTCAAAAAGCCCTTCACACACTGCACCACACTCGGGGGCGTGTCAGACAGGTGAATGCAGAGTTGTAGTCATCTAAGGTCACTGTTGTAGTTCGTATTACGTCATGGCCAAGAAAATGGCGTGCAGACTTGGGTTTATGTACTCACAATATTGATCAAAATACGTTTACACACATGATGCAAGAAATCCGATACGCAGGCTAGATGTAGCGTGATGTTATCAACTAAACACCATAGTTCTGTCTTTTTTTTAAATGTTTTTTAGTCAGAGTGTATCATTAAAGAACATTAAATGTTACAGTACGCGACCGGACGTGAACGGCACAAATCCAAAAAATGTGCGTGACATTTACATTTAGCAGACGCTCGTATCCAGAGCGACTTACAGTAAGTACAGGGACATGCCCCCCGAGGCAAGTAGGGTGAAGAGCCTAGCCCAATGACACAACATCATTTTGCACGGCCAGGAATCGAACCGGCAACCTTCTGATTAATAGCCTGATTCCCTAACCGCTCAGCCATCTGACCTTTATGATGCTGTGTCGCGAAAGTTTATCAATGTTCAGATGTCACTGACGTTTTAGATGAAATACAGGGCAAGAGTATTGTAACCGTCTGTGGGCATCCTCTGCTATACGACCCTGCTTCATAATTGTTTATAGTAGACATGTTGCTCAACATTTTATTGCCAATTCCCTGGCCTGAATACGTCCACTGCAAATATTTATCATATTCTCATGTATATGTTAGTGCATGTAAACCAGCAGATACTATTTTAAAGAAAATCGTTCACCTCCCGACCGTGTCATCGGGTAAAAGATGAGTTCATCTGCCGACTGAGTGTTCGGGTTAGAGATTCGTTCATCTGTTGACCGTGTCTTTGGGTTAAAGATTCGTTCTTCTGCCGACCTTGTCTTCGGGTACGAGTCTTTGGATCTGTTTTCACGTGACCTGCATAGGCTCAGAAGAGGAAACAGAAAGGATTTGTTTACATCATTCACTTTCGCGTGACTGCTAGGTTTAGTATAGTAAGACGTGAATGCGATTTGTTCTCAAGTGATAATTACAGGTTTTGTTTGTTTGACTTCTTTTTATTTTTTTATCTCGGCCACGAGAAAATGAACGAATCACTCTCTGAGACTACTCGTTACTCCCGAGTGATACTTAAGATTTATTCAAAATTAACGAATCGTTCACGAACGACACATCACTACTAGCCAGGTGTATAGAGGCAAGTAGAGGAGAAAGGCCATTAGCGAGGTGGCTTCTCAGTCACACCCGCAAGTCGACCCTCCCTTCGCCCTCCACAATTTCGTCCTCTCGTCCAAATATGGTCACTTCTGGCTCCAAAAACACAAGATGGCAACGAGAAAGTACAAAAATCGAGACTTCAAATCGGGCTTTCACAAACCGTCATGATTACGTCCATTCTTCCCAAGGAACCAGAAACTCGACGGGCATAGCTGATGTTTTTCTATGAGAAGATCCCTGTGAAGTTCGACACACATTTATTCATTTGCTCGAACCATTTCACCAAAGACAGTTTTGAATGAAAACCTTGGACAATTTAAAGAAGGATTTGCTAAGCCGCTGTTGCTGAAAAGAGGTGCTGTTCCAACCATATGCTCATCACAAATGCAAGCTGTAAGTATGATTTTGTCGCTAACAATTAGCCTATTAGCAATGCTAACGTCTCCTGTATCTAGCATAGGTAGAATGCTAAATAAGTTTCTAAACATATCAACATACCTTACTTAACAAATTACTCTAGCTAGACTAGCCGTCGTCTGCATTAGAAGGGAAGCTTCCGAAAAAATAGCCAGAAAACAAATAGCAGTCTAGCCTATTGCTAACGCCTGTCTAGATTATCCATTTGAAAGAACTGGAGAAAGGCAGGTGCTAGATACAGGATACGTTAGCATTGCTAATAACTGTTACCGACAAAATCATACTACAGCATGCGGTTATGATGAACATAAGGTCTGAACGCACCTCTTTTCAGCCACAGCTTCATAGCAAATCCTGCTTTACATTGTCCCTGGTTTTCAAAATTTGTGATGATTTAGCCTAGTTGATTGGCAATGGGGCTAACGTTATTTCGTCTTCCTGACTGTTTCATTCGAATAAATAACCCGTGTTGTCATGTAAATCTAGAATTCAAGATGCATGTTTGTCCAGATCTATTTTTTAGCAAGATAGCTAGAGCTAACTGAAGCTGAGTTGAATGACGATAGTTTGTTTGCTAAGCTGTAGTGCTAACGTTACCCACCTAAGGCGATCCTGTTTGCTTCGACAACAGAAGTGGAAACAACTAACGTAATCATTTGAAATGATATCTAGTCAATCTGTTGAAAACAGTGTTGTGTAGACACAATAGATTTATTTGTACGTTTTATTTCAAGTCTCCACCTTCGTTGTTTCAGTGAGTGCTGTGGCCGTGTTGCGTCTTTGCTCCACAGCTTCACTCGTTGTAAACCAACCAATCAGCGCGCAGCTCATCTATATATTCGAGCATACCATAAAAGGAGAAAACCTAGCGTTTTTTCACGGAAAACTTTCACTGGATGTATCAGGGGGCATAGAACAGCACTCAGGCCATTTTCAGCCCAACCAATGTTACATACCCTATTCGGAGACCTTAAGGAACTGTGTGAAATACCCCAAAAACCCAGTCAATCACCCCTTTAAGTCGAACACACCTACTGTCAGGTGCTCATGTGACGTCTGAGGCTTTGACGGGTGATCATGTGTTCTTAGCAAATTTGAAGCCACACTCGACACGTTTGTATCGGTACCCAGATATATGTTTACATTATTATTTTGTTGCTGGCCGTATTTGTTTCAGAAGTTTGCAAGAGCTTGCTATAATAAGAGACTTGTCTAACATTAATAGCCAATTGAAATGTCTGATTCAGATGAAACCAGGATGGAAGGCAATGTCGAGCTAGACATAAAAAGAAAGATCAGGTTGACCACAAAGGCCCTAGAAAAGAAACTTGATGAACAGATGAATATCAGGAAACGTGTATTAGCACGCCTTGTCTCCAAAGCAGACGAAATAGAAAACCTCATGATAAATAATTCCAATGCACTTGTAGTGGAAAAGGATCATCTCAGTGATTCCTCAAAATGTTTGAATGACTTTACTGAAGTGAACAATGCAGGTATTGAACTGTTATCAGATGATGAAAGGAAAGCTGACCAGCAGTATTGGAGTGAGCCAAACCTTACAAACTATGAGAACTCTTTGACCAAATTAGAGCAGTGGATAATAGAAGCAAGACGGCACGCCAATACTACTAACGAACAGCCTGCTACTGAACATGTGACTCCAAAGACTGGAGCTACGACACAGCAAGGTGAGTCTGCCACTGAAAATGTGAATCCAGACGACAGTGCATCCGCTGTACAAGAAAAATATAGTTCAGTCACCGTATGAAGTGTACGCAGTAGACACTCAAAGTCATCCAAAGTGTCATCTCGTGCTTCGTCTCTGCGTAGAAAACAGGAAGCTAACCATGCAGCCCTACCCACACGCGCAGTCGCACTTAAGAAGAAACAGGCACTGCAGTTGGAAGAGGCTCAAATGGAAGCACAGCTGAAAGCCATGAAGATTCAGTTGAAGGCTCAAATGGAGGAGCTAGATGTTGAGACTGCTATCGCAGAGTCCACTGCAAAGCTACAAGTTATGAAAGAATATGATAACATGGACGACGACGGGATGAATTCCTACCTCTTCAAGAACATGCCTACAGCAGCAACCATCGAACATCATGCTCCAGATGTCAGACCAAAATTGACCAGCAGTCTTCGAGTTAGCCAATACAACAGTGCTTCTCACAGTCCAACTAGACACAAGTCTTATGTGCAAGTAAAGAACGAAAACAACAACAACACAAGTACAAGTTCCAAGGGAAGGCAGGTTGAACTTGGCAAAGTGATATTGAACCAGAAGGATGTCACAGAGATGTTAGTCACACAACAGAGACTAGCCAACTTACCTCAACGAGAAATCCCTGTATTCAATGGCGATCCTTTTGAGTTCCTGCCATTCCTGAAGGCTTTTGAGCACATCATTCACAGTCATACAGACAACGATGAAGACCGCTTGTACTATCTAGAGAAATTCACCAGCGGTGAACCAAGAGAACTTCTGAGAAGTTACCAACACATGAGTGCACAACAAGGCTATAATGAAGCAAGAAAGCTCTTGACCTATCACTATGGCAATGAGCAGAAAAAAGCTGCGGCCTACGTTGGCAAGGCTGTCAAATAGCCTCAAGTCAAAGAATAAGATTCCAAGTCACTTCACAGCTTCTCCATCTTTCTCACCGGATGTAACAATGTCATGAAGGACATGGAATACCTTGAGGAGATAAACAGCCCGAGCAACCTTCGGATCGTCATCTCAAATTTGCCATTCAGACTTCGTGAAAGATGGAGAGTCATAGCTTTCGAAATACAAGAAAGGGAAGGAAGAAGAGCAAAGTTCTCTGATTTCATGACGTACATCAACAGACACGCTAAGATCGCTTCAGACCCACTGTTCGGTGATGTCAAAGAGTCCTCCGAAGCGAAATAAAAAGGCAAGTCACGCATTAAATCTGCCAAGGGAGGCGGACTGCCAGACGTCTACACCCACACAGACATACCTGTAACGAAGGACAATGTTCCTGGTGATAAGGACTTGGAAAGAGCCATATCTGCGGAAAGAAGTACAGTTACCACAGATCGACGCAGATGTTGAGATACTAATTGGAATGAATGCTCACTCTGCGATGGAGCCGTGGAAGATAATCCACAGCCAAGAGGACGGCCCTTACGCGGTAAAGACGACTCTCGGATGGGTCGTTAATGGCCCTCTCAAGAAATGTGACGATCACCAAAAGTCAAGCCACTGCAGTCAAAGGGCTTCAGTCAACAGAATCTCAGTCAGTGGCGTGGACAGCATGCTGCTGCAGCAATACAACCACAACTTTCCAGAGCAAGCCTGCGAATAGAAGTCAAAAAAGTTGTGAGAAGACGTTCAATTCATGAAGTCTGTGACTGAGACAATCAACAAAGTCAACGGGCACTACAGCATTGGGATGCCTCTCAGAAACAAAAATGTGTTGATGCCAAACAACAAATTTGTTGCTACAAGATCTTCATGTCAGACCCATCCACAAAATGGAAAGCTTCGGGTTGTTTTTGATTGTGCTGCTTCGTTTCAAGGGAAGTCACTGAACGAGGATCTGTTACAGGGTCCGGACCTCACTAATGGTCTGGTTGGAGTCTTGACGAGGTTTCGACACAAACACATCGCACTCATCTCTGACATTGAAGCGACTTGTTCGGGGCCAAGTCGAGCCCGAGCTGCGCCAACTACGCTTTAAGACGGATTGCAGAGGGTGGAAAAGACAGGTCATCACCTGAAGCAGTAACTGCAGTCCTAGAGCACTTCTACGTCGATGACTGCCTGGTCTCGATGTCCGACGAGAAGGAGGCTACTGCCTTGATCAAGGACCTTGAACAAGAAAGAGCAAAGGAGATCAAGAATCTAGACCTGGACAGGGATGAACTCCCCATGGAAAGGGCCCTTGGAGTGGACTGGTGCATAGAATAAGATTCCTTCAAGTTCCGGATCCATGTGAAGAGCATGCCCATCAACAGACGGGGTATCCTCTCGGTCGTAAGCTCAATATACGACCCCCTTGGATTCCTGTCGCGGTTCATTCTTCTTGGGAAGACCATCGTCCAGAGTATTAGTCGAACGAAACTTACCTGGGATGAAGAAATTCCAGAAGACGTGGCAAACAGATGGTTCGCCTGTCTGATCTGAGCCAGTTCGCCAGCTTTTCTGTCAGGAGGTGCATCAAGCCAGAGGGATTTGGTCCAGTGATGTCAGCACAGCTGCACGATTTCTCTGACGCTAGCAAGAAGGGCTACGGCGTCGTCACTTACCTCCGCGTCGAGAACAGCCACGGTCGAGTCCATTGCTCATTTCTTCGAGGAAAATCCAGAGTTACGCCGCTTAAACCAGTCACAATCCCACGCCTCGAGCTCACCGCAGCTACCATTGCGGTGAAAATGGATAAGCTCATGAAGCGTGAGCTTCGGATGGACAGACAGCACCACCGTCCTCCTGTACATCGACAATGACGGCGCTCATTTTAAAACTTTCGTAGCAAACAGAGTATTGACAGAGAGAACACTAAGCCAGCACAGTGGAAGTACGCCAACACGGCTTCTAACCCAGCTGACTACGCATCAACAGGAATGAAGGCAGAGCACTTCATGAAGTGTCAGAGCTGGATTGAAGGTCCTGACTTCCTAGACAAGAGTGAGTCTCACTGGCCTGTCCTATCAGAGTTCTCAAGAAAGATAAGTCAAGACAACGCTGAAGTGAAGCGTACGACCAGTGTGAACATCATCAAGACCATAGACTCAAGAAAAACCCTCTCTTCAAGCTGACTCATCACTACTCCGACTGGCACAGCCTGAAGAAGGCGGTCACCTGGATGTTGAGGCTGAAGAAGCTGCTTCAAAGTCCGTGCGAAATAAGGAAGACGTTAGAGTCTCAAGCCCAGTCTTCAGAAAGTCAAGATGCAAAAATCAAGACAGTTGAAAACCACATGCAGAAATGGAAATCTACCCTGAAAGGAACCCATTTGACTGTCAAGGACGTCAGAAGAGCAGAAACTGATCATTCAGTTCAGCCAAAGTCAAACCTTCCAGGAGGAGCTTCAAACTCTGCAGAAAGGTGAAAAGTTCAGGAGAAGCATTTCTATTGTGAAGCTGGATCTTTTCCTTCAAGATAGGGTTTTCCGGGTTGGTGGAAGATTGCACCAGGCAGCCTTGCCAGAACACACAAAGCATCCAACTATCCTGGCCAAGGATCACCACATCACAACCCTGGTCATCAGGAACGCTCATAAGGAAATCGGACATTGAGGGAGAAACCATACCCTTGCTCGGCTGAGACAAAGGGTCTGGATATGCAAAGGAAATGCAGAAGTGTGCTTTCAAAGTGTGTGAACTGCCGGAAGAGTCAAGCTGCTGTGAGTGAACAGAAGATGGCAAATCTACCACCTGATCGTCTACTGCCTGACCATCCACCATTCACTAACGTCGGTGTAGACTATTTTGGTCCCTTTGAAGCAAAGCGTGGACTTGTGTAAGTAAAGCATTATGGAGTCTTGTTTACTTGCCTTACAGTCAGAGCAGTCCACATAGAAATCACACACTTTCTCAACACCGACTCATGTATAAACACAGTGAGACGTTTTATAGCCAGAAGAGGACAAGTCGAGGTTATGAGATCCAATAACGGAACGATCCTGGTAGATACAGAGCATGAGATCCGCCTGGCGATGAAAGAATGGAACCAGTCCCAGATCTCTGAGGCTCTACTACAAAGAGGAGTCACTTGGATCTTCAACCCGCCATGCTGGGTCGCACCACGGTGGTATCTGGGAGCGACAGATAAGAACAGTCCGGAAGATACTTACTAACCTTCTGAAGTTCCAGTCACTCGACGACGAATGTCTGCAAACTGTCATGTGTGAAGTAGAAGTAGTGATCAACTGCAGACCCCTTACCAAGTGATCTGATGACGTGGACAACCTCGAGCCACTGACGCTGAATATATTCTCCTTCTCAAGGGAAAACCAGCACTCCCTCCAGGCGTGTTTCAGAAGGAGGATCTATACTCCAAACGAAGATGGAGGCAAGTGCAGTATATCTCCGACATCTTCTGGAAGCGCTGGTCCAGAGAATACTTGCCCCTCCTACAAGAAAAGCAGAAATGGCTGGAGAAGAAGAGGAATGTGAAAGAGGGAGACGTCGTACTCATTGTGGATGAGAGGGCTCCAAGAGGGTCCTGGTTAATGGGAAAAGTGGAGAAGACAATCCCCAACGCCAAAGGGTTCATCCGTCGGGTCCTTGTCAAAACAAAGACCAACACCTTAGAGAGACCCATAGATAAGTTGTGTCTCCTGATCGATATGGAAGAATCTTATGGACAATAAAGGACATTATTATTTAGGACTTTGTTAGTGCCATTCTCCATATTGTAATTTAGACTCCGATGTATATATTATATTATTTATATTCATTGCATTGCATAATAGGCTAAATGCCAACAGCTGTTGTGACGTACTTCTGCTGAAATCTCAGCCACCGCGAATACTTCCGTTACTAGCCTACGCGTCTACTTGTTCTGGTAGTTAGCTGCTACGCTAGTTGACATGAACAAGTTTAAATACCAGAGAGTGTCTGGTACAACTGCCGACCACTGCTGTGTGCCATAGTGCCAGGCATCTGGAAAGTATAATACTGTACTTAATTTTTTAACTTTTCCTGCCGATGAGGAGCTGAGGCGTAAGTGGATCGTCACTATCCGCAGGGACAAATTCACTGTAAAGCCTCACACCCGGGTGTGTAGCCGGAACTTCAAAACGGAAGACATCCGTGAACCAGCATCAGAAACATGTCGACGGCTGTTAAAAAAGGGTGCTGTTCCTGTGTTATTTGAGTTGAACAACTTCTCCCTTCCACCTACAAGTCCGGGGGTTTGGGAGAGAAGGGAAAGACTGCCGCCAGAGGATGACAGGGAGGATACACCGGACCACTTAACATTCGGCATCCCCATGCAACACGACTACGCGTCGAAACCTGGTATAGTAGCCACATGACTACACAAGGCTGTACCTGCCACACAGGTACACTGGCATCCCTGTAACACCACCGGCTTTGAATCCCTTAGCACAATCTGTTACAACACCAAATATTTGTTAGAGAAAATGTATCGGCTACAACTGCAATTAAAAAGAGACAGCCTTTCACACACAAAATTTGTGTGAAACTGTGATTTGTTTCATTGTTCAGTAAAGACGGAGCGAACACACTGTTTTCTTCCGTTGTTAAACACACTTAACACGCATTGAGACTTGTTCTTTCTGTCTAAGAGTGGTTAAGTGAATGAATATGTTGAGAAATACTTACCGATAACAAGAAGGGAATTTTAGCCACTACACGCCCTCTGCCCTTGCACTCAATGGACCTCATTTACCAATATCTTCCAAAGTTATTTCTTAAATTTGTTCTTAAGAAAGTTCTAAAGAGAAATCTACGTGTGATTCATAATCAGAATTGTTCACAGGTGTGTTCTTAGAATGATGAATCCCAATATTTCGTAAGTTGAAAGCTCATGCCCCGTTTCTCCTATTTAGCATAGGTAAACGGCCCGTTAATTCCCATAAAAGGGCATTGTTATAAGTCTACGCCTGTAAAAGGAGGGAACCTGACCCCTGCCACCGCTCAAGGACTCTCAGAGGCCAGGGAAAGGTGTGTAGAGCAAGGAGTGCGAGCGAGGACACAGAAACAAATGGCTGTCCCGTGGCTTTATTTTGCCGCCACGGTATAGTAAATAACAGCAATGGTAATAAAAATAAGCAGGGACAAGGGGAGGGCTGGACAGGACCAATGAAAAGAAATTAACATAAAGTTATCAAAGCTAAACACAAAGCAACTGACACACGAATGAGGTGTCCTAACCAAAAATACAGGAGTGGTCTGCCCAGGGGCCTGTTCCATAAAAGCCGTTCAAATAAGTTGGACTTATTGGCCCCAAACCAGACTTGAATTAGCTTAACAAGTCAAGCGGGGCTAAAGCGGTTCCATAAAGGCCAATTTCAGCTCACGCAGTCCTACTAATTCAAGTCAGATTTAAGTAGTCAAGCTAATTGTGCGTGCACCCTATTCTTAAGCAGCCCGATTGGTAAAACATGGATCATACAATCCACCGTGGAAAAAGCAATGCACACGGCCACGTGACTTCTTCCAGAAAGAACGTTCCCTTTAAGCCTTGTAGCCTACTATGACAGCTCCCTCATCCACCGCTTCATCAAAATGAAACGACACGCCATGATTGACGTGAACGATAGGCTACGCAGGTCAAGTCCTTTTTTAGACCTTTACTTCGTTGATTAAAAAACAGACACCCTCTAAACACGTAAATTTACTTTTTTGTCATTGTTTTAAATAAATAGCCTACTATTAATCAATACATTACCCAGCCTAACTTTTTAACATGGTTGTGTCAGGAAAATGGAGGATATAGATGTAGCCTATGGATTTAGGTTTGTTTTGCAATTGTAGACTACTGTTAACAACTATATAGCTATGATAAATATACTCGGATAAATAATTTAGATTGAGATAGGCCTATGCCTAAACATTTGAAATCATAAACTAGGCTAACCAATAGGCTACGTTTAACGTGCCGTGTATCAAATCATTGTTCATCATCGTTTAATGTATTAGGCTAAATGTTGTAGCCTATGTAGGCTATTTAAGTTGATTTTCTATCAATGTTGAACATATTGAACTGATGAGAATAAGAAAATGAGAATATCCGTGGTAAATCATCGTTTTCCCGTTGGGTAAGTGCTACAGGAAGGTCTGGTTAAGCACCAAGTCAAGCTAAGCCTGACAGTTAGCCTGCCCCGGACCAGACTAGTTTCGCAGCCTAAGTTGCCATAGTAACTGAGTTTGAACTACGTTGAACTAGCTTTATGGAACCGAATGAACTAGAAAATGAGTCCGACTAACTGACATAAGTTTGGCTTATTCGGTAAACTCGCTTTATGGAACAGGCCTCAGGTCTAGCTGGTGTATATATACAGTGATTAATCCCTACGGGTGATGGATACCCCGGGGCAGCTCTAAACTACTCCCCAGCCCCTGAACAAAAGGGGCTGGGGCTTGTTTGTAGTGTTAAGGGGCTTGTTTGTAGTGTTAAGTGGACCACACTTAACACTACAAACAAACCAACTCAACACAACAAGACAAAAGAAAACTCTTCCCAAGAACAAGGGTCAACACAGAGGGGAATTCAAAAACAATACTAAACACAGACGCAGGCCTTACCCACACACAACACACTGCTACAAAAAGCCAACGACTTATTTCCCCTCCTTAAACAAACACAGAATGGCACTATATATACTGATGGAAGGATGGTGTATGACAGGAACCAGGTGAACCGGATTATGGAGGGGAGGAGTCATGTATAGGTGTTGATTGGGCTGTGATGATTTGCGCCACCTATGGGGAAACAGACAGCACAGCAGGGAACACACACAAACACACAAAACACAGAATGCCATAGACTGGGGGTCGTAACAGGCATGATATGGCAGGGCCGTGTGCACACTCAGAGAAATGTCAAAACGACGTGGTAAAGACGGTGGAGGCTAAAGAATGTATAATACATTACAACACATATTCTAGAACGGTAATCACCAGCTGCATATCAGGCACGGCACTAACTATGATCCCAGTTATTAATATGTGTGGCATTTTAATCACTGAATGCATCACGGGCACTGTGCACGAGTGAATATAACAACAGGATTTATGAAGGAGGCATGTCTTAAAGTTATGTATTGTGCTTATTAAAGTTATGCATTGTGCTTATTAAAGTTATGAACTTAGAAGTGTGCTCAGGCTTAAACATTGGGTCTCACACTGAGTGTGGGAAGCAGGCTGTTCTTTGTGAAACAACCTTGAATCTGGGTGGAGATGGCACCCGAGGTGGGACGCGGAGGCAAGAACAACTCCCTGATGCACGAGAGAACAAGCTCAACCCTCTTTTTATCTTTCTGTTTTAATTGCACTGTATATGATATGCTGGGGCAGGGAAAGATAGCCAGTTGGACTTTGTGAACCAGCCCAAAACTCTGTACTTGTTAATTTCCAACTGCTGCATTAAAGCTGATATTATCGGACCTCTGCGACTCCAGACCACTCTTTCTAGAACACAGATTTGTGTCATAGAATACCATCATTACATATTGGAATAGACACAAAGATTTTGAATCCTTCAACTGGTGACCCCGACGCTGAAAAGAGGGAGTCCAGAGGGTTCCGGCCCGACCGACGGATCGGGGGAGAGACCCATACACCGGTGCGAGGAGACAGACGTAATCGTCAGAGGCCTCAACATAAAAAAAAAAGGTAAGCAGACACCTGTTAATTCAAAGTACTGCTATTCGGAACTGAGAACCAAATTTAGACGATTACTATGTTTCATCGTACCTAGTTAAACCAACAGTGGTGGGAAATCAACCGTTTTTGTGTTTTGTCCTTGTCCAAGGGGAGGTTAGAGTCCTTTCCAGGGGTTAGAGTCCCTAAACTCGTTGTCTTGTCCAAGGGGAGGTTAGAGTCCTCTCCAGGGGTTAGAGTCCCTAAATTCGTTGTCCTTGTCCAAGGGGAGGTTAGAGTCCTCTCCAGGGGTTAGAGTCCCTAAATTCGTTGTCCTTGTCCAAGGGGAGGTTAGAGTCCTCTCCAGGGGTTAGAGTCCCTAAACTCGTTGTCCTTGTCCAAGGGGAGGTTAGAGTCCTCTCCAGGGGTTAGAGTCCCTAAATTCGTTGTTTTGTCCAAGGGGAGGTTAGAGTCCTCTCCAGGGGTTAGAGTCCCTAAATTCGTTGTCTTGTCCAAGGGGAGGTTAGAGTCCTCTCCAGGGGTTAGAGTCCCTAAATTCGTTGTCCTTGTCCAAGGAGAGGTTAGAGTCCTCTCCAGGGGTTAGAGTCCCTAAATTCGTTGTCTTGTCCAAGGGGAGGTTAGAGTCCTCTCCAGGGGTTAGAGTCCCTAAATTCGTTGTCTTGTCCAAGGGGAGGTTAGAGTCCTCTCCAGGGGTTAGAGTCCCTAAATTCGTTGTCCTTGTCCAAGGGGAGGTTAGAGTCCTCTCCAGGGGTTAGAGTCCCTAAATTCGTTGTCTTGTCCAAGGGGAGGTTAGAGTCCTCTCCAGGGGTTAGAGTCCCTAAACTCGTTGTCTTGTCCAAGGGGAGGTTAGAGTCCTCTCCAGGGGTTAGAGTCCCTAAATTTGTTGTCTTGTCCAAGGGGAGGTTAGAGTCCTCTCCAGGGGTTAGAGTCCCTAAATTCGTTGTCATGTCCAAGGGGAGGTTAGAGTCCTCTCCAGGGGTTAGAGTCCCTAAACTCGTTGTCCTTGTCCAAGGGGAGGTTAGAGTCCTCTCCAGGGGTTAGAGTCCCTAAACTCGTTGTCCTTGTCCAAGGGGAGGTTAGAGTCCTCTCCAGGGGTTAGAGTCCCTAAATTCGTTGTCTTGTCCAAGGGGAGGTTAGAGTCCTCTCCAGGGGTAAGAGTCCCTAAATTCGTTGTCATGTCCAAGGGGAGGTTAGAGTCCTCTCCAGGGGTTAGAGTCCCTAAACTCGTTGTCCTTGTCCAAGGGGAGGTTAGAGTCCTCTCCAGGGGTTAGAGTCCCTAAATTCGTTGTCTTGTCCAAGGGGAGGTTAGAGTCCTTTCCAGGGGTTAGAGTCCCTAAATTCGTTGTCTTGTCCAAGGGGAGGTTAGAGTCCTCTCCAGGGGTTAGAGTCCCTAAATTCGTTGTCTTTTCCAAGGGGAGGTTAGAGTCCTCTCCAGGGGTTAGAGTCCCTAAACTCGTTGTCTTGTCCAAGGGGAGGTTAGAGTCCTCTCCAGGGGTTAGAGTCCCTAAACTCGTTGTCTTGTCCAAGGGGAGGTTAGAGTCCTCTCCAGGGGTTAGAGTCCCTAAATTCGTTGTCTTGTCCAAGGGGAGGTTAGAGTCCTCTCCAAGGGTTAGAATCCCTGAATACTGTCTATTTGTGTGGAGTCAGATTGAGTTTAATAAAAATAGAGAGGAGTGTGGTGTGTCTTTTCTTTGTCCTCTCCGGTACAGGAGGGTTACAGAATTGAATTGATGTGAAAAAGTAATATTTGTGTGGAGTCGGGTTGAGTTGAACGGTATTTTAAACAGATCTGTCGTTCTTTAAAAAAATTAAATAAAAAATAAAAGATCCACTAGGTGTCCTCCAAGGACCATAATTGCCTTCAGTGCAAAATCTAACAAGTTTTCAAATTGTGAAATCACTCACTTTTATCAATCTCGTGCTTTCTTCTTTGACCAAGGGTATACAGAAATTAGAGGAAATGTCAGATAAACGTCAAACCCTTTGTTTCCAATATGACATAGCGGTCGCTCAAATAATAAGTGGCACGGAGAAGGATAAATGTAAACAAGTACGTGCCGAGTATGACGAGTTCTGGAAACGACATTTGATACTAAACTAGAGAGGGTACAATTTCTGGGGAAATTGTAGGGTGTGCTTGCTTGCGTCAGTTGCACAGGGGTCCGTTTTTAATGACATTTTTTACAACTAATATTTCTGTATATTTTATATAAAAATGCATAGGGCCTACTTATTATTTATAAAGATTACATATATTTAAAAGCATTTTTTTTTGCTGCTCATTTACAACTCAAAATACGAGTTAAGTGTATGAAATATGACTTCTTCTCATTTCCCCTGCAAGAGGCAGCCTCATAGCTGAATCAACGAATAGATTTGGCAGACCGGTGTAAAAATTGACCTAATCTCTATGACTTAAACGTCCTTTTAAGTTTTCCCTTCTCGTGATATTTTCAGGCATTTAGCCTACTCATTGCATTCATTCATTAATAAAGAACCCCCTTTGAAGATTATTCTACAACGTTACCGGCAGAAGATAGAATCGCGATTCAAACAGTACCATCTGCTAACTGAAAATATGCCCCCAAAAACGTAAATAAGCTTGACATTTATTTAGTGGAAAATCGCTCATTCATAAAAAGCTCACTGGTAGCGATCATTGTCAGTAACAACGCAAAATACGATATAGCCCTGTGTGGAGAAGCTGCCCCGGTAAATTCTACTACTACAGTACAGTACTAGACTACTGCTGTGTTGGTCTTGGTAGCGATTGCGTTGGTTGAATTCGATTTAACGTTCCGTTGTACGGTTTAGGCTGAAATTAATTATTTTCATGAACAGATTGACAAAGTTTAGGCTGTGGCAATGAAGTTCAGGTTAGTAGTTAGATAGTTTCACCTATTGAAAGACTTTTGATTTAAGTAAGGGGAGTGCCGAACATGTTCTGTCGCCGTTTGACTTCCTAAACAGCTGTGTAGATGTTTTTGTAGTGTGTCTCGCGTAGGCTACAGACTACAGCGTTGCAGTGAGCAACACTGGTTTGAAACCACAGGTAAAGATAATTTCACCAACAAATCGTTTACTTGTAATGTAATGTCATAGTAAATCCTACAAAGAAAACAAATGTATTTGTGAGGAATGTTTATTTTAACGATTGAAAACAGATGCATCATAGACCACTGTGGTATGTGTTGCCCGGGCAACAGAGGCTAATGTCATGCTAATGCTTCAGTGAAATAGTAGACTACCGTTTCCGAAAGTAGATGTGGGCCTACTTCCTTAATAATATCAGCTAATATTGTACATTACATTTCATAATTGTGTTTCACATCACAAAGTAAAATGAGTAAATAGTTATCACCCTGGCCTCTTTGCTTGTGGCGTTTCTGCAGCTGCCTTGAAGTAAAGCTATAGTTAGCTTAGCTATCCCCCAAGTTAACAGATGCAAAACGAATGTTCTGCTACAGGTAGTCACGCGTGTTTTCGTGACGTTAGTGACGTAGTGACGTTAGTAACGTCAGTGACTGTGGCTAGCAAATTAGCCACCGTTAGCTTCACTTTTCACCACAAAAACGCAATTTCTACTTAAACCATGCAACGGAACGTAAATAAAAATACAACCAACGCAATCGCTAACAAGACGAACCTTTTGACACCGCCGTTGTGTATGTAGTCCAAATATTGACTGATCCTTAGGGGGGCGAAAATAAATAATAATAAAAATAAATAAATATATATGTGAGAGAACAAAGGTTGTGCCCTTGCCGAAGTCAAAGCACACCCAATAACTGGGATGAAGGGGGCCGTATGTGCTTAAAACGGAAAATGATTGAAAGTGAGGCAGCGGCCATAAAAGCAAAGAAAGCACTCGGAACATGCCCGAGTAGTATTTTCAAAAAAAGAAAATGGAAAAAAGAATGTGATGAATGGGAGAATGGCAGGCGACTGTGTCACAATTTGGGTGTAGCCATATCTTCCATAAATTATAATTACGAGGGAAACAAACGTCGCGAAGATGAGGTTGAAACAGTCCCCATAGAATTACCACCGGCTCCGTCCGCCCCTAGACTATACCCTTCACTTCCAAAAAAAGCCACCGCCCCACCTCCGTACTCGCATCAAATGCTGGTGTATAGAGTCCACAGCGGTCAGTTAGATATGGAGGAAGTGGCAGATGCGGGAACCGAAAGTTTGGGGGCAGCAAGTGTACGTTCCAACTCACCACTCCCTGGCCGTAGGACAGGGTCACCGGACCGTGCCGGCCCCTCACATCACAGCCCTGCGGAGGATGCCTTCTGTAAACGCGCTCGCAGAAACCACAACATCGGCGGCTCGTTTTCAAATTTAGCTGAATTAACGGAGATCAGTGCCCGTAGACGTAGGGAGGAAATACAAATTAGACAGGACCTGATGGCAATGGAAAAAACTTATTCAGAGGGAAAGGCACGAGACAGGTTTTTCGAGAGGGCGGGGATGGAAGGAGAGAACCAGGCGAGGGAGGGGGATGTGAGCACGAAACCGACTACTTACGGCGCTACAATGTCAGGCTCGATTACCTTGGCTGACCTCAAACCCATACTCGCCGAACACACCCCCGGCGACATGACGAGGCATACGAGATCGGGGGCACAATATACTGGGAGGCAATTTCCCTTAATGGCAGCACCAGGCGGAGGCATGCGTTACAAACCATGGGCGTTTCAGGACACATCAAACATAGCTGAGGCAATGCCTCCAACAGAGGAAGGGGGGCGGAAGTGGATGCGCAAACTAGCCCAATTAACTCAGGGGATGACGCTCGCGGTGGGAGATTGGAGACAGCTCATGGGCAGACAGACTACGGGGTGGGATTTGGAACAGATTGAACGAGCCGCTGATATAACTAACACCGCAGACCAAACCCCATTCAATCAGGTGTCAGCCTGTGTGGGAGATGCTATGGATCTCAAATGGCCCCAACCAGTCACCGCACTCCACACCAACTCATTCAAATTCGACCCAGATATCAGTCCGTTTAAATTCCTGTCCGAGTGCAAGGAAGAGTGGACCCAAGCCACTGGCGTACATCCAGATAGGGACCCCTCACACACACAGGTCTATCGAGCAGCGGTTTTGGCAGGTTGCCCAGACAAGGTTAAAGCGCGTATGATTGAAAACCCGGACATGGCAGGAGCCTGCCTGGCCATATGGGAAAACCACCTGGTACATCACCTAAAACAATCTAAAACTATAGCGGACAAAGAAAAGGGAGCGGGTAAGGACATAGAGGTCCAGCTCCTCAAACTCCAACTAGAGGAGGCACGTAAAGCAGCGGGCCAGGCGTCGAAAAACAAACGCTCAGATGGTAATCAGATGGTGCAGCAGCATCCGGCGGTAGTGACGGGTCCTCCCATGCTCCCGGCAGATAATTTATATCCTTTAGATCATCCACAGACATATTCAGCAGCGGTAGGTGCTATGTCTCAGCCCCACCCGAGTTACCAGCAGGGGCCCATGGGACCCCCTGGTGGACAGTGGCAGGACAGGGGTCGGGGTAGAGCAAGGGGTGGACCGGGGAGATCCATGGGATGCTTTGTCTGCGGACAGATGGACCACTGGCTGCGTGACTGTCCAAACGGTGGTCAGGGACAGTCTCAAATGGGGGGTCAGGCTCCTCCCGGATATGGGCGAGGGCAACAAGGTCTTCATCAAGCACCCTTTGCCGGAGCCGCTCCACAGGGAGGGTTCAGAGGCGGTAGAGGGGGTCCACCTCGGGGGCAGTACCCGGTCAGGTGTCCAGATGACCACTGGATCCCGGGTGAGGGCTATCCTGATGCATGAGGGGGCCCGAAGAGCCCTAACGAGCAGGGGCTGGCAGACCCCCTGCTCTCTGTAACTGTGGGTGGAGACTGTCATTTCTAGTGGACACTGGCGCACGATACTCCACATTGTCCAAGCCAGTGCCCAGGAACTTGGTCTCAACCGCGACAGTGGAACTTATGGGTTTTTCTGGGACTCCTCAACGCCTGCCTCTCACTAAGCCGCTACCTATCAAGGTGGCTAATCAATCATTGTTGCACTCTTTTGTCCAGTCACCGGCATGTCCAGTCAATCTCCTGGGTCGAGATATTCTGACTTTGGTGGGGGCTTCGATACTCTGTTCTGTGGATGGGGTCAGAGTGACATTTCCGAATGGACACACGGTCAATTGCTCCGTTGATGGGTTGATGTCGGCCTCTCAGATGTTACTTACCTCCCACCGTGAGGAAACGCCCGCTGACATCTATTGGGGTACTCTGTCCGCGGAGACGGTTAACCATGGTGGCCTACTATTCACTTACTGGGAGTGGTGCCCTTGGATTGATTTGATTGATGCTTATCATACATTGAATGACCCCTGGCATGTCACTCTGTTCTATGATAGGGTCGGGGATGAGACATACAAACAAGCATTTTTCGACTCCTTATTAGACACCACCGCAGCAGTCACATTCCAACATATCTATGTAGGCAACAAGGGAGTGGCAGCGGACGTCACTCTACCACCGGAAACGGCCGCGTGGTACAAAATGTCTGACGAATCGGTTCCACATCTCTCATTGGCATTGCAAGCTAACCATCAGGCTAAAGAATTAGGACCAATGGTTAAATACGGCATGTCTCTTCCGGATTGGCAGGACACCCAAATTCCGGCAGTACAGTGGTCTAAAACCGGTAGTATGTATAGAATTGCCATTGCAGCCTCAGATGATATTATCATGCAACACCGCCAGCTGTCTTGCTCACACGGTAGGGAAAAAACAGATCACGAGGACACCGCCGCCATGTTAGCTACCTTGCCAACGGCCCTGTGGTCCACAGGGGCCACAGACGTTGGTCACTGTCACTCAGTAACACCTATTACATTCACATTTGACTGCCCCTTTCCATACTACATTGACCATCACCAATACCGACATAAACCAGAGGCAGAGGCAGGCGTGGCTGACACAATATCCGGTCTGTTAAAAGTAGGTTTTTTGGTTCCATCTGCCTCTCGGTGGAATACACCCATTCTCCCCGTCCCCAAACCAGGCACCGACAAATACAGGATGGCTCATGACCTACGACGCATCAATCGAATTGTTACCACCCCAACAGTCTCTGTTCCAAACCCCTACACCTGTATGGCGGCGGTAGGCCCTCAACATCAGTGGTTTTCATGTATTGATTTGGCCAATGCGTTCTTCTGTCTCCCCCTGGCAGAGCATCTTCGCCACATTTTCGCATTTACATTTCAAGGCCGTAAATACGAGTACACTGTTCTCCCCCAGGGTTTCGTTTTATCGCCGGGCGTGTTCAATCAGGAGCTACGCAAACTTTTGCAGGATGTGCCACTGCCGGACGGGGTGGTTTTACTTCAGTATGTGGACGATTTATTATTGGGGGCCACCACGCCCCTCAGCTGCCTGAATGCCACTCAGACTGTTCTGTGTCATTTGTTCAATTGCGGGTTCAAAGTCTCGAAGTCCAAACTCCAGTGTTGCCGTCGGTCCGTCACTTTCTTGGGACGTGTTATATCGGGGGAAGGATCAGGAGTGTCCGCTGCGCATCGTTCGGCGATTCTTCAGCATGACAAGCCTCGCACGGTCAAGGACATGCTGTCATTTTTGGGGTTGACAGGTTTTAGTCGACAGTATGTCCCCGGGTACGTGGACAGCACAGCCCCCTTACGCACCATCATTAATGCACAAGGCATGCGCAACCTAAACAATGTCCTGACATGGGACATTCCGGCCGAGGAAGCTTTTATCAAATTGAAACAGGATCTCGCCCGCGCGGCTGAACTGGCGCTTCCGGACTACACATTGCCTTTTTATTTGGATGTTTCTGAAACCACCCTATCGGCGAATGGGGTGTTGTTTCAGAAAAAAGAGGGTGGCAGGAGAGTACTGCTATACCTCAGCGTAATGTTCGACAATACAGAGAAACGACAGCCATTATGCACAAAACATGCGGCAGGAGTAGCAAAACTACTTCAAAAATCGGCTCACATAGTCATGGGCCACCCAATCACGGTACTGACGTCGCACGGAGTTATGGCCTGCATCAATTCAAACATGTTCACATTAACAACAAACAGGCGCATCAGGATCGACAATGTATTAGGGGCACCAAATGTAACATACACACATGAAGGGATCAATATGGCAGAGGGAATGACAGGGGGAGAAGGTGACAGTCATGTATGTGAACACAGGGTGCAAAAAGAGGTCAAGGTCCGACCGGATCTAAGTGCAACACCATTGGCAGAAGCAGAAGAGGTACTGTTCACAGATGGGTGTTGTTACAGACATCCGGAGGAAGGGTTAAAAGCTGCATGGGCAGTAACCAGACAGACAGGAGAAGGGTTTGAAGAAGTCGAATCAGGACGGGTGGTAGGTAAGGAGTCAGCACAGCTGGCTGAACTAACAGCCATGATTAAGGCTCTCGAAGGAGCCGAGGGCAAAACTGTAAATATCTTCTCCGACTCAGCATATGTAGTGGGCGCACTCCATGTGGAACTGAGTCAGTGGCTGCGGGCGGGGTTCTTGACAACCACGGGTACACCCATTAGACATGGAAAACAAATGAGACAATTGGCCAAAGCCGTCCTAAAACCAGCTCAAGTCGCAGTAATGAAATGTAAAGGACATGACGGGTCTAAAACTAAGGTGGCCCTGGGGAATGAAGCAGCAGACGAAGCGGCCAAGAAAGCTGCTGGTTATCTCCCTATGTATATAATGGTTTCACAGGAGATGAAACCGGATTTGATGACACAGGTAATCGAGGCTCAAGAGGCCGCCTCCCCACAGGAAAAAGAGGTGTGGAGACAAAGAGGAGCACAAAAAGCTCCCTGTCCGGTGACAGGGGCGGTGGAAGGTCAGACCCTTCTATGGAGGGGCCCGGACGGGCGCCCAGCTCTGCCGGCAGGTATGCGACAGGGCATATTTAAACAGAGTCATGGATTAGAACACGCAGGATATAAAGAGATGATGGTGCGTCTTACACATTGGTGGCACCCTCATCTACCAGCCATGGTGGCTAACTATGTGGCTGAATGTCGGGTGTGTCAGGAGTATAATGTAAGACCAACTCTGAAACCACATCAAGGAATGTTTCCACTACCAAAAACCCCAGGTCAGGAAATAGTCATTGATTACACCGACATGATAAACTCAGTACGTGGTCATCGCTACCTTCTCGTAGCGGTGGATGGGTACACAGGATGGCCTGAGGCCGTCCCCACAAAACATGAGGATGCAAAATCTGTATGTAAATTTTTGACTAACACTTATATTCCGTTCCATGGGTTCCCTAAACGAATCAGGTCAGACAATGGGTCACACTTCAAAAACAAACATCTCCAATTGGTAGAACAAAGTCTGGGGTTGGTGCACGCGTTTGGGGCTGTGTATCACCCCCAGTCACAGGGAAAGGTTGAACGCATGAATCGAAATCTGAAATGCAAGTTGGCCAAAATCTGTGCAACAACTAACATGAATTGGGTAGATGCTCTCCCTATTGCCCTAGCAGCCATCAGGAGTTCAGTGAACACCTCTACAGGATTCACCCCATATGAACTTCTGACGAGGCGACAGTTTCCGGGACCGGGAGCTGGGCTGGACCTACTGGAGGCGGAGGGTGAGTTGGCGCATCAACCATACTATGATCAGCTGTCTGCTCTGGTATCATCCTTCTCCAAACAGGTACAGGAGAAACAGGGGACAGCACAGGACCCAGTCAAGGCCTTCACTGCTGACTGGGTGTGGGTGAAAGCCATTAAGAGAAAGTGGACATGCCGCGTCATCAAGTGTAACGGTCAGAACAGTTTATGGAGGGGGTATGACCTTTACCTATGCTCACAACCATATGTCCATACCCGTTGCGCGCAGGGGCGACTCATCCATGAACAGTGGTGCCGGGCGTGGGCTTTTGTGGTCAAATATACGGGTCCCCACTGGACCCCGGGAGCGGACAAATATTGGGAAAACGTCACATTCAGTCGTTTGGGGGGAGGGGGCACGACGGAGTCCAACCCAGTGCAGTTAACTCTTAAACATCTCCCTACAGGCCCATACAGCTTAGGGGGCATGAGTAAGGGGAAGGACACTGTGTACTTAATCTTAGGGGTAGAGCTACCTGGGGGGGGACACCATGGGCATGATAAAAATTAATATACTTGATCCCGTTACTCGACCGGACAACTCCACTACTAAACCAATTTTAATACATCAAATGACTGGTATCCACTCCGTCGACTACTCCCAACTTAGTACCTCGGACGTTATCATGTTGGCTACCGGAGGAGTGGGGCAGAACCTGTGGCTGGGGTGGTTGACGGCAACGGCAAAAGAAAACCACATGGCCGACTGTGTGGCTTGTTCAGTTGGGCGCCCCATCTTATACAGTGAACCGGCACCCCTCTTACCACAAACAGACAAACCAGGGTTTAGATGCATGATAGAACTACTGTCCGGGATAGAATCTCACAATTGTAGTCAGCTCAGTAAGATCTTCCCACCCATATCTAATTACACCCGTCCTCCACCATTTAGGCCGGGGCCTCACCTACTGATTTGCTTCTCCCGAAACAGTTCTGCTAGTGCCACTCGGGCGGTGGGGACAATCCCTAGAGACAGGTGTAACAAAACTTATACCGTGAACATCATTAAATACACCCTGTCCTGGGCACGCGCGGATTTATATTGGTCCTGTGGGGGAAGTTCTCTGTTGCCCAGGCTACCAATAGGATGGTGGGGTCGATGTGCACTCGTTCGCCTGGCAACACCGGTTTTCTTCCTAGGTCATAAACAAAGTAATACAGTATCCGCTAGGCAGCGCAGGAGCACCAATTTTGATCTAACCAAGGATGGCCTTACCTACATAGACTCTATTGGAATTCCCCGGGGGGTTCCCGACGAATTTAAATTGGCTGACCAAATCGCCGCAGGTTTCGAAAACATACCTTTGTTGAGTGCTCTGTTTCCCATCACCCCAAACAAAAATGTAGACCGTATTAATTATGTCATCTACAATGTCTTGCGACTGGCGAATCTGACTAGGGATGCGGTAGAAGGACTGGCAGAGCAACTCTCTGCCACCTCACTTATGGCTGTTCAAAACCGTTTGGCACTAGACATGCTATTAGCTGAGAAAGGGGGGGTCTGCGCGATGTTTGGTGAAGCCTGTTGTACATTTATCCCCAATAATACTGCCCCGGATGGATCGGTGACTAGGGGCTTTTGAAGGCTTGCGTACATTATCTAAAGAAATGCACGACAATTCGGGAATTCAGAATCCCCTCAACGATTGGCTAAATAACACTTTTGGTCGTTGGAAGACTATGATTGTCTCTGTCTTTCTCTCCATATTTGGTATGTTGTGCATGTTTGCTCTGTGTGGGTGTTGTTGTATCCCATGTATCAGGTCCCTGTGTAACAGGATCATTGTCTCGGCTGTGGAGAACCCGACGAAGGGGTTCCAAATGCCGTTGCTGGGGCTGGCTGACCAGGACGAGGAGGCGGTGGTTGGTCCGGGCTATGTTGATTGATCTCTGGTGTTTTCAGAGATCAAAAGAGGGATTAAAGAATGTATAATACATTACAACACATATTCTAGAACTGTAATCACCAGCTGCATATCAGGCACGGCACTAACTATGATCCCAGTTATTAATATGTGTGGCATTTTAATCACTGAATGCATCACGGGCACTGTGCACGAGTGAATATAACAACAGGATTTATGAAGGAGGCATGTCTTAAAGTTATGTATTGTGCTTATTAAAGTTATGCATTGTGCTTATTAAAGTTATGAACTTAGAAGTGTGCTCAGGCTTAAACATTGGGTCTCACACTGAGTGTGGGAAGCAGGCTGTTCTTTGTGTCTCTATCTTTTCATTTTCAGAAACAACCTTGAATCTGGGTGGAGATGGCACCCGAGCAGGTGGGACGCGGAGGCAAGAACAACTCCCTGATGCACGAGAGAACAAGCTCAACCCTCTTTTTATCTTTCTGTTTTAATTGCACTGTATATGATATGCTGGGGCAGGGAAAGATAGCCAGTTGGACTTCGTGAACCAGCCCAGAACTCTGTTGCGGGTAGGGAAACTTAGACAACTCCAGAGCTCTGTACTTGTTGATTTCCAACTGCTGCATTAAAGCTGATATTATCGGACCTCTGCGACTCCAGACCACTCTTTCTAGAACACAGATTTGTGTCATAGAATACCATCATTACATATTGGAATAGACACAAAGATTTTGAATCCTTCAAGGCCTCGACAAATGACAGAAAAACTCTGAAGTGGAGGTACAGCTGCAAGAAGTTAGCAACAAACAACACATCATATTTAATAGCGTCAGTTGTGGGTACAAAGCAGTCAATAAAACCGATGCATGGAATGCAATTACTCATGCGGTAAACGCTGTATCTGGAGAAGTGCGCAGAACTGATGAAGTGAAATGAAATGGTTTAACTTTAATCTGAATCCTGAAGCAAAAAAACATATTTCAAAACATAGCCTAGAAGACAGTTGACTGTTACAAAATATCCATGAGGACTGCTCTTGGTAGCCTAAAGAGTCCCAACAGGTACTCGTCACTCTCTGCAAATAAATCGGTATGGTCACGGAAGATGCATTCCCTCCTCAGGGGACAATCTGCTAAATTTTGCAGCAGCAATAAACACGCCATTGTGTGATGTTGTCTTAGTGTGCGGAATAAGACTACTTTGGGCCTATAAATACCGTGATAAGTCACTTATTATTGGATGGCAAGGTTCCCCGTTAACATAATTGATGTGAATTGAAGGCAAAGCAAGGCTAGTTAATTTAAATAGGCTTGGCACAATTCATACACCATGGCAATTCAAAGTGCTTTACAAATGAGCAGAAGTGTAAGTGTAGTGTGTATTTATTAAATCAAACAAACATTTCATTATGTGTAAAATAATAATAAAATAATGTAAAAAAATTAAAATATTAGTTGCAAGATTATAAAGGAGACAAAATATTAAATTTTAAATTAGAACGAACGAAAACGGTATAACTACTTATTTTGCGCAAACATGTCAGCTCTCAATTGTGCGTAAGAGTGCTCTTGGGTGTGCGTACATTTTGTTCTTACCCAAGAACAAATCCCAAATAAGTAAACATTGGTGAATGCCAAAATCTTCGTGAAAAATGCGTAAGTGGGGTTTGAGAGCAAATTTGTTCTTAAAGGGGCGATTGATTGCAAAACCGATTTTACCTTGTCATAGTTGAATAACGACAGTTCGGTGGGTAAAATGAACATACAGTGAATATCAAAGTCCATTGACACCTCTTTCCTATGCAAATCTCAAAATGAAAAAATTTTGCTTTAAAATGCTAGCTTTTCAACAAAGCCACCGGAGTGACATAGGACGGGGGACCGCCCTTTTTGGCTCTGGTCTGTATCTTTGTCACGCCCCAAAATGTACATCCAGACCAGCCCACTCACTGGTGTCCCTTCCCAGTCCGAGGTAGCGTAAATCTCCGATGCTAGTTTAGCTGCGCGCTGCTCTGTGTAGGCTACTTCTAAGCAATTACAAAGAATAACGTATAACAAGGATATTGAAAATGGGCCACGGTCGTAAATGCTGTGTTCCAGGCTGTAAAGGGAAGGCTAATACTCATAGTCTTCCCAAGGAGCCAAACATTTGACAGGCATGGCTGCTGTTTGTCTATGAGAAGATCCCGGCTTAGTTCGACTCTCAATTATTAATTTGCTCTGAACATTTCACCCAAGACAGTTTTGACAACCTTGGACAATTTCAAGCAGGATTTGCTAAGAAGCTGAACCTGAAAAGATGTGCTGTTCCGACCGTACGCTCATCGCAACCGCAAGCTATAAGTAGGCTACAGTATGATTTTGTCGCTACTGTAACAGTTATTAGCAATGCTAACGTCTCCTGTATCTAGCATAGGTAGAGTGCTAAATACGTTTGTAAACCCATCAACATACTTTACTTATCAAATGACTAGCTAGACTAGCTGTAGTCAGCATTAGAAGGGAAGCTTCCGAAAAAATAGCCAGAAAACAAATAGCAGTCTGGCCTATTGCTAACGCCTGTCTAGATTACTCCTCAACAGATTTTCAGTAGCCAAGGAAGAAAGTAAAGTTTGAGTATCCATTTGAAAGAACTGGAGAAAGGCAGGTGCTAGATACAGGATACGTTAGCATTGCTAATAACTGTTACCGACAAAATCATACTACAGCTTTCGGTTGTGATGAACGTAAGGTCGGAACGCACCTCTTTTCAGCAACAGCTTCATATCAAATCCTGCTTTAGCTACATTGTCCCAGGTTTTCAAAACCGTCCTTGGTGAAATGGTTAGCGCAAATTTGTCCAGGGTCGAACTGCACAGGGATCTTCTACGCTTCGGTATAGACAAACATCAGCCATGCCCGTCTAGTCAATGTTAGCTAGACTCTAGCTCATCTGCTTTTTATTAATGCTGATTTGCAAGGAATGCAAGAACAGCTAGATACCGAAAACACCTAGACTGTAGGCATGTAAACTAGTTTAGCTTGCTAACGCAAGAGCATAGGTAGAATGATTTAGCCTAATT
This sequence comes from Osmerus mordax, assembly GCF_038355195.1. NCBI lineage: Eukaryota > Metazoa > Chordata > Actinopteri > Osmeriformes > Osmeridae > Osmerus > Osmerus mordax. Next base: position 11,763,586 of record NC_090066.1, on the reverse strand, counting down.
TATTGGCAATGGGGCTAACGTTGTTTCATGTTCCTGACTGTTTCATTCAAATAAATAACCCGTGTTGCTATGTAAATCTACAATTCACGATGCATGTTTGTCCAGGGGGGTATTCGTCGTAGCTCGCTAAGCGGTTTAGCGAGCTAATTTTCAGGCTAAGATAAAAAACGCCCCTCTTTTTGGTTCGTGGAAGCAACTTTCGATAAATCACCATAGTAACATATCAATTAGCACTAACCTGCTCCAGAGCAGGCTAACGTAAGTGTAGCTGGATAAGCTTGCCACACCCCCGGAAAATAACATGGCAGCTCCCTTTTTGAGAGACCCAGTTGACCAAGGAACTATATTTTAGTTCGATTAGCTTTCCATACCAATAGAGTTCTTTGCGATTGCCAAGATCCTTTATATGCAGAAAACATTGGCAAAGCCGCAGCATGCGTTGCTGTAAGAAAAGTGTACTTGGCGCTTAACCAGCTGATGAATCAATTCATCATATTCCCTGGCCATGTCCCAGTCAATGACATCAAAGAGGGATTTACACATATGCCTACATGCATATACACATATATAGTACATGATATAAGCGCAGTAGCCTACATATATCCTCATAATTGTCTATGAATTCGTATCAATTAGATACTCTTTGGCCTCGTTTTTATCTAGCCTACTTATTCTGAAAGAGTTGAGATCATTATTTTCGACCATTTTCAACCCAACCAATGTTACATACCCTATTCGGAGACCTTAAGGAACAGTGTGAAATACCCCAAAAACCCAGTCAATCGCCCCTTTAAGAACATTTGGTGAATGAGGCCCAATGTGCATTACTATAGTTTTGTGGGAGTGGCTTTAAAGGGACGGGGTGAGATATTATGGTTTGAAGCATTTGGAATTGAAGCTAAAATAGCTAGTTTCGCACAACTTGCCTACACAACTTTTAAGTGGCACAAGACTGCATATTAGGGGTGAATGAGCTTTCTAAACAGTGTCACTGACTACTTTTCGCAGTTAACTACGTATATGAATCTTAAATTAAGTAAAAGTACAAAAGTTTAACTATTTCTAAGAACTAAACAATCTAAGAATACAACAATTTAAATATAAAATGAAATATATATAAAAATAAGAATAAGAACGAGCAGCGTGAGTGGTCAACATAGAGCAATCGGATACTGAGATAAGGTGGCTTATGCATACTGTAATTGCCATTAGATGGACTTATAATCGTTAAATAAGTGAATGAATGTCAATGGGAGTCCTTGGCCTTGTTGAAGAGGCCAGTAGCAGATGGAAAGAAACTGTTCTTATGGCGTGAGCTTTTGGTCCTGATGGACCGCAGCCTTCTGCCAGAGGGGAGCTGGAACAGGGAGTGACTAGGGTGGGAGGGGTCGGCCACAATCTTCCTCGCACGCCTCAGGGTCCTCTAGGTGTGAAGGTGTAAGGTCCTTCAAATATTATCTTGCGTTTGCCTTTGTCGGATGAAGCCTGTCTGATCTGAGTGAATGAGGTCGGGTAGGATCTTGTCTATTCTCCGTGACAATATAGATGTAAACAATTTATAGTCTACGTTCAAAACGCTAATAGGTCGGAAACTGCCACACTCTAGCTTGTCTTTCCCTTCCTTCGGGATGACTGAAATGATCACTTCCCTCCAAGAGGGCGTAATTTCCCTTTTTTGTAGTACCCAATTACAAGCTCTCAGTAATGTTGGGGCCAACTGCTCTCGCAATGATCTATACCAGTGGTTCTCAATCCTGGTCCTCGGGACCCCCTGCCCTGCATGTTTTAGATCAGGGGTGTCCAAACTTTTTTTAGTGGGGGCCAAATACAGAAAAATAAACAAAGGGCCGGGCCACACACTAGAGGTGACATATTGACGCATGAATATTGTGTGTATTTCTAACTCGCCTATAGTGTGAAGAAAATTGGGTTAAAGTAAAGTTTATTTACCCCCTTAAATAAATGTTAAAAATAAAAATTTGTTTTCGATTACTTAATTATTGAACTTATATTTAAGTTTAATCAACTTTACTTTTACAGAACATTGCACTCAGTGGGAGCAGTGATGCTGTCCTTTGGATTGAAGGATGGCTGTCATGTCAGGAGAAAGTTTGGTGGTTGAGACACGAAGGACTTCACAGAGATGGCTATCAGTAATTCTAGTTCTCAGTCTGCTTTTGTTCTGATTTAACAGAGAAAATGTTTGTTCACATATGTATGTTGAGCCGAACAGGCTCATCATTCTTTTTGCGTGGCGTATCATCAGAGGAAACTTGGCATTATTCAAACTCTGATAAAATTCAGGTAGGGAAAGAAGCTGATGTTGACTCTTCAGATAATCATCCCATTGCATTTCAATCAGTTCTAACTGCAGACTCTCTTCTACTTCTTCTGCATCCACCAGGAAGGGGGTCGAGAACAGCTTGATTTGTTTTTCAATGACATGAAAATCTTGGAAACGCTGGTTGAATTCTGTCACGAGAGATGCAATCACAGACCCATATTTCTCCTTTTTAGCAGAAAGGTCAGCCTTCGGAAAAGCAGACTTGATTTCAGACAGCGCAGGGAAGTGTGCAGCATTAAAGCCTCGTAGTTGTGTCTCAAACAGGCGGAGCTTTGTGCAGAAGGCTTTCCTGTGCGCATACAGGTGTGGCACCAGCTGTTCTTTGCCTTGTAGGTTCTTGTTCAGTGTATTCATATGGTGCGTCAGATCAACTAAAAATGCCAGGTCGGCCAGCCACAGAGGGTCAGTTAGTTCATGAAGAGGTAGGCCTTTCTCTTTTAAAAAACGGTCGATTTCTGATCTCAGCGAATAAAACCGCTGCAGCACAGAGCCTCGGCTGAGCCAGCGCACATCAGAGTGGTAGAGTACATCCCCGTATTCAGCATCCACATCAGATAGAAATGCATGAAATTCTCTGTGGTACTGTCCTCTAGCTCGAATTATGTTGACAGTTTTTACAACAGTGTTCATCACATCGCCCAGCTGGACAGTCTTGGCACACAGTGCTTCTTGGCGTATTATACAGTGCATCCTAACAGCCTCACCTCCGCTCTCTTTTACCTTGGCACACACCAACGATGCCATTCCTTTGCGCTCGCCCGTCATGGCCGGAGCTCCATCCGTTGTTACTCTCATCGCATGCTATCGAGTAAAAATCAAAAGCACAAGCGTTGTCTCTCAGTCGAAGTTTCAAGTTAGCTGAAAAGTCCTTGATTCTCCGCACCACTGTATTTCTGGATAAGCTCACATTGTTGAAATCCGGCACTTTGTCTGGGCACATTATTTCTGTGACTTTGATGAGGCACTGCTTTATGCACGAAAAAAAAACTGCTGTTGAGCATGCAAGCTAGCTGCCATTTGCTTGACTTTCTGTGTTCGTTCGGCACCGGTGTACGATGTGTAGCTCTGATGTTTGGTCTCATAGTGCCAACGGACATTATACTCTTTCATCACAGCAACATCTTCATTGTAAATTGTAAATCAAACAGACACACTTTCCGTTGATTTCTTTAAAGAAATACTCATTTTCCCACCGTGTTTGAAATCTTCTACACTCACTTGCTATTTTGCGTTTCTTCGGTGCTGCCATTTCTGGTGACTCGCGGGAAAAGTTTTTATTCGCTTAATTTCGTTTCTGTGGCTGGCTCCATCTAGTGTTGAAACTGAGAAGTGCAACGAAGTTGAGCTCAAGCTTCTTGCGCGGGCCATATTCAATTATATTTTCAAAATTTGCTCACAAGCACACAAAAAGTGCTTGTGAGCACTTCTCACACCCCTGTTTTAACGACCCTTCATTTGAATCAGGTGTGTTGGAGCAGGGAAACATCTAAAACATGCAGGGCAGGGGGTCCCGAGGACCAGGATTGAGAACCACTGATCTATACCACTCAGCGGTGAAACCACCTGCGCCTGGGATTTGTTTGCCTTTAATCTCGAGATTGCTGAAAGTAATTTCTCTATTGTTATTTCAGCTACCAAATTGTCATTTTGTTCATCTGTAATAGAGGGTAAATCAAGAGAGGCAAGGAATGATTCAATCTGAAGGTTGTTATCAATTTGTGGTTGGGAGTCTTATATCAGTGTCTTATAAAACTTTTCAAAACTCTGTTGAATTTTCTACACTCAATTGCTCCTGATTCAGAGTTCCTTATCTTGTAGATGGCATTATCAGCTTGTTGTTTTCTTAATTTATATGATAAGAGTTTCAATGATTTCCCACCTACTTCATTATATCTTTGTTTTGAAAATAGCTGATTTTTTTGTATTTTTTGTGTACCTATGTCATTTATCTCATTTCTTATTTCTTTCATTTCTTGTTTTATCCTGGTATCTAAAGTGTCAGTGTGATCTCTTCGTAGATGCTTTAACCTAATTCCCAGGTCATGCAACTTTTGCCTTTTAAGTTTCTTTATAGCAGAAGTAGTGGCGATAATTTTGCCCCTCATTACCGCTTTAAGTGCATCCCACAGCATAGATGGTGCCACCTCCCCGTTATCGTTTAGTTCTAGATATGTTCTAATTTAAGTTTTTAAACCGTCCGTAATCTCAGTATTATTCAGAATATTTGAATTCAGCCTCCACAGTGTAGACTTTGGCTTCCTATTAAGGCACACACATATGTAAATAGGACTATGATCTGAAAGAGCAATCGGTCCTATGTCACATTGCCCTTTTCTATGCAGGTCTCTATTGTAAATTAAAAAATTGTCTATCCTGGAGTATACCGCATGGGGGGAGGACTAATGGGTGTAATCCTGGCTGGACGGATACATTTCTCTCCAAACATCTATGATTCCCAATTCCTTCATTAATGCATTTATCTTCCTGCTTATCGGTTTTAAATCGGGATTTCCACTAGAGGCATCCAGTCTTGGATTTAAACGTACATTAAAATACCACCCACAAATTAGAATTCCCTGTGCTTTCGTTGCCATTAAATCAAATATTTGCCTATAAATGTCCAGTCACTACCTGGGGGAGCATAGACATTCAGAAGGCTCACTAGAGTTCCTTCTATATTTCCTATTGTCATTACAAATCTGCCTTCTTTGTCCTTAAACTCTGATATGTGCTCATAATTCACTGCACTTGATATCAATATAGCCACGCCCCGATTTGTAGGAAGATTAATATACGTATTTGAAGCCCATTTTATTCAGTTTGGAATGTTCTATATAATTAACATGAGATTCTTGCATGTACACTATTTGTACTTTATCTTTTTTTTAGTTTTGATAGAATCTTCCCTCTCTTAATTGGGGTGAGTATCCCATTAACGTTAAAAGAGACTATTCTTATATCTTTCATTTAGGTTATATCACATGATATTTCCAACATATATGTGAAAAGCTTCCCCTTTGCTGCTAAAAATGGCAGCGAACAAACAAGAGTTGAACACTCAACATAGAAATACAAATAAAAATGTGCATGAGCAACTTCTCTCCTACGACCCTGCACAAGCCTGCCACTAATGGCTCCAAGGGAAGTCCCCGCTCTCGAAACCGACAGTGAGCGCACTTGAGGATAACGGTGTAAGAAAGTTCCATCGTCCGTTCTTGTCCCGATTCTAGCCTATATAAATATAGGCTATATAAATATAGGCTGGAACAGCCTATATTTATATAAATCAACTAGGTATGTTACATGACTTTCCAACCAGAAGAACATCCATTTTAATACTAGCAGTTGAACTCACCAAACCAAAGCGTCCATTTCATTTTCGTTAATAGCTGGAAGGCTAATGCCTAACCTGCTCGTCCCAAGCAGTCTTAGTGAGGTTTCTGACCGGACTCTGCACTTGCTGGTGGTGGATCTCTTCTGTAAGTTTGCAGTTTCTCTTTGTAATTTGCATTGTGTCTAGGACGGGATGCACGTCCCCCGGCTCGTCGGCTGCCTTTCGTAGCTGCTCCATCAACGTCTCCAGGGCCTTGATGATCTCGACGGAAGACCTCTCTTAGCCATGTCTTGCGTCGCTTCTTCCACGGTCTCGTAGATCTTGGTCCCCTCGTCGTTTTTCACTCTTAGCCGGGCTGGGCACATGGTTTGAAATTTAATGTCTCGGTTCTTCAAAATCCTCCGTACCTCTGCGTAGTCTTTCCGCTTTTGGAGAATGCGCGGGGCATAGTCGTTGTCCAGGTTAACTCGTTTCCCCTGCCACGTAAATCCGTTCTTTTGCCACGCCGCGCGGAGTATCGTTTCTTTGGTTCTGAAGCTGAGGAATTTTACCAGAATGGATCTCGGCTGTGCATCCGATGGTGGCGGTGGTCCAAGTGTGCGATGGGCTCTCTTACATTTACATTTAGTCATTTAGCAGACGCTCTTATCCAGAGCGACTTACAGTAAGTACAGGGACATTCCCCCGAGGCAAGTGGGGTGAAGTGCCTTGCCCAAGGACACAACGTCAATCGAACTGGCAACCTTCGGATTACTAGTCTGATTCCCTCACCGCTCAGCCACCTGACTCCCAACTCCTCTCTTGTTTTGTAAATTTGCGAGTTCGGGTATGTCAAGGTTTTCCTGGAGCAACTTTTCCATGAAAATAATCATCGACGAGGAGTCTGTTTCAGCCCCTTCTGGGATTCCATATAGTCGGATATTTTCTCATCTGGAGCGGCCCTCTTGATCAGTTATTTTAGTTTCCAACTGGGCTTGTAGCTTAAGCATTTCTGATAGGATATCCTCAGTGTTCTGAATCCTTTCCTCAGCATTCACAATTCACCCTTCAGCCTCCTCCAGTGTAGTATTTACTTTCATTATTTCGTCTTTGACCCCCTCAAGTTGAGACTTATTATGCTGTTGAAAATCTCTCAACTCTCTAACAATCAAGGCCAGGTCGACTGTGTCTTCCAGAGGCGTTAAATCGCCATCATGGCCGCCATTGTTAGCAGAGGAACAGCTACGACTTTGTTCTGTTTCGTCGTGCATCCCGAATTGCTGCACGTTTTTTTAGGTTTTTAACCTAGTAGACATTGCTCACCCCTTTCACTTGTTAATTTGAAATCACTATACACTTAAATTCAAGTTTTCGGGGCTTTCAAAAAGTTTTCAATCGGGAGAGATTTCTCTAACCTGCCATCCTGTCGGTGTCTCAACCGGAAGCCCTCAAGCGACTTTCAACAACAGTTTAACCGTCCACAGCCCCTTGGCCTAGTGCCTTCTGGGTAATGCCATTCACTTAATGCACATAACACACGTTGTTGAGCTGGCTAGTTAGCGTGAGCTTGAGTTCAAGTTTTGAAATTGAAGACTTACTGTTTGTGTATAAGGGACCAAGTGAGCAAGAAAATAAATGTGTTGCATCGAAAGTAGACCTTCCGTCATTTTCTAAAGGTGTAACACATGCGCAATGTTTTTTACAGTGGAGTGCAAAGCCCGCCCCCCAGTCAATTTCATTTGTCAACTCAAGCAAGCAGTCACTTGAGAAGATTTTTATCTTTGCGGTAAGAGTTATCAGACAATTATTTTATGGCTTTTAATATGGACCTCAAAAAACGGACCTCGGTGTCCTCAATAGTGGATACGCCATGGGTGCCATAGTGTAACGTTGCATATTTGTGATACGAACATTCCAATTGAATATTTTCCGATAGACAAAAACTACACGCTTTAGTATGGCTTCAGAATGTACTACTTAAAAGGCTAGCAAGTAACACTAGCATGGTAGTAGCATTGCTAGGAGTATAATGCTAGGTAACTAAGCTAGCTAGCTACCATTTCGGAAAAATAACTTGCGCTGTGGGGACCGTTGGAAATATTTGCAACTGTTAGGTATATTTATTTATCAAGAAGCTCACAGAGTCGTTGTGTTCAAAGAAGGTTCAATGGTTTATTTCTTGCAAGTCTGTGTCGATACAGAGTTGCTTAAAGCTTTACAGTAATAGGCAGTTCCTATATACATGGTTTTCAACAAGTAACAGGATGAAGACAAGACTTTCCGCCTCCCCATGTCAGGGCTCTCAAGTTTTGAAGACAGGCAAGAGTGAAATTCCCCCCCATATCCCCCCCCCCCCCACCAGGGGGTCAAAATGTATTAATTAATTAATTGCTTTTTACCTGACATCTTTGAAAGGCAGCAATGATTAATGCATCCATGGCCAGGATATAATTATAAAATATGACATTTTTAAAAGTGACCTATAACATCGACTATGCAAAACACATGAAATTATTACGCGTATTTGGAAAGAGATGTTTATAATGTGACAGTATGTCAGTCATCGTGTGATAACGAAAATATGACTAGGCCTTTTATATGTATCAGACGAAATATTGCAAGCTCCGTCAAAGGTATCAGGCCTATGTTCGTCCCGCACTGGGTTTGAACCTGCCACCTCTGACATTCCAAGCGCCACCATTACCAACTACGCCAACGAAAAGCTAGCTAACCGTCGACGCGGGTGGCCTTTTACATACCTGAGGAGTGAGTTTCACCGATACACACCGGCTACATCTATGAACTACTTGTTCTGAGCAGGTATTGTCAGTGAACAGGCTGTAAAACTGTTGGTTAAGACACTCATGAAAAACTAATGCTAATTATCTGGGAAACATTTTCTAACAGCAGTCAAGTTGTCATTGTTTGTGTCAAACAAGTTGTGAATTTGTTGTAACATTAAAACAGGATATCATGACTGTGCTCAAAGTGATGCTCGAGCTCCAGTGGTTTGCTCTGTAGGTGAACAAAACTTTTGGAAGACGTTGTAGCAGAATCACGTGAAAAATTACAGGATATGCTTTTTTTCCATTGGTTGTTGCATTAAATCTTACCCAGATACAATGGTGCTATTTTCCGATAGCTATTGTATAGACCCTTTCTTTTTTTGATTGGCTGATAAGTGGCAGGCTCGACTAAGAACTCCAGGGGAGACGCGCTTGTTTCCTGCCGGTTCCATAGTGAGAGTGGCGCGGCCAGAGGAATTTTGGTTGGGTGCTGCGGCATATTAAATATATTATAAAAAAAAAAAATTCTGAGTGAGAAATACAATGTGTGGCGGGAGGGCGTGACAAAAGACCGAAATGAGTGACTGTCACGCTCAATGCGTGACACTTGAGAGCCCTGCCATGTGGAGGTGAGAGTCTGTGACCTTTGCTATACCTGCTCTTCATACATGCACTTGCAAGACATCAAAGGTTCAACATTTTAGCAAACCATTAAGTTTAAGACAAACAGGAACGTTCCTTGGGTCTCTTTCTTCCGCTTAACCATATAGGGGTGCAGTGCTTCTCTCACTAAGCACAAAAATATCATACACAGTGGTATTCTTTTCAGACTGTATAACGATGTTGCTCAAACACTTCCAACAGAACTCACTCAGCTACGGGTTAAATTACATTTTTAAATGCTTTTACAGACACAATACAAGATAGTTTACCTCAGAAAATACATCTACAGTTAGGTCCATAAGTATTTGGACATTGACACAATTTTCATCATATTGGCTCTGTATACCACCACAATGGATTTGAAATGAAACAATCAAGATGTGCTTTAAGTGCAGACTTTCAGCTTTAATTTCAGGGTATTTACATCCAAATCAGGTGAACGGTGTAGGAATTACAATACATTTTATATGTGGCCCCCCCCCTTTTTAAGGGACCAAAAGTAATTGGACAATTGGCTGCTCGGCTGTTCCATGGCCAGGTGTATGTTATTCCCTCATAAAGGGAGTTCGTTATTTCATTGACAAGGAGCAGATAAAAGGTCTAGAGTTCATTTCAAGTATGGTATTTGTGTCTGGAATCTGTTGCTGTCAACTCTCAATATGAAGTCCAAAGAGCTGTCACCATCAGTGAAGCAAGCCATCGTTAGGCTGAAAAATCAAAACAAACCTATCAGAGAGATAGCAAAAACATTAGGTGTGGCCAAATCAACTGTTTGGTACATTCTTAAAAAGAAAGAACGCACTGGTGAGCTCAGCAACACCAAAAGACCCGGAAGACCACAGAAAACAACTGTGGTGGATGACAGAAGAATTATTTCCCTGGTGAAGAAAAACCCCTTCACAACAGTTGGCCAGATCAAGAACACTCCAGGAGGTAGGTGTATCTGTGTCAAAGTCAACAATTAAGAGAAGACTTCACCAGAGTAAATACAGAGGGTTCACCACAAGATGTAAACCATTGGTGAGTCTCAAAAACAGGAAGACCAGATTAGAGTTTGCCAAAAAACATCTAAAAGAGCCTGTACAGTTCTGGAACAACATCTTAACATCCTATGGACAGATGAGACCAAGATCAACTTGTACCAGAATGATGGGAAGAGAAGAGTATGGAGAAGGGAAGGAACTGCTCATGATCCAAAGCATACCACCTCATCAGTGAAGCATGGTGGAGGTAGTGTTATGGCGTAGGCATGTATGGCTGCCAATGGAACTGTATTCCCTTGTATTTATCGATGATGTGACTGCTGACAAAAGCAGTAGGATGAATTCTGAAGTGTTTCGGGCAATATTATCTGCTCAGATTCAGCCAAATGCTTCAGAACTCATAGGACGGCGCTTCACAGTGCAGATGGACAATGACCCGAAGCATACTGCGAAAGCAACCAAAGAGCTTTTTAAGGCAAAGAAGTGGAATGTTCTGCAATGGCCAAGTCAATCACCTGACCTAAATCCAATTGAGCATGCATTTCACTTGCTAAAGACAAAACTGAAGGGAAAATGCCCCAAGAACAAGCAGGAACTGAAGACAGTTGCAGTAGAGGCCTGGCAGAGCATCACCAGGGACGAAACCCAGCGTCTGGTGATGTCTATGGGTTCCAGACTTCAGGCTGTCATTGACTGCAAAGGATTTGCAACCAAGTATTAAAAGTGACAATTAGATTTATGATTGTTAGTTTGGCCAATTATTTTTGGTCCCTTAAAAAGGGGGGGGGGGGCACATATAAAATGTGTTGTAATTCCTACACCGTTCACCTGATTTGGATGTAAACTCAAAGCACATCTTGATTTGTTTCATTTCAAATCCATTGTGGTGGTATACAGAGCCAAAATGATGAAAATTGTGTCAATGTCCAAATACTTATGGACCTAACTGTATGTTTAGTGTTTTGCATCTCCCTGCCACAGTAAATTCTGTGTTTGTATAACTAGGGATGGACATCGAGAACCGGTTGCCAGTGAATCGATTCCTTGGAATCGTTAGCAAAATTCCTTAACGATTCTATGTGCCGTTGCGCATGCCCGAACTTTTATAGTTTATTCAGACAGACTGCAGCAAACATGGCAACTAGGAAGAAGCGTTCTAAAGTTTGGTTGTATTTCACACGACAAAATGACAACAACGCCACTTGTAACGCGTGTAAAAAGTCTATTTTGTCAAAGTGAGGAAAGACTACAAATATGAAGAAGCATTTGAACACACAGCATGGAATAAAGTTACTGGAACGTCATGTGTTCGATGCATGCAGCAGCACAGCTAACGTTCGCGCTTCATCTCTAACTATCTAAGGTAGAGCTAAACTGCTCACAACCACTTGTTACTGTGTGAAGTCGATGTGTGCTACCTAGCCCGGAGGCTAAGCTACCTGCCAATGAGCCACCCTTGGAACCAGCTTTCTCTCCACCGGCCGTTGGACCGGATGAGTCATGGCCTGCTCTCGGCGCTAAACCAAAGAGGCCTAGCGCCGCTTCTACCTTCATCAGAGATGGGACTGTCACCAAGGATAAACAGCAAAAAAAGCGAGGCAGAAACTCTTCCCGCATCACCTCTCCTCCTGTCACACTCAGAAACAGTTTCTAACCACTGGGAACTTTCTCTCCCTTGTGTGTGGAATCCAAGGCGAGTGCTAGCCACGCAGCTAACAAACATGAAGGGCCCAGATCGCCGACACACCATGATGGTAGCTACTACACACATGCAAATCCAACACATCGTCGTCTGCTGCGACCGGGAGTCCCCCATTTCACTCCAAGCCCCTCTCGGACCACTCGGGGCGCTGTTCGACCCCCTATCAAGCCTAATCAGACAACAATATCACAGGATTATCAAGATCCAAGGTATGCTAAGACTACCCACAGCCCATCAACACTTAGAGGAGCTAACACTGCTAGCACTATAGAATCTACTGCTAGCACTAACGCAGTGTCTACCCTTGGTCTAGCACAAGGTCCTATCATTGCTAACCCAAATAAGATAAGAACTGGCCCCGCAGCTACTGATAAGGCAAACGTTAGAAATGCAAACACAACACCACATATGGCCACTATCTTGATTGGAGATGCCATGACAGCACATGTTAAACTGGCAAAGACAGAAAATATTTGTCTTAGCAACACATCTGTCGAGGAACTGTCCTCAGAGGTACAAACAACCCTAAGATTATCATCCACACTGGCTCGTTTGATATCCTACACAAGAAAACTGGCACTGAGATTCTTAAAAAACATTTCACCCAGCTACTGAACACACTTAACAGATATCAAGATGTATTCATCAGTGGACCGATTGCATGCTGTCGCAGAGGAAAAGAAGCCTTCAGTCGACTACTATCTTTCAACACATGGTTGGCATCTGTCTGTCTGACACACAAACTGAGATTTATCGATAACTTCAATGTGTTCTGGAACTGTGCAGACCGTTTTCAAGCTGACGGACTCCACCCAAACCGTAGAGGATCTCGACTACTAACAGCAAACATCAATCACGTGCTCCTGACCACAAATCAAGCTTCTCTCCCTATCCCTGTTGTGTCTAAGCTGACTGATGCATCCCAAACAACCTCCCATGGAACAGAACAGAACATTCAAACAGCCTCCTGCAAGGACATGGGCCCTGCACAGATCTGCACCCCCCGGATGAATTCCCTTGTGATGGAACAGCTCAGTGACAGAGACTTTCCCAAAGAAAAGCTACGCTAGGACAGTGTGGAAGAAATTGGGATTTCCTGTGTGCTTACATTAATCACTAATCAATAGAACTAGTCATTGGATACTAGTTACTACGTTTATCATGTAAGCTTGCTATTAATAACAGTATATTGTGTCTATGTGTCAGGTTAATAGATGTTCGGGGTCAGGAGAAAGTACTGGCTAAACGGTCCTTGTCATGACTACAAGGAGAGCTCCAACTATGAACTCTAGTGTGAGAGTTGTCATGTGTTGGGAGCAGTGAATCTTTCCCTGAGACTGTTGTAACGTCATTCCTGCCTGACCGTCACAATCTATGTTTACATTCTTGTGCCCTATTAAAGAGGGTCCTTCGGCTTTCGGAGCTGGGAGAGACCTGGTTGAGACCTAAGCTTGGTGTTGTGTTGTCATTTATGGTCAGAAGACTGGTTTTCTCTCCCAATCTGCAGATTGATAAATACGTATTAAAATCCAGAACTCAACTGAACTTAGTCACTCCGTTTATGAAGACACAGACAAACACTTTCTTCATCAATTGGCGTTGTTGAGCAGCAGGATTACAGAACCAGATCCAGGAGAGACCCACGGCGGCACCAGTATAAAGCAGAACCCGTGGTGCACAAAACTAAAAGGTAAGGGGATCCTTTTCCAAAACCCCATTCACGGACTGCTTTATGCTTGGTGCGCCTGCTGTCCCTCTGCGATGCTGGTAACGTAAAACATTTAAGAACCTTTTATTGTGACATTCAGTTGGGAGCCTGGTCTTAGCAGACCCGAGTCTGCTAGGCCTCAACAGGAGGAAGATAATATTAGAATCTTGGTTTAGTAAATTTGGGTCATTATTTGACTTGCTATTTTTACTTTGTCTAGGTCAGAGTTGGCGAATTCTGATAGCGTACAAGAACTCTGGCCACGTGAAGTATTTAAAGAAATATGTAAAAATCTGTATTCTTGATCTGAGGCAAAGGATCTGTTAACCAAGAATACAGCCCATACTCTTGATCTGGGAGGGATCTGTTAACAGAATGTATGGTTTTATATATACAGCCAGGGGTAAACCAAATGTATGTGTGTTACTTGTAAAAAAATAAAAAAATAAAAAAAAAATAAAAAAAAAAATAAAAGCCAGGGGTGAACCAAATGTATATGTTTTAAGATGCATGTTTAAAGTTGTTTTTTTTTTCTCTTTTGAACAGAGATCTTGTTGGGTTTTTATTTTTTTGTTTGAATTGTAACGGTATTAAGTGTTGTTTTGAGTTTTCTTAAAGACCAAGCACAGTAGGTGGGCGGTCATAATGTATTAGGGTCAAAGGCTTTATGCGAGAGACCGACTTTTAAGGGTAAAGTGTTTTAAACAAGTTAGGGATACTTTGACAATGTAAAGGGACAGTTAGGTTTTTACTGACAAACTTGGCTTTAAATGATCAGCGAGGGACACAATAAAATACTGAGGGAAAGATAGACTGGCAGTTTATGGATTAACTCGTCTCTCTTAAGCACGAATTGTGATTATTTTGTTACTTATGAGGTAACGGAGTTGAGGTTTTGTTGTATGCGCGTCCCATGATTTGAGCGCCCGGAAGGCGAGGATAGTTTGGCTTGAAAAGGCCATATATGTAGTTCACTAGCGAGTTCTATTGTAGTTCTTTTTATTCTTCAATAGTGCTATGTGACCGTGTTACAGTGCTCTATGATCTTGTGACTGTTTCTAAAAGTGCTGTGTGATTCTTGCTGCAGTAAATCAATAGAGTTGGCTTCATACCGTTAGGAGATTTGTTACAGATAGCCTACATTGTAACTCAGTATGGGTAATTCAGCTTCCACTACGAGAACGATAGAGACGTTGTTACCTGCGAACAGTCCAGCCAGATATATGTTTGAGCTACATGGAATTCAAGCAGTGTCAAGCATTGAGAAATGGCATGCGTGGACAAATCATGACCCGACACAAACGTAAAAACGTAAAAACGTAAAAACGTTTGACGTAAAAATATTAGAGAGTCTAAAAGCGGTTTTGAAAGACAAGGAAACAAGTTGGAAGTGTAAACAATTTGTCAGCTGGCCAATGTTTATGATATGGTTAGCTGAAGCTACGAGACGGCGTGGCGTTGGCTATCTTGAGAAAATACGGTCAGATCAAGCTAAAACTGATTCTGATAGAGAAGCTATGAGTGAGCTGGAGCGTCTTGAGAAACAGAGACAAGATGCACAGAAAAGTGAGCTAGAACGTTTTGAGCAAGACAAACAAGAGGCTGCTAGAATTGAACTAGAGCAGTTTGAGAGACAGAGCGTCCAGGAGTCATTGTTAAAACGTGATCAGATTGTTGCTATAGCTGTGGCTATGCAGAGGAGAGCCAGAGATAGGGAAAATGCAGTGTTAGTGGAAGCAGCGGGTCAGGTGCAACCAGCACAGAACCTACAAGAGAAGGTTGAGGTTCATACCACAGAAAATATGATTGGTGAGGTTAGTCAGGAAGGCCTAAGAACAGAAGAAGCACCACTGCTTATGAGGTTGAGGAAAGGGTTAGAGGTTGCACTCCAGCCCGGTGTGTTGAGAAATAGATTCCTGATGGTGTTTAATGGCAGTAATACCGAAGGGGTGTTGCTTGACTGGAGCAAAGTGTATGATTGCAAACAGAGAAAAGATGAGGATCCTACAGATTATCTGGAAAGACTTACTAGGATTTTTGAAAAACATTCTGGTTTTACAGCATATGTGGATTGCTTCCTGAACTCCAGGTAGAAGTTAAGAAACAGGTTCTACATTGGGAGAACAAAACTGTTGATATGATTATGGATTATGTCAAACATAATTGTACATTGATGCTGGAGAATGCAGAAAAGAAAGTTGAGAAATTAATGACATTGCAAATGAATGTCTTACAGAAAGAAAATAATATAATAATAATAATAAAAAGGAGAGCCAGGGGCAGGCAGCAAGGGGAGTAAGAGATAGACAGGGATATGTGCATACTCTGTAAACAGATACGCCACAGGGCAGGTTATTGTCACAGTATACAGAAATAGTCAGTACCCTTCAGTCATATACTCCATACTACTGCACTCAACCCCTCCCGTTTTCTTCAGAACGAAGAGCTTGCTGTGGCCTGCTCAAGGACACTCAGACAGTAAACAGCCACCATCAAAATAATAATAATCAAGAATAGGGGAGGCAGAGAGCTCCTCTTTTTCAAGTAAGACACAGAGCTACTAGGTTAGCTAGGTCAACAGTACACAGTACCCAAATCAATGAGATGATAGTGGTAGTTTCTAGGATTCCTGCTAACTGTCAGTTAGCTTTTATGGGTGGATAGATGGATCTTTGAAAGATGAACATGTATTTCTTTCAACTATGTAAAAGTAAGTAACAAGTAAATCTGTTGGAAAGGAATTTGTTGTGCACACTGAACCGAAATGAAATGCACTACTGACTTTTTCTTATCTATTCCTTAGGATAAAGAACACTTGGCCTAGAAATCTCATACACATTCCCCAGCAGTGGAATGCAGAGATTTTAGCGACCGCAGATGTGGCCTTGCTAGAAGCTGGGCCTGAGCTACTGTGGTCCACACACACGAATCATATTGGGCGCATTAAGAATGCTACCCAAGTTGTTATTATCATTGATTGTAGTACAACTCTTGAGAACCGTACCTCAGTATGCTAGTAATAGAGAAGTAGGGAAAGGTATTGTCCCAGTTATTGATGCTTTGTTGAAACAAGGAGTCATAGGTAGATTTAAGGTCAATTTGATCCTTTAAGGCTAATAAAATACCTCGAAGTTTATTATGGGTTTATAAGCAGGTAATGCCTGTGTTATACATCCTGTTGTGCCTAACCCTGTTACGATACTTAGCAAGTAACCTTGTTACTTTCTTGCTCTGTGAATGACTATTGTTTGCTTTCTTCTCTGTTCCCTTTGCAGAAGAGAGCCAGTATTTGCTTGCATTCACGTTTCGCCAGGTCCACTATACATTTCAGTTCTACCACAGGGGTACACCAAATCACCTACGTTGTTTAGTCAAGCATTCGAGAGGACCTCCAGGATGTCACTTTAGCACCCGGCTCTACTCTGGTGCAGTATATTAATGACCTTTTTGATATGTTCTAAGAATCTTGCCTCCTGCCAACAGGACACTATTGCTGTATTACATGCACTGGCTGAGAAGGGCCACGAGGCCTCAAAGGCAAAACTGCAGTTATGGTCTGAGGAGGTCAAGTATCTGGGCCATACACTCAAAGGTACAGAGCGACTATTCGACTCCTGATAGAGTGGAGGCCATCTGATTGATACCGAAGCCTAGAACACCAAAACAACTCAAATCTTTTCTAGGTTCAGCCGGGTATTGTCGTCAGTGGATCCTTGATTATGCTGTGTTGGCTAGACCTCTCCTCGATTTAATGAAGGGCCAGACTGATACTCATTTGTTGTGGAACATTGAAGCTGATAAATCATTTGTATCTCTCAAGCAGGCTTTGGCCCAGGCGCCAGCTCTCGGTCTGCCAGACTACAGCAAGCCATTCACACTGTACTGCCACGAAGCCAAAGGGTTTGCACAGGGTGTACTGACCCAGGAGCATGGTAATCTTCGGAGGCCTATCGCCTATGTGAGTTCTTCTTTAGATACTGTGGCAGCAGGTTTCCCCCCGTGCTTACGAGCAGTCTGTGCTGCGGCAACATGTGTGGAAGCAACTACAGATATAGTGCTGGGGTCGCCCTTGGCAGTGATGGTTCCTCACGTAGTAAGTGCTCTTCTGTTACGCACCAAAACTCAACACCTGTCAGCCACCAGAGCCACAAAGTATGAATTGATTTTGTTGACTCAAAGTAACATTACGATCCATAGATGCCACCCATTGAATCCAGCTTCATTGTTGCCCACCCCTGATGATGGTGAACCACATGACTGTGAGATGGTTATCGATAAAGTGCTAACACCCAGACCTGATTTGTTTGACAAACCTATGGATAATGCTGAACTTGTGTTGTACGTAGATGGATCTTCGTCCCGAGCATGGGATGGCTCCCTAAACTCCGGATATGCGGTCTGCACGGACAGTGAGACATTCGAATCTGGTAAACTATCTCCACAATGCACTGCACAGCAGGCAGAGTTGTTTGCGTTGACAAGGGCATGTTGTTTGTCAGAAGGCGAGGTTGTAAATATTTACACTGACTCGAGGTATGGATTTGGAGTTACTCATGATTTTGGTGCCATATGGCGAGAAAGAGGTTTCATTAACTCCTCAGGTGGAGCAATCAAGAATGGAAAGATGATTGATAATTTGTTATCTGCAATACTACTACCGACAAAGCTAGCTATTGTTAAGTGTGAGGCTCATACTAACAATACAGATGATGTTTCAAGAGGAAATGCTAGAGCTGATTTAGCAGCAAAGGCTGCGGCCAAATCCTCTGATGTGTCCCAGGTCTCAATTTTTTTCTGTGTCTCAGCAACCGGAAACACACACTCCCTCTCTTCATGATGTGGCGGACCTTCAAGCCGCTGCTGATAACACTGAGAGGGATGGTTGGTTATCCGTTGGCTGTGTGAAAGATCCAACTTCGGCAGTGTGGAGCCACCCCGACGGCCGCGTGGTGGCGCCACGTGCATTGGTCCCTTGGTTAGTTCGCATGGCGCACGGCTGTGCCCATACGAGCAAGGGGGGTATGGTCTCAATAGTAAATACTGATTGGTTTGCACCTGGTTGTCCACAAAGGCTGAGCAACATTGTGCTCAGTGTCATACCTGCCAGCAGCATAATCCCGGAAAGGGACCAAAGAGAAGAGACACAGCCCACCCAAGTGGTCCTTTTATTCATTTACAAATTGATTTTATGCAGATGAACAAGTGTTGTAATTTTTACTTGTAATTGTTGACATGTTCTCGAAATGGGTAGAAGCCTACTCATGTCGGAAAGTTGATGCTACCACGATAGCCAAGATTCTCATTAGAGATGTGATCTGTAGATATGGGACCCCCACAAGACTGTCCAGTGATAGAGGTTCACATTTCACAGATCACGGTGGAGGGTCCCGACGGAGAGCCAGGGGCCGGTGGAGGAGCAGGTGCACCTCCAAATGGTGCCTGCTCCAACTTGTCATTTGTCTCATCCCCACTGGGTTACTCCTCCGGGAGTACACCAAGGGGGGTGGAGACCCGTTCGCAGCGGCTGATCCGGGAGCAGTTTCCAGTCCAGCGGACCGATTTGAGCCAGAACCAGGACCCCGCCATCCAGCACTCCAATCCAGAGGCGCTGAGAAGGAGGTCCCAAAGAGCACCCACCCGGAGGTGTTGAAGACGTCAAAAGGTGAGTCACATGTGGAGAAAGCCAGAGAGGGGCTGCTGTTGCTACCATGCCTCTCTCCCCCATGTGTGATTCATGAAGCAGATGACAGCACCCAGAACGGGGACGAGAGGATACTGTCGCAGAGGCCCTCGGTTGTTTCAAGGAAACCGAGGCCGCTGCCTGAGCTACGACGAGAGATGACATCCACAGATAAACTGACGCACACACCTGACAGACAGTTACTGATACCGGACGCACGAGTCCTCAGATATCGCAGACATGAGCCACTACCAGAGTCATTATTACATGCTCCCAAAGAAACTGATTTGAACATTGACACCCATCACCTTGGAGTACACATGAAGACTGAATACTTTGCCAACACCTTCCTAAAAACCGCCAAAATGACTGCACGGAAAATGAGAGGAAATGGTTCTTTTTGGGTGTGTGGTATGATTCCCCAACACGCAGGAACCTATCCTTGGATAGCGGTCCCACTCTCTAAGGCAGATATGTGTGAGATATGGAGGTGGCCTTGTATTGGGTTGAATGTGAAAAATGTTACCATACACAAGCGACATATTCCTAAAGGGGTTACCTATTCACCCCAATTGTGGTTAGCCTATGCTCCACCTGCTTGGTTATGTCTGACTCATAACGGGACAGGGAGGGCACTGGGGAACAGCACGTGTAATCATACTGTGCTACATATGCTTATACAAATTTGTCTGATTTGCCTGTTGAAGGTGAACCGATAAGTATAACAACAGATCAATTTTTGGTGCCTCGTGCAGCTAACAATGGCACCATGTGGGTATGTGGTAAGAGTGCTTATTATTTCCTGCCAGCCAACTGGTCAGGAACATGTTACCTTGGGTTTATTGTAGGAGCCCTCAGACCTGTAGATGGGTTGCCCCTGCACCCCTTGCCCAAACATTGGTGGCACCGCCACAAGAGAAGTATTATTAATACAGATGCTAAGAAGCTGGGATCACATCACATGGATTCAATAGTACACAGCCACTTTTCACGGTTTTCAGCTGCCATTCTCCCTGCGTATGGTGTTATCACTGCCTTTAGAGATATTAGGAGCTTAGCAGTAGGGTTGGAGGCCATTGGTAATGAGACAGCCGACGCCTTAACTGCGGTTGCTTCTGAGATGAAGGCCATGAGGCAGGTAGTGCTACAGAACCGTATAGCACTGGATTATCTGTTGTCAGCTCAGGGAGGTACATGTGCTGTGATAGGTCATGACTGTTGTACTTTTATCCCAGATGAATCTACTAATATCACAAATATGGCTGCGCACATTAAAGAGATCATTTCAGATTTGGGGGAACCTGAAGCTTGGAATTTTGCTGACTGGCTGACCTCCTCTGTGGGGGGTTTCTTTTCGACTATCATTCAAATGGGAATCACTGGAGTGGGCATGTTAATCGTTGTTGTGCTGATTGTGGTTTGTGCTTGGAAGATGTGTACTGCCTGCTGTGTACAGTGCTGTGCAGTAGGCTCTCGGAAGGCTGCCAGTAAGATTATGGTAGCCCAAATCAAGCCTCAGACAAAAGCAAGCAAGACTGACGATTACTTTATTGCCCTGGGATTGATTGATATGTCGGATATGTAATCTCAAGTACCAAGTGACTATTTTGCCAATGTAATAAAGATGGCCATTTGCCTCCTTCTATTTTCCAACTGATATACAATGCTGTATGCAATGTGAATAGATCTGTCCTTGACCACAGATCAGTTAACAATAATTAAAGATGGTTACTTTATTACTTTTTATACTGTTTGAAATACTCTGAATTTAATGAACAGTGTTTGAGCTCACGAGAGCATGACCAGTGGGTATGTCCAGCAGAGAAATATGCCTATGTTTCTAGAACTATTGATAAACTGTCATTATGCTATTCACTTCATGGACTTTATACTTTTCACCTGATGGGGTACTACCTAATACTTCTTCAAATCCTATAATCATGTATGCTGTGCTGAGTAGTAGCAGATAAAGTATTGTTTGATTGTTAAGGTTTTGAAATGTTATGACTTGTTGTGTTGACGTTAAACGTCAAAAGGGGGGACTGTGGAAGAAATTCTATTGATTAGTGATTAATGTAAGCACACAGGGATTTCCTGTGTGCTTACATTAATCACTAATCGGTCCTTGTCATGACTACAAGGAGAGCTCCAACTATGAACTCTCTAGTGTGAGAGTTGTCATGTGTTGGGAGCAGTGAATCTTTCCCTGAGACTGTTGTAACGTCATTCCTGCCTGACTGTCACAATCTATGTTTACATTCTTGTGCCCTATTAAAGAGGGTCCTTCGGCTTTCGGAGCTGGGAGAGACCTGGTTGAGACCTAAGCTTGGTGTTGTGTTGTCATTTATGGTCAGAAGACTGGTTTTCTCTCCCAATCTGCAGATTGATAAATACGTATTAAAATCCAGAACTCAACTGAACTTAGTCACTCCGTTTATGAAGAGACGGACAAACACTTTCTTCATCAACAGCCACCATGCTATTTCATTGGACATACCGGTCATCATCACAAACTGAAAATGGCATGGTAAAATGCATGGTTACAAACCTGAAACTAGTGTTAGAAGTCACAGAACTATCCATATTCTTCCAACAGATTTATCTACCCCTGTTTTATCTGTTAATACCCCACAGATGAAACTGGCCCTTCTAAATGTTAGATCCCTAAATAACAAAACATTTCTAGTTAATGATCTGGTCAAAGAAAACAACTTAGACTGCATCTGTCTAACAGAAACCTGGCTAAACAATGACACGGCAACAGCAACTTTGATAGAAGCGTGTCCGCCCGATTACAGCTTTCACCAAGTTTCAACGACATCAAAAAAAGGTGGAGGAGTCGCAGCTATTTTCTCCTCTAAACTGTTGTTCAAAATCACTGAGCTAGGTGAATTCACATCATATGAATATCTTGCTATAGAGCTCAAAACCGAATCAATACTTGTTGTTATTATATATCGGCCACCCAAGCACTCGCCTATCAATATTCATACAAGAATTCTCTGAACTATTATCACTATGTGTCACTAGATATGACAAAGTAGTTTTAAACGGAGACTTAAATATCCAAGTAAATAAAAAAGCAGACCCAAGAACTATTGAGCTCTTAAATCTCCTTGACAGTTTCAATCTAACTCAACACATAACAGACCCAACACACCGGCACGGAAACACACCAGATCTAGTAATAACAACTGGACTAAATATCAATAATATTTCAATAACTGATCTACCCCTCTCAGACCATCATTATATACTTTTTAATGTGGAAATTATCCTAACAAAAACCAAAAAAGAATTCTTAGTCCATAGAAGATATTTAGACGATACAGCTATGATGACATTTTCTGAACAATTTGCTCTATATGAGCCGACTAACCATGATTTCTCTCTGAATGAAATGGTAGAGAACCTAGTTGCACCACTGAAAACCAAAAAGAAGTGCACAAGCAGAACCTCCCCATGGCTGAGAAATAAAAATGTTAGTGAAACGAAAAGAAAATGCCGTGCAGCAGAGAGAAAATGGAGGAAAACAAAGATCACTATCCACTACAATATCTACAAAGATACACTAACCACCTATAACAAAACCATCCGTCTAGCAAGGAGAGAATATTTCTCCAACATTATTACAGAAAATGCCAGAAATTCCAGAGTTCTTTTCTCCACCATTGACCAGCTGCTAAACACTGTCCCTGCCCCACCTCCATCCTCAGCAGTTAAATGTGAAGAGCTTGCTTTGTTCTTCAAGAACAAAATAACTTTGATCAGAGCGAGTATTATTAATAGTGGGGTCGAAATTGACATCAGTAGATTCTGCAACATAACCATGAGCACATTTACCTGTATCACACTTAGTGAACTTTCCAAAATTGTCAGGGAATCTAACTCCACAACCTCAGATATTGATCCTATACCCACAACATTCTTTAAGCGAGTGTTTGATAGTGTCTCAGGTCCGGTGCTAGAGATTATAAACACATCCCTTAGAACTGGCGTCTTCCCAGATGCCTTCAAAACAGCTGTTGTAAAGCCCCTATTAAAGAAACCCAATTTGGATAACAGTCTACTTGCAAATTACAGACCAATATCAAACCTTCCATTTATTAGTAAAGTACTGGAAAAGATAGTTTTAGTCCAATTAAATTATTTTCTTGAAGAAAATAACATCCTGGAAGTCTCGCAGTCAGGTTTCAGGAAATATCACAGTACTGAAACTGCTCTCAACAAAATAATTAGCGACCTCAGACTAAACTCTGATGCAAATAAAGTCTCTATCCTTATCCTGTTAGATCTCAGTGCAGCATTTGATACAATTGATCACGACATCCTAATCAATAGACTGGAAAAGCTTATTGGGTTCATGAATAGTGTATTGAACTGGCTGAAATCATATATCACAGGAAGGAAGTTTTATGTTAGTTTAGGTGACCATAGGTCCAAGAAACATGAGAACTGCTACGGGGTTGCTCAAGGAAGCTGCTTAGGTCCATTACTTTTTTCTCTTTATATGTTACCACTCGGCGACATAATCAGAGAACATAACATAGATTTCCATAGCTATGCGGATGACACACAACTATATATATCCACTGAACCCAACGATACAACGGCCATCAATTTCATTACCAACTGCCTGTTGGCAATAAACAAATGGACGAATGATAACTTTCTTAAATTAAATGAAGACAAAGTCCTACTATGTGGCCCCAAATCCAAAAGAGAGATGCTTATTAAGAATCTTGGAGGCTTAACCCCCTGTCTTAAACCAGAGGTGACGAGTCTCTGTGTAATCCTGGACTCAGATTTGAATTTGAACTCTCACATTAATAAAGTGACCAAAACAGCTTTCTTTCACCTGAGGAATATAGCAAAAGTACGACCATTCATAAACCAAAATGATGCAGAGAAGTTAATTCATGCTTTTATATCCAGCCGGCTGGACTACTGTAACGCACTTTTCACTGGTCTTCCCAAGAAAACCACTGAAAGACTACAGCTCATTCAAAATTCTGCAGCTAGATTATTAACCAAAACTAAAAGGAGAGAACACATTAGTCCTGTCCTAGCTACTTTACACTGGCTCCCTGTTACCTTCAGAATTGACTTTAAGGTCCTTTTCCTCACATACAAATCTCTACATGGACAAGGACCGAGCTACATTGCTAACTCCTTTATAAACTACACACCAGCTAGAACACTACGATCATCAAATGCAGGCCTATTAGAGGTCACCAGAAGCAGTCATAAGAAGATTGGTGATTCGGCCTTTGTCAATTACGCCCCAAAACTATGGAACAAATTACCCATAAATATTAGGGAAGCAAACACTCTAGACATTTTTAAAAGACAGCTTAAAACCTACCTTTTTACCGAAGCATTTAAGTAATTTTATCTCAAAAGGGTTTTCCTACTTTTAAAATTGTTTTCTCTCTTGAACAGAGATCTTATTGGGATTTTTATTTTTGTTTGAATTGTTTATCACTTGTATTATTGTTTTTATTGATTTTATGTAAAGCACCTTGAGCTACAATTCTTGTATGAAATGTGCTATATAAATAAAGTCTTACTTACTTACTTACATTATAAAACTTAGCATTGTAATTGTTTAACCTTTTGTTTAACCTCCAAGTTGGACTATTGCAACTCGCTGCTCGCCGGTCTCCCAGCATGTGCAACCCGCCCTCTTCAGAGGATTCAGAACGCAGCGGCCCGCCTGGTCTACAATCTACCCAGACGCTCCCATGTTACCCCGCTCCTCATCTCTCTCCACTGGCTACCTATCATGTTCCGTATCAGATTCAAGACCCTGGTATTGACCTTCCGAGCAGTGAACGGGACTGCACCCGTCTACATCAAGTCTCTCCTGCAGCATTACACCCCCACCCGTAACCTACGGTCTTCTTCAGACAACCGCCTGGTGGTCCCACCGCTCAAGACCGCCCGGTCCCAACACAAGCTCTTCTCCTGTCTGGCCCCCCAGTGGTGGAATCAACTCCCCACCTCCATCAGAGACACTGACTGTCTCTCCACCTTCAAGAAAAGGCTCAAGACGCACTTGTTCCGGGAGTACAACGGTACTTAGGAATGGTTCGCTTGACCCGATGTTAGTTTCCTCAAGGATCACAATGACTCTTGCTCAGAGACTTGTTGCTCTTGTGGTTAGTGGTAACTGATTTAAAATTGTTTGTACTCGCTGTGATATATTGTTTTTATTATTGTTGCTTGTTTTTTTTCACAGGTACACTTGCACTTATAGCAGTTCATGTTGTTTAATTGTAACTTGTTTAACTACATGCTCTTATGGTTCTTCCCTTTGGCACTTACTTTGGTTGTTCACAATGTGTGCTTCATGTTTTGGCTACTCGCAATGTTTTGTGGCTATCTCGTTGTTATGATCAGTGACCTATGCACTTTGTAAAGCTCTCTCTTGGAAGTCGCTTTGGATAAAAGCGTCTGCTAAATGAATAAATGTAAATGTAATAGTCCTGTTAAATGTGCCTGAAAACGCCTAAACAACATACCCAAAGTACATTGAAAGCTGTTGTTGGAGTACATGCATGTAAATGGTCTCTTTTGAAAGGTGACACTGAAGTTATTTCCCCTGTTGTTAGGACCCCTGTAAGTCCTACTGGTGTTGAGTAATAGAAGCTTGAACACAAGGAAACTGAAAGTTTCTATCTCCGACTAGATTTTGTTTTGAAAACAGAGGCCTGAAGAGGCCTATAGGTGGTAGGCAGGGTTCTAAATTAACACCCGCCAACCCGCCAAATGCGGGTTAAAATTCATTTTGGCGGGTGTTAATAAAAACTCACTAGCCAGTTTGGCCGGTGATACATGAGGCATTAGATGAATGATACATAAGGCTCTGTTCTCGGCATGGTTCTCGGTCATTTATCCCCCTGGCAGTACTTCCTAAGTTTCCCATGAACTCTGCCGTAATGCTACGTGATAACGTTTTATACGCCCATTGGCTGCGCGCAGTTGAAGTAAAACCGGCGTGAGAAACCGTGGAAACGAACGGAGCGTCCACCAGAAAACACAAGGAAGAAGTCAAACGAAGCATAGCGGATCATAGGAGGTAATAAGAGCTAGCTTGAGTAGTAAAGTAAAGTAAAAAGTTAACTTAATGCGGCGGTGGTTAGGACAAACTTCTGTGGGCGAGAAGAGGAACGAGGCAGGGGATGAGGATATTGATAGCACTAGAGAAACGAAGAAAAGAAAATGTAATGCCAAATGGCTGACGGGTCGGGAATGGCTTGTGTTTGACAATGAAAATGTTGTCATGTTTTGTAAGGATTGCCGCATATAGTCTACGCATAAGAAAAATTATGTTGCTTACTGACACAGTCTAGTGTCATGTAAATACACTGTTCTTAATAAAGAGTATATTAGGTCAGTTTAATTAATGCCTGCTTAGGACAAAACGTTACTGTAAATGCATGGGCAGGAGTCAATCTCATCATGACGCGAATGGACGTTTTAGCCATTTACAATAAATCGTGTCCTTACTTGGTCACGTGTTGGTGATTTCACATACCCTTGCATCATACTTCTGTGCTTCATTTTACTTCATTTTCTGTGTTTTACATGCCAACAATGTTAATAAAATGATCAAATTCATTCAGTGAAACTCATAATTGTTCTTATTTTCACCGGAAAGAATTTGGCTAGTGGAAATTCTGATTGGCTGGTAACTTTAGAAAGTTACCAGCCAAATTGGCTGGTGAACAAAAAAGTTAATTTAGAACCCTGGTGGTAGGTATTAGCTAATTTCAGAGCCAGTCAAAGCCAGTTTGAGAAATTCGTTTAGAACGAGTGTGTGTGTGGGGGGTTGCAGGACGCACAGACCTAGTTGGCTGTAGAGGAGAGAATCGATAAGGAATCGAATCGATAAGCAGGAATTGATGAGGAGTCAGAATCGTTAAAATCTTATCAATACGCATCCCTATATATAACATATATAGGGTTCATCCGCCATGTATAACATACATGGCGAATGAACCGAATTCTGATTCTGATATTAGACACATCACACAGCATGGAATAGAGGCAGCCCATATAAGTTTAGATGCAGAGAAGGCCTTTGACTCAGTTAGATGGACCTTTTTGTATAAGGTACTATCAAAATGTGGTTTCCACAAATCTATTATTGCTACATTCCAAGCACTATATGATAGCCCATCCGCAAGGATCAAAATTAATGGTGACCTATCACAATCCTTCATCCTGGAGCGTGGACCCAGGCAGGGTTGTCCTGCCGCCCCCCTCTTCGTTGCCCTATTTATTGAGCCACTGAGCAAATGTATCAGACAGAATTTTTACATTAAAGGAATAAGTATGGCAACTGATGAGCATAAACTTGCCCTGTTTGCTGATGATGTACTGATATACTTAGCACAGCCCACTCAGACATTACCAAAATTGATGGATATATTAGAGGAATATGGAACACCTTCAGGTTAAAAGCTAAATATTCAGAAGACTCAAGTGATCACGTTTAATTATAACCCACCTACTTGCATTAGAAATATAATTGACATGGGACGCAGATTCAATAAGATACCTAGGTGTTGACTTACCTAAAGATATCTCAAAGTTATCCGATCTTAATTACAGCCCCTTGAATGCAAAAATAAAGTAGGACATACTATGATGGAGCCTCAGTCCCTTTTTGAGCCTGAGCTCTAAAGTGGACTCTGGTCAGATAAACATCTTACCAAGATTGTTGTATCTCTTCCAGACTCTTCCAGTGGAGATATCTGCTAAGCAATTTATGGAATGGGAAAAAATAATATCTAGATATTTATGGCAAGGGAAAAAAAACAGAATTAGATACCAAACGCTACAATTAAGAAAGGAAAGTGGAGGTTTAGGCCTACCTTGTTTACATGAGTATTATTATGCAGCTCAATTGAGGCCTTTAGTATGCTGGTGTTCTCCATCATACTCTGCGAGATGGAAGGACATTGAAAGTGCAATGATAGAAGGGGTTCTTATAGCAGCTATAATTGCAGATAGTAAATTAACAACGTATATGACAGATAAAAAAAACCCTGGATAAATATAGCTTTGAAGAAACAGTGAAATTATGTGGTTTGGGAAACTCACTTAGAACGTTAAGATGGTGTGCATACGTTACTGACTTTCTTCCAAACAAAACTGATGACAGATTTAGAATGTGGATTGAAAAAGGCCTTTCGAATTACTCTACATTTGTGCACAAGGGGGTATTTAAGAGCTTTGAATTTCTACAGAGAGAAAATGGTTTAGAGCAAAATGATTTTTATAGGTATCTCCAGGTCTGACACTATTTCAATCAAAACTTAGGTGGAGCAATGGAGGGGGGAGTAACCGGAATTATGGAGGTGTCTCTATTGGCAGGAAATTCATTGATATGTAATAAGATTGTCTCCAGACTGTACAATGGTTTTTGCCAGGCCAAACTGAACAACACACTATATGTTAAAGAGAAGTGGGAGAAGGAGGGTAATTTAGTTATTTCTGAGGAGGACTGGGAAAGATTATGTAAATTACAATGGGAATCCACATGTTCAACTATGTGGCGAGAATGTTTTTTATCACGCCCCTACAAAAACGACACCAAGGGACTGGCGTAGAGTGTTGGAGATTATGTGGATTGAATGAAGCCAATCACCTCCATGTTTCTGGGAATGCCCACTTCTAGTTCCATACTGGCGGGAGATTCATAAAAACTTGGAAGCTATTTTTGGGGTTACCATCCCCTTCAAGTGTGACACCCTTTACCTGGGGAATATTCCATTTGAAATGTGGAACAGCGACGATAGGAAATTGATGCTGATACTTCTGGTGGCAAGTAGAAAGGCTATCACAAGGAAATGGTTAAAACCAGAACCACCTACAGTGGATGGATGGATAGATATAATCCATGATATATACATAATGGAAAAGCTGTCTTTCTCACTTAGAATTCAGAAAGAAAAATTCCTTTGGATCTGGACTAGATGGACAGAGTATATTAAACCTATACGGTCAGATTGTTTTTGAATTGTTAAAAGAACATGACAATGTGATGTATTTTTACTTATTAGAATTGTATTTCTATTCTAATCTTTGCAATATGTAATGTAAAAGCTCCCCATGTTCGTGTGTTTATATATATATTTTTTCACGAAGGTAAAAAGGTTTTTAAGAAGGTAAACCTTTGGTCAGCAAAGAATTGACAAACACTTTCAAGTTCAAAATTATATACTTTGCCTAGAAAGGTGTCCTGAATTAGGAAGGAACTTGTGTGTTTTCAAAATAATATATATGTAAGTATTAAGGTATTGTAAATGTGTAATGTTTGATTGTACTCTTGTCAATACCCAGATGACCCAAAAAAAAAGAAAGTTGCTTGAGTAAAGCTTGAACAAAATCCAAGCTGACTGCGTATTATGTTCCAATGCAATACACAGTGAACATAGTGTCAGAAATCCAAATTATGTGATGCGACGGACGGATTGAGTGATTGCTCACTGATGACGGATTTGAGTGGGTTGGAGCTGTGCAGAAAGCAGGCTACCCGAAGGCTAATCAACGTTGATGCTAGCGCAGGAACTAGAGAACGAGGGAGAAGAACGTGGCAAGAACGATTTGAGTGATCTGCCCGAGGTGCAGACGGTAGAGCCTCCAACGTCGTCAACTTCGCAAGAAACGTCTAGAGAAAGGATTCCACAACAGAATACATTCACGGATAAGCTAAGTCCACCCACACTCATGCTGTTTACTGGCAATCTTGCTGATAATTGGAAACGTTTCAAACAGAGATTGAAATATATCTAGCTGCAAGTGGAATAGGAGGGAGAGATGAGAAAGTGCAAGCGCAAATACGTTTGCATGTAAGTGGGGAAGATGCACTGGACATTTTCAATAGCTTTCAAATTGAAGATGAAAATCTCAAATTGTCAACAGTGATGGCTAAATTTTAAGGATACTTTATACCCACTAAAAGCATCAGGTACGAGCAATACAAGTTATTTTCCTATGACCAAAAGTCTGGCATCAGCTTCGATCAGTATACCTTAAGCAAATCATGTGAATTCCAAGATCTCAGATATTCATTAATAAGGGACTGCATAGTTTGTGGAATTGCAGACAATGGATTAAGAGAGAGATTGCTGCGTGAGAAGAATTTGACTTTGGACAAGACTATGGATTTGTGCAGAGCTGCACAGAGCTCGCGTGCGCAAGTTTAAGAACTGAGCAAAACAGAAATTGCTGTGCATGCAGTAAATACCAATGAACACTACAAGAAGAGTCAGGCTACACAAAAGACTGAAAAACGTGTATGCAAAAATTGTATGCAACAAATGTGGAGGTAGTCATGCTCTTCGATCATGTCCTGCCTATGGAAAGACCTGTAATAGTTGTAACAGAAAGAATCACTATGCGAGATACTGCACGGCTGGTGACACGGAGAAAAGTGCACTCAGTGGATGAGAAACCAGAGGAACTTTTTGTTGATGTAGTGCAGGCATCCAGTGAAAAACAAGAATGCATCATACCGGAGTCAGGTGGCTGAGTGGTGAGGGAATCGGGCTAGTAATCCGAAGGTTGCCAGTTCAATTCCAGTCATGCCAACTGACGTTGTGTCCTTGGGCAAGGAACTTCACCCTACTTGCCTCGGGGGAATGTCCCTGTACTTACTGTAAGTCGCTCTGGATAAGAGCGTCTGCTAAATGACTAAATGTAAATACCGGTGACTGTAAATTCAACAATAATTCATTTCAAATTGGATACCGGAGACCAAGTCAACCTGCTGTCAGCAGTTGATTACAGTACAGTACACAAAGTGAAAAGCAAGATTTGTACTTTGAATATTACAGGGTTTCTGCAGGTTTCAGTAAGTCAAATTGAAGACCCTTTTAAGACTTTTTAAATACTAATTCGTGGCCACAAAATGCTATTTTGGGGATAACGATGTAGCCTAACTATATTGCGGGCAGTGTGGGGCACATATACCCATAGCAAGCTAAAGGTGCAGTGTCATGGACAGAGATGATTTGATTGTATTGTATTTTAGGCTGGTGAATGACCGTGGTAAAGTTGGTTTGAAGTTCGATATTCAACAGATATTCTGACGCCCAGTATTGTGTTATTTTAAGCGGTGTTACCACCGCTACGACCGGCCGTTTAGCCAATGCTTTTGGCTGCCTAAACAACGCGTATGTTTAGGGACCATCAACAAATTACACGTTTAAAAAATCAATAGCTTCTCAACAACATGAACTAGGAGCGTCAAAATAATGTTAACCCTTGTGCTGCCTTCGGGTCACATGACCCAAAGGTTGATAACGAACCATCGTTGTGTTTACCCAATACAAAAACAAATACAAATAATTTTCTTTTAACCTTCGCAATGTGGGGGGTCTGAGACAGCCATACGGTTAAAAGAAAATGCTTCACTTTGTTTTTGTATTCGGTAAAGTTGTCGCAATACGATGGTGGGTCACAACGACTGATGGGTCAGAATGACCCGAAGATAACACAAGGGTTAAACTGTTGAAGATGTATGCATTCATGCTGCACGGCCTTTATTTTGTTCATTTTCATCTCAAGTTATTAAAAATGTATTCTTTATTCAAAATAAACCTCCAAACTTCAATAGCTTTTTGGTCATGTGACCTATAATCCTCAAGTTCATTTCAGAGTGTTCACTGACTATGCATACAGGTTGCACAGCCTTTAGGTTTTTCATTTCTATCTCACATTATTTGAAGCACATTTTTGAAAATGTAAAACCACCACCTCAGAGGCTTTTTCCCCCATAGGGCTTTTGCCTGCATATAATACCGTAAAAACAAGGATTGTTCATTTCACCATGGAACTGATCTTCGGAGTCTTCTTTCACATGCTCTATACTTTTGTGTTTAGCATGCGATATGCTCAGTGTTTTTTCATGTTTGACGAGATCACCATCCTCCATTGAAGTGAAAAGTACACACGTGTTGGAACACAGGAAGAGCTTCATCCATGATTGTACTGTTCAACAAAATTGCAAAGCAATATGTGACATACTCCTTCAGTCCTTTGTCTTGCATTCTTTTCCCAAATTCCTGTGAGACAGCTTTTACAATGTGGGCAGAGCAGAGGTGTAAAACTGTGAACTTATGAAGGTCACTGTTGATTTTCGGAATTTCTATGACAATATGGGCTCTTTCAAGATAGGCAGATATAGTCTCCTGTTAAAGGACAGCAGCACACTATCCATCAGAGCCCAGCTGTAGTCTATCTCTACCTGTCGTACTCTGAACAATGTGCACCTGGAGACCTTTCTGACTGTTTCCATCAACCAATATGTTAATGTTGGAATAGGATGTTCATTGGTGATAAGCTCAGAGATGGGGACAGGTGGCTTATCTTTGCCCATACATAGCAGTACAAGGGCATAGTACAGAACCCTTTTGTTTTGATTTGGGATCTTTGACACAACACCACCAGTAGCGTCAAGATGGAGAGTAACTGGTGTGGGTTGTTTAAGATGCTCTACCATTATATTTATTCCTACATCCATGTACATATGGACTCCAAATGGGTCCACCTGCAGGTGCTGAATATGACCAGCAAAAGAAACATTGCCGCTGCACTCCTTCCTAATTTTATGTGTGAGCATCAGCTCCAGTAGGACATCATTAAGGAGTCTCATACTTTTTTGCACTTCAGAGGAAATAATTTTCAGAACATCTTTTGTAAGACTCCTGATGATATTACCACCATATAGTTCGTCTTTTGGAGTCTTCCTGAGCTGCTGATAGTTGTAGTTGCTCACACCTTTGTGGATCGATCTGGCAATTTTACCTCTTCTCGGGAAGCTCGCATACCGACATTTTCTTTCCTTTTTTGCACGAGTGACTTCTCCTAATCTCAGCACTTTGATGGTTATGCTTTTTTGTTGTGATTATGGGCTATTGTTTTTTCCTGAACACATACACTGCTTGGCATGTCTTAAGTGTGCAAACTGCAGATACATGCAGGTATAGTGACATTCTTTTACAGTAGGGTGTAGCTTTAGACTTAACAAAATTGCCCAGGCATTTTTTCTCAGACCGGCCCACCGCAATCGGTCGGACTCTGAGCCACTGCATCTGACACAAGAAACAGCGGGAGAGGGGTGGAGCCTGTTAAGAGAAGTGATTGGGAAATCCCAGTGTCAGCATATAGAAAGAACCAATGCCGTCCCTGGTTCATGGGCCAGTCAATGGGCAATTTATTATTCTTTTTATTACGTTTTTATTTTACACCGGCCCAAAAGGTGCCTCAGCCAGCTGGTTATTTGCCCGGTATCAGTGGCGGAACTAGAGTTTTATACATGGGGTGGCCAAGGGGTGGCCAAGGCTACTTCAGGGGGTCCAGAGTCTTGGGTCACTGTTTTCATTAGTATATACAGTATAATCTGGGTCTATAAGTGCTGGGACATCCAAAATATTTTTGGGAAAAAAAGCTCAAGCACCAGGGACTTATAATAGCCTTTCTGTGTTAAAGAAATAACACAGTGCATAGTTTATTTACAAAACAAAGTGCATTTACACACCCCAAAAAACACTGCAATTTGACTTGACAGGTAGCAGAAATCAAGCATAAATGGACTTGAAAAATATAAATAACTTAATATAAATAACTTAAAAAAATAATAAATAACCAACAACATGACAAATTTACAGTATAATATTTATGTTCATATATATTATGTTAACTAATAGCAAAGAAAAGTTTTGGAATTGGCCTAAACAAGACCAAATTAAATCTGTGTGATAAGAAACCCTTTGGATGTATAATTTTAGAATGTCAGTGTACAAGCTAGTACACAGCGCAGGTATTATTTATTATACCTACTAGCTAACACAGATGCAAACACAATGTTAGGCTAAATTGGGAACCGATCTCTCGTCTATCTGATTACCCTATTTTTCGGAAAATAAGCTGCATTGTGTATGAGGCGCATAATAATAATAATATAAAGGTGTATAATTATTTTAGATATAGTATAAGTTTAGCTAACTTGCAAATCCTGAGGATAGCCTACTGTAGCATACCTTTCTATGTGACAACGGACAAGGGTGTTTTGTCCCTCGGGAGTTGCCGTAGGCTTGATGCTGAAAACATTTGTGAAATCAGTGAGGGCTGTTCGAATAGCGATGTCAAGAAGAGCAGTGGTAAAATACAAGTTACGAAAAGAGACCGCGTCCGTGTCTTATTGTCCACACGATCATATACAATTAGATCTAAAACAAACTTACAAAGAGCTCGGTTACACTACCAAAGTTGAATTAGTAATGTTGTTAGCGATGCTAGCGTTATTTTTGTTAGAGCTAGCTAGCCTATAACATTTCACTGGGTCTTGCAGCTGTTTGATCAACTGAAATTATTATGAAATGTTATGTTCTACTAGCCATTTGCCTACTTTAGCATTTTTAATAACTTGAGATTAAAATGAACAAAATAAAAACTGTGCAGCATGAATACATAAATCTTCAACAGTTTAACATTACTTTGACACTCCTAGTTCATGTTGTTGAGAAGCTATTGATTTTTGAAACGTGTAATTTGTTGATTGTCCTTAAACATACGCGTTGTTTAGGCAGCCAAAAGCATTGGCTAAGCGGCCGGTCGTAGCGGTGCTAACACGGGTTAAAATAACACAATACTGGGCGTCAGAATATTGAACTTCAAACCAACTTTACCATGGTCATTCACCTGCCT
The DNA here is from genome assembly GCF_038355195.1 of Osmerus mordax. Classification (NCBI taxonomy): domain Eukaryota; kingdom Metazoa; phylum Chordata; class Actinopteri; order Osmeriformes; family Osmeridae; genus Osmerus; species Osmerus mordax. Next base: position 11,728,684 of record NC_090066.1, on the reverse strand, counting down.
AAAATACAATACAATCAAATCATCTCTGTGTCCATGACTGCACCTTTAGCATGCTTTGGGTATATGAGCCCCACACTGCCCGCAATATAGTTAGGCTACATTGTTATCCCCAAAATAGTGTAGCGTCCCCGACACGGGTCGTTATAAGTCGGAGACTAGACGTGATATTTTGGTTAAGGCTTTTACTTTCTTAACAACAGGCAGCTATTTAGGCTACTGCCCACGCCCAAACTAACCCCTTTTACTCTGTAGAACTTGCTATTAACAGCTAACACAGTGGAGTACAACGGATGCTAATAGTAGTAGGACACAGGTTCACTACAACAGCCACAACTTAAGAGCCCCGAACCCGCCCAAACTTCCCCTTATATCGCCTGTTGTCATCCCGGAACTTAAACGTGACCCCCCGTACTCTACCAATAATGTCCTGACATTCTTTCCCCCTTCCTGAAGTGCAGGGTCGCTACGCAGCCTCCCCCTTTACAAGCCCTCGACCCTGAGGGCGCAGACAAAGTCCTTTAGGCGACCCGGAGGTCTCCCGACCCTTCTGGGTCTGTCCGTGGGCCCCTCCTCCCCAACAATTGACCTGGTCCTTGTCCCATCTGGGTCACCAGTCGGTGTGTCAGTCTGCAGCAAGGGCTCCATTTGTGTGTCAGGCCCTTGGTTGTCCCCACTATCCCCAGTGTCACACCCAATCGTCTGCCCCTGTATGGTGCCATGCGGTCCCGATTGACCACCACACGCCGCCCCCTCGGTGGTGTCAGCAGGCGGTACACCACCTCTCCTACCCTGGCCAGGACCCGACACGGCCCGATCCAGGTTTTTTCCAGTTTCGGGCACTGACCTTTTTTCCTGGCCGGGTTGTGCAGCCAGACCAGCTCACCGGTGTCGAAGTGTCGTCTTCGTGTGTCATAGTTGCGCTTCTGTCTCGCGCCTTCACTCTCCAGTTGAAGCCGGGCAAACTCGTGGGCTGTCTCGAGCCGGTCTTGGAGCTTTCTAGCGTAGTCGAGGCCGGGACCCTCTCCCCTTTCTCCCGGTGGATGCCCAAATGCCATTAAAGCTGGCGTGCGCAGTTCTTTTCCCAGCATCAGGAGAGCTGGAGAGCAGCCGGTGGAGTCTTGCACGGCGGAGCGACACGCCATGAGCACCAGAGGGAGATGGGTATCCCAGTCCTTTTGAAGCTGAGCGGTGACAATGGCTAGCTGCTGGGCTAAGGTCTTATTGAACCTCTCCACTAAACCATCACTCTGAGGGTGGTGAGGCGTAGTGCGGGTCTTCTCCACCCCCAGCCGCTGGCACATCTCCGAGAACACTCTGGACTCGAAGTTCTTTCCCTGGTCCGTGTGAATGACCTCTGGGACTACAAACCGGCTAATGAACCCTCCTAACTGTTGCGCGTTGGCAACAGTCTCAGCTTCTTGGTTTGGGAGGGCGTAGGCTTCGGGCCATTTAGTGAAGTAGTCCATGGCTGTCAACACCCACCTATTTCCCCCCTCGGACACAGGGAAGGGGCCCATCACGTCTACCCCCACCCACTCAAGAGGAGCCCCTACTGGGAACTGCTGGAGTTGGGCGTGTGACTGCCCAAGGGGGCCCTTCCGGGCCGCACAGCTGTCACACTGTCTACAGAAGTCCTACACATCTCGTTTGTGTCTCCCCCAGTAAAACCCCTTCCTCAACCCAGTAAAGCCCCCATGCAACTGTTCTAACACAGTTTGTCTTAGGACCCTTGGGACCACCAGCTGCCACGTGACCTCCCCTGTCGCTGGAGCCACCCACCCCCTCTGCTAGTCGCAACGCCTGAAACCCCGCCCAGAGTCCTTTTGTGCCTGGCGAAAGATGGGACACCTCCTCCCTGCTGGGACGTTGCCCCACACGTACCCACTCCAACACCGGGGCCAGTTCCCTGTCCTCTGCCTGCTTTTCGCTCCACTCGCTGACATCGACCAGGCTAGTCCCACTGCACACAGGGAGCCCCAGCTGCTTCACTTCCGCCACTGCTCCTCCCTCCTCGCACAGCTCTCTCTCTCTGGCCACTCTTTTTTCACAGTAGCCGCAGCCTTCATCTGCACAGGGTCGGCGGGACAGGGCGTCTGCGTTGGCATGGCGAGCCATTGCCCGGTGCTCCACCCTGAAGTTGAAGGACTGCAGCTCCTCCATCCAGCGTGCTATCTGTCCCTCTGGTTCCTTGAAGGACAGCAGCCACTGTAAAGCAGCGTGGTCAGTGTGGATGAGAAAGGGGACACCACACAAGTAATATTTAAAGTGTCTCACTGATGCCACGACAGCCAGTAGCTCTCGACGGGTCACACAATAACACCGTTCCTCCTTGCTGAAGGTTCTGCTGAAGTATGCCACCACCCTCTCTCCCTCCAAGCTGGGCTGTGCCAACACTGTTACTAGCGTCTGTGTCCAGTATGAAGGGCAATGACGGGTCAGGTGAGGCGAGGACGGGCGCTTCCCCCAGGGAACTTTTCAAGGAGCTGAAGGCTTGTTGGCACTCTGCAGTCCAACAAAACTCCCTGTCTTTTCCCAACAGGCCTGTGAGAGGAGCAGCGATGGTGGAAAACCCCCTCACAAACCTGCGGTAGTAGGACACCAGCCCCAGGAAGCTCTTTACCTGCTGTTTTGATGTTGGAGTAGGCCAGCTATTTACAGCCTCCACCTTATCGGCCTCAGTGCTGATGCCCCTCCCCCCTACATGATGGCCCAGGAATGTCACCTCCCGTCGCATAAAGTGACACTTCTCAGGGTGCAGCTTCAGACCCGCCCCCACCATCCTCTCCAGCACTGCCCTCAGTGCCGTCAGAGCCTCGGTGAAGGATGCGCCATGAGCCAAGATGTCGTCCAAATAGACCAGGCACTGCCGGTTGGGGACATCCGACAACACCCGATCCATCAGACGCTCGAACGTGACGGGAGCATTGCACAGTCCAAAACACAGCACTCTGAACTGCCAGTGGCCTCGGTGGGTGGAGAACGCCGTCTTAGCCCGGGCCTCTGGGGCGAGAGGCACCTGCCAGTATCCGCTACGTAGATCCAGGGAAGAGAACCAGGAGGATCCCCTCACCGAGTCAAGGCTCTCATCGATACGGGGAAGGGGGTAAGAGTCCTTCTCAGTGACAGCATTCAGCCCTTTATAGTCTACACAGAAACGCAGCTTGCCTCCCTGTTTAGGAACCATGACTACAGGAGCCAACCACGGGCTATTAGACGGCTCAATGAAGTTCAGGCCCGCCCCCTAAAGCTTAGGTGCCTGCGCTCAAGTCCAAATGGAAGCCGGTGGCCCTAAGAAAATCTAACCCCAATATACAGGGGTCCTGAACACCAGCCACCCACACCAAATGCTGGACCGTCTGCCCCCCCACCGTCAGTGACATAATCTTCTTCCCTAACATAGGGGCCGTCTCACCTGTGACAGTTCTAAGTTGTACCGCTGTTGTCACAGTGGACCCCGTTTCCACCAAGGCCGTGCACGGTGTCCCTTCAACCACCACAGGAATGTGACAAAAGTCCCCCGCTGTTGTGCGCCCCACCACAACAATGTCTCCCCCAGACCCCTCATTGTCAATGCATTGCAGCTGTTCCTCCAGCCGGGGCGGGTCTAAGGTCCGTACTTCCCCGTCTGCACGGACCCTCTCCCGTTTCCCTGTGGCTTGTCAGTAGCATGGCAGTCACGCACTAAATAACCAGGCAGGCCACACCCCCAACAAACTCTGTCGCCCGGACGCCGGTGGGGAGTCTCACGGGGCTGCCGTGTAGCAGGCAGTGAGATCGCCCGGATCAGTTCGGTTATCTCCGTCGCCCACGAAGGTTTGTCACCACTCTCCCCGCACGGTTCCGCTGCTCTTACTACGGGCAAGGTCTCCCTTTTCTCCCCCGTAGCTTCTCCCCAGATGACCTTGCGACGTCGAGCGCCTCCTGCAGCGAGCGGGGGCAGGCCAGCTGCGTCTGGGCGCGCAGCTCCGGAGGGGACAGTGCCATTATGAAGCGGTCACGAGCCAGTTCACCCTGGATAGCTGGTGGTGTGTGCCCATAACATTCCACAATATCCACCTGACTCCCTAACACCACAACAATGGCATTAACAATAAGCTAGTAATAGTAAGCAACACTCATCATCATTATAATAGTGACATAGGCTTAATTTAGCTTGCTTTGCCGAGCTAGAACAACGACGGAGCCAGATATTCAAGTTTACAGTTTCTTTAATCCAACACAATACTTAAGCAGTCAAACTAAAAACACGAAGCAAAAGAACAACATATACGGGGGAGTCAGATGGCTGAGCGGTGAGTGAGTCGGGCTAGTAATCTGAAGGTTGCCAGTTCGATTCCCGGCCGTGCGTGCCAAATGACGTTGTGTCCTTGGGCAAGGCACTTCACCCTACTTGCTTCGGGGGAATGTACTTACTGTACGTCGCTCTGGATAAGAGCGTCTGCTAAATGACTAAATGTAAATACAACAAGATCTGTAAAGCAATACCGATACCATTATTACAGTTAGTTCAAAGCACATTGTTATATGTAAGAATAAGACCCTTACCAACTTTACCAAATGTTTGTGGGGGTCAGATGGCTGAGCGGTTAGGGAGTCGGGCTATTAATCAGAAGGTTGTTGGTTCGATCCCCGGCCGTGCCAAATGACGTTATGTCCTTGGGCAAGGCACTTCACCCTACTTGCCTCGGAGAGAATGTCCCTGTACTTACTGTAAGTCGCTCTGGATAAGAGCGTCTGCTAAATGACTAAAAATGACTAAAATGAAAAATGACTAATCCCCGTCTTTTCAACTGTGTGTGCTAAATGACTAAATGTATAGGCCCTGCCAAATAATACTACAGTACTAATAGTATTGATTTTCGTAAAGTTCACATGTATCTGCTTCTTGATCGGACTTGTACCACATTCTGACAGTTTTCTGCAATGCCTTAGCTCCAGCTCACAAGCTCGCGACTGGTTGTCACAAAGTAGGACGTGTACAGCTAGTTGCAAGCATGCACGAGTTTCGGAGCTAGGAACAAGCTTCTGCGAAAGACCGGACGAGTCAGTCTGGAAAGATGGGGCGGTCCATTTCGCACTCTCGCTTGCCTCACTGCGCCACTGAGCACTTGGGGTCATGTATTGGCCAAGAATGAACCAAGACATTGAACACACTACGGCCTTGTGCGAAATATGCTTGACCTACAGACCTAAGCAGCAAGCAGAGCCACTCATGACGTACGCAATGGATTATGCCAGACAGACCATTTCAAAGAGTGGGAGCAGATTTGTTTGACTGTCATGGTAAGAGCCATATAGTTGTGACAGATTACTTCTCCAACTACCCGGAAGTAGCAACTCTACAGACAACATCTAGAAAAACTGTTGTTGCCTTTTTGAAAACAGTTTTTGCAATACATGGTGTACCAATGCAAGCTTGTCTCTGATAATGGTCCGCAGTTTGCCAGCAGTGAGTTTGCGGACTTTGCAAAATAATGGGGTTTCCAACACACAACATCCAGCCCACATTATCCAAGATCAAATGGCCTTGCAGAAATCTCAGTGAAGATAAAAATAAAACAGATAATTCAATGCTAGTGTGATAATAAATGACCATTTGAAATCATTCAAACTGTCATGATGCATTATTTTATGCAGGAATTTTTCTTTTAAAATAGTATCTGCCACACAAATGTGTAATCTTCGCTGGTTTAGATGCACTAAGATATATATGAGAATATGATAAATGTGTGCAGTGGATGTCTTCAGGCCAGGGAGTTTGTCACCCCTCTCCCCACAAGAGGTTGCACTGGGCCAGGTGAGAATGCAGTCTATAGCCTAACGGTACATAGAAGCTGAGGGAGCTTATCGTCAATGATTACCTATTTACAGTAGGCAACCTGGCTTACGTTGGTTAGCTACAGTAGTTAGTCTAATTAGTTAGAGCTACTTAAATTCGGTATTTTGGGAGGGCTGACTGCATGTCTTACCTTGCTAGCTAGTTTAGACAAACGAAAGGTTACTTCAGGACTAGAGAGAGTAGCCTATTACTAACTTATTTTTAAAATATTGCACTTAAAACCCCATTGTTTGCTATGGTACGTCGTAGTACCGGCCTGCACCAGATTTTCACCCCTTGGTACATTATATGGTAGGCGTCCCTGAGGCCTATTAGACAGTGCTATGAAGGCCTGGGAAAGCCACCCCTCTCCCCACCATGGCCTAGGTCTGGCCCGTGGTGAAGGAGCATCTGCAACAGATGCAGCTGGTCCAGGCCCAGATATACTGTACAACTGGGGAGCCCAGATGAACATTTTCCAGCCGAGGGACTGTGTCCTGGTTCTGGTACTGAACTTGGAATGCAAATTCCTGGTTAAGTGGCAGGGACCCTACAAAGATTGGAGAAGTCAACTGCAAGGTACGTCAATCCAGGTGGTGCAGGCCATCCAAAATTTATCATGTGAATTTACAAAAACAATGGGAACGGTGACCCACTACTCAGACTAAGACACTCCCAGTGCTAACCACCCAGCCCCTGCTCCCAGATGTCCCGGTTGGAGACCCACTGGAGCCAAGTCAACAACAAAACCTCCAGGACGTGTTCTCCAACTTATCGGGGACAACCAAGGATGCCTGCCGTAACATCCAGACCAAATCGGAAGTCAGGGTGCAAATCATGCCCTACCGGATGCCAGAGTCGAGAAGGACAGCTAACAGGGACGAAGGAGTGATCAATGAGTGCTGTGGTCCTCATTCCCAAGCCTGATGGTTCCTAGCGGTTCTGCAATGACTTCCCGAAACTCCATGAGGTCTCAACGTTTAACGCCTACCCAATGCCTCGAGTGGATGAATTGGTTGGATGCCTGGGACAAGCCTCGTTCATCATGACCTTGACCTCACAAAGGGTTTATTGGCAGGTACCCCTCACTGCCTTTCTTCATCGTGCTTTTGTTCGGTGTCCATGCTTCCCAGGCCAAATTTCAGAGGACGATGGATCACATCCTATCCACCAGGCCTACGTTGTGGCCTAACTCACCACAATGACTACCTATATTAATGTCCAGGTGGAACATCGGTCAGCGAAAGAGCATGCAAATGCAGAAGCACTATTCGGCACCTGCCCGTTGCAGGTCGGGGGAGACCCTGGGTTTTTTCTGGTGTGACAACCTGAGAGCGAGAAGGGAAAATACAAGCTGTCAGCCCCGCAGACAGAAACACAGGCAGACGAGGTCGCTATTGGCGACCAATTATTTCCCTTCCCAGGGGCGCAGTTGGAGAAAAGGGGAAATAAAAGAGCAGAAAACAAACACGAGGGGAGTTCAGACTAACTTAGTGATGGGTCAGAGCTGGACTCTGACAGAATGCAATTGTAATTAAAGTTAACTTTATCTGATACTTTGATAGAACTAGCCATAGGCCAGGTGAAGACCTCCCGGAAAAGACCCTCAACCGAGAAAAAGTTACAGTTTTTACTTTGTGTGTTAAAGGTGTTAAAACCCTGCCTCGTTTGCGACCCCTCTATTTAAACTGTGTGCGGCACACATTTCGGAACACTCCGTAGTTGTCACAACATATTATAGAATTGAAGTAACTGTCTAATTTGGCTAGATGGTTAGCTTGGTTGTTTTATTTTCATATCCATTAGCTAGCTAGATAATCATAGAAATGTTATGCAAACCACAAAATATTTTTCTAATAACTAAAAAACTAAAATGTTTCTTAATAGTCATTCATAGGTTTGAATCCTCACATGTAGCCCATTCACTTTGTTGACAGAATTTGAGAATCCACAGCGGTAAATGCACAAATAAATTATTTACATTTACATTTAGCAGACGCTCTTATCCAGAGCGACTTACAGTAAGTACAAGGACATTCCCCCGAGGCAAGTAGGGTGAAGTGCCTTGCCCAAGGACACAACGTCCTTGGGCAATGTTGGGCAATGTTGTGCTTTGCATAAAAACACATGACCACGCTTACCAGCTCAGCTTACATATCATGGCACAAATCACCCCCAAAGGGGTTGGGGACAATTGTAAAATACAGCTCATATTTGTAGCGCATCACTCACAATGCTGCTGTCAGGGTACCAAGAGTAATACTCAACATCCAAGATTTATTAAGGTGCCCAATCCAGAAATAATTGGGCTTGGGGGAAATTTTCACAATTCACGGTAATGTTTCCAGACATTATTTCAGGACAAATGTTTGTGATGTAAGTATACATTTGAACTAGCCAGCTGTCTAGCTAACATTACCACCCAAACGGTGGCAGAGTTACCGGGTGCAACAAAACAAGATTTTGTGTGCACAGAGACAGCTGTGTGCATATGGAAAGGGGCATATGTTTATCTGTAGTTGTAAGTGAGGGTTGTGTTTTCTTACCTTGGACTCCCCATTGTGCATAGCTGTGGGAAGGAAGCGATAGGGCAAGTGGCTCTTGATTAGCCGAGGAGAAGTCAGTTCCTGAGGAAACAGAGGCAAATTCATCGTACAACAAAGGCTTCAGAAAAGTATTCAGACCTGTTCACTTTTAGCACACTTTGTACTGTAGATTTCATTTGTAAATGAATAAAATTGTTATTATTGCCAATGAATCTATACTCAATTACCCATTACAAAGTGCACAATGTTTTAAGAAATTCTTGCAAATTCATAGAAAACTGTCTACATTGACTTCAATACAAAATCTAGAAGGCTGGTAGGCCTTCTAGATTTTGTATACACATACATGGTATTTATGTGACTGCTAGTACGTCTTTCTGCAGCTCCGAAAATATCAAATCCCAGCCGGTCAATTTTCCAAATCCAGTTGACTTCCCTTTCACTATACATTAACGAAACCTATTTGTCCTGAAATCCATGTCATGTCATCCTATATCTTTGTACTCTGGTACACCATCAATGAGTGAGTTTAGAGCATGAAATCAGACAGACATTTTTCTCATTTTTATGGATGGTAAATATCCAGTATTTGGCTAACAAAAACCCCTTAGATAACGACTAGGTGAATTCCACTAGAATTTTGAATTGTAGAATTTGTGCGAATTTCGAATTGTAGAATTAGTGCGAATTTCGATTGCAATACTATACAGCTTGTATGAATTGGACTTTCTACAAGCTAGTCAACAGCTAGCTTAGCTTTACAGCTATACGTTAACCTCGCGATAAAAAAATTTACGCCGTTAAAATGGGTTTGCGTTAACGCCGTTAATAACGCGTTTAACTGACAGCTCTAGTGAACATGTTTTTCACTTTGAAATAATGATCCACATCACTAGTAGTTCCTGTGGGATGACAAGGTAACGCTTGAGTAATTAGTGAGGCGTTAACATGCTTTTCACTTTAAAATAATGGTCCACATCACTAGTAGTTCCTGAGGGATCACTTCAGTAATTAGTGAGGAGTTAACATGTTTTTCACTTGACTTAAATGACTTGTTATATTACTTGTGAAAAACATGTTAACTCCTCATGAATTACTCAAGCGTTACCTTCTCATCCAACAGGAACTACTCAGCTCCCATGAGCTGAGTAGCCCCATTGTGCTCACACCAGCCCCTGAGCGTCACGAACTTGCCTCCCAAGTCAGTTAGCCTGACCTTGGCATTCTTGCATACACACCACAGTTACATTTCAGCACAACTGCATAATCCTGTAGGGCTGTTTTGGCAGCCCATTTGTCACTGGTCACCCAGACACTCGTCTGGGACAGTCTTTGATTTGCATGAATGCTAAAATGACGATGACAATCACGCCTTAATGACACACCCCTGGAAAGGTGGTCTCAACAGTTGAAGAGGAAGGTGGACCGAGGAAGACTCTGAAATTATCATTAAAAGTTGTTTTCTTGTAAATATAGTTCTAAACAGCTTTTAATGTCATGTTTGATATGATTTTGTTTCTTATTTTATGTATTACGTTCTAGTAATAATTCTAATACTGTAACATGTACATTTACAGGGTTTACAGAGTTTTTGCTTGCAGCAGACCGTGTTAACATATTCCCTTGTCTTGCAAGGGAACCACTTGGTCTACTGCAGCCTTGATTAATGATCATTTGTATGCGTCAGACAACCTTTCTGTTATATGGCCGGTGTTCCCATTTTAGTCAGGTTTGGGTGTATATAGGAAGAAGTTTTTACCACTCACTATGAGTTCAGTTTATGATACAGCTCCGGTGCGTTAGGTGCCTAGTCTTCATTGTGATTACCTTTGTTAACCATTGCTCTGAAGGTATGTTTTGTATTTGATGATATTTCATTATCATTGTATTGATTACAACCGATTACGGCCCTGTACGACCGGTGCCAGAGTTTGGTCCGCATTGCCGGTAGTAAGTCGAACTTGTTCCCGGTGAGGGTTGGACTCCGCCAGGGCTGCCCTTTGTCACCGATTCGGTTTTAACCTAAGGCCTCTGAGTTACTTACAGTGGATCTCCACGCTCCAAAGGAATTTACCGGAGCCTCTGAGTGATTGGTTTACATACTAGGTCGGTGGTTAAATCCATATTATAAACGACTGATTAGTGAACACACATACTTTAGGGTCGATGCTCTGATCAAGCAGACGATTTTTACCTACGGCAGTTTCATGTCATTAACTGTTTAGCGCTCAAGGTTACAGGTAACGCACTTGTGCACATTTCTAAAATTGGAGTCAGATATTAACGAGTCAATTATCTCCTTGAACATCTAACCAGAATTGAATTGGGTTTCCCAAGCCGGGGACAAACACCAAGCGTCTCCGGCCTTACGATCCTACTAGACTACAATCCCATCTGTTCTTTATTGAATCAATTAATCACAATTGGATATATGTTTTAGTATTAAGCATTACAAATTGTATATACTTGAGGTAGTGATTGGTATAGCAGCATTGATTAGCAGTATAGATATCATTCCTTCACATAACCCAAACCAACGTATAGGCCTACTCACTCTATAATGAGTCTAGCGTTGGCCACTACTGCGAAATACAACACAACGCAATTCCAAAGGGATGAAAATGATGAAGGAAAAAAGAACAAATGGCAGGACTCTAAATAATTTGCTAGATAACCCAATTCAGAGAATAGGAACGTGGCCCAAAACACTAGCTACAGTTGTTGCTAGCTGTAAAGCTAGGCTAGCTGTCGACTAGCTTGTAAAAAGTCCCATTCATACAAGCTGTAGCGGGGTTTGCTCGTTTAAGATTAGCAATACTTAATTTATAATAAAGTATGTAGTTCTTGGGGGCACCACCTCTTATTTGTTAAAGGGACAGAGGAAACCTTATTGATTAATATTGAATAATAGCCTTCGTAATAATCAGTCTAATCTTAAGTAGTGAATTTCCTAGAAAGTAGAGCAGATCAGATAACGTGAGGGATAACGCGAGTATTATAAACAATGATTTATTTAAGGAAATGTAATTATAATGAACAAATACCAGAGAAGTTATAGGTTAGTTGAAAGTGAGTTGAGTTGAACTGTATACAGTAGGTCCTAAACTATGATGAGGGTTGGTACAAGATGGTAGGTTGAGAGCGCGTGGGGAGGGGGAAGGGAGAGAGAGAGATAGGCTTTTGGAGAACAATGGGAGAGTATGTTAACTAATCCTAACGAAAGTTAGGTTAAATCATTTGCAATCTAAAATCAAACGTAACAAATTAAATCACAATATGCCAATGTTCACAAGTAAGAAATGTAGCAATATCGCAGTTACTGTTGTCAGTAAGAGTCAAGGTTACGTTCGTCGTTGTCAAACGGTTAGAGCAAAGGAATCTTTCGTTCAAGTTCCTAGTGGTCCAGTGAGTTGCTGATTGAGAAGGATAGGTCAGATGTGTCGCGAACACATCCGGTGAATCCTTGCGAAAAAGCCAGGATTGCTTGTGCGTCGAGGTTTTATAATCCTTGCGAAAGGGGGTATCCTTTTGGAGGTGAACTCTTTGATTGGTCAGTTACTCCCACCTGGGCGTCCATCCTGAGATTGACGTATGGGTGTGAAGTGGTTGATAACTTTTCAGAGTTCAGCTATTTCAAATGTCCATGTATTGCTTATACTTCAAAATATAACAATACAACATTAACTAGAGAGGGTACAATTTCTGGGGAAATTGTAGGGTGTGCTTGCTTGCGTCGGTTGCACAGGGGTCCGTTTTTGAATGACATTTTTACAACTGATATTTCTGTATATTTTATATAAAAAATGCATACTTATTATTTATAAAGATTACATAGATTTAAAAGCATTTTTTTTTTTGCTGCTCATTTACAACTGAAAATACGAGTGAAGTGTAGAATGAAATAGATGTCTTCTCATTTCCCCTGCAAGAGGCAGCCTCATCGTTGAAACAAAACGAATAAATTGGGCAGACCGGTGTAAAAATTGACCTAATCTCTATGACTTAAACGTCATTTTAAGTTTTTCCCTTCTCATTATATTTTCAGGCATTTAGCCTACTCATTGCATTCATTCATTAATAAAGAACCCCCTTTGAAGATTATTCTACGACGTTACCCGGCAGTAGAAGATGGAATCGCGATTCAAACAGTACCATCTGCTAACTGAAAATATGCCCCCCAAAACGTAAATAAGCTTGACATTTATTCAGTGGAAAATCGCTCATTCATAAAAAGCTCAGTGGTAGCGATCATTGTCAGTAACAACGCAATATATATAGCCCTATATATAGCCCTGTGCGATATAGCCCTGTGTGGAGAAGCTGCCCCGGTAAATTGTACTACTACGGTACAGTACTAGACTACTGCTGTGTTCGTCTTGGTAGCGATTGCGTTGGTTGAATTGGATTTAACGTTCCGTTGTACGGTTTAAACTGAAATTAATTATTTTCATGAACAGATTGACAACGTTTAGGCTGTGGCAATGAAGTTCAGGTTAGTAGTTAGATAGACTTTTGATTTAAGTAAGGGGAGTGCCGAACATGTTCTGTCGCCGTTTGACTTCCTAAACAGCTGTTTAGTGTAGATGTTTTTGTACAGTAGTGTGTCTCGCGTAAGCTACAGCGTTGCAGTGAGCTACTGGTTTGAAACCACAGGTAATGGTAATTTCACCAACAAATTGTTTTCTAATGTCAGAATAAATCCTACAACGAAAATGTATATGTGAGGAATGTTTATTTTAACGATTGAAAACAGATAACGCTACATCATAGACCACTGTAGTATGTGTTGCCCGGGCAACACAGGCTAATGTCATGATGCTAATACTTCAGTGAAATAGTAGACTACTGTTTCCGAAAGTAGATGTACTTCCTTAATAATATCAGCTTATATTGTACATTACACATCACAATTGTGTGTCATATCACAAAGTAAAATGAGTAAATACTTATCACCCTGGCCTCTTTTCTTGTGGCGTTTCTGCAGCTGCCTTGCAGTAAAGCTATAGTTAGCCTAGCTATCCCCCAAGTTAACAGATGCTAAACGAATGTTCTGGCAAAGGTAGTCATGCGTGTTTTCGTGACGTTAGTGACGCAGTGACGTTAGTAACGTCAGTGACTGTGGCTAGCAAATTAGCCACCGTTAGCTTCACTTTTCGCCACAAAAACGTAACTTAAGCCTAAACCATGCAACGGAACGTAAATTCCAATAGAAGCAACTCAATCGCTACCAAGACGAAACTTTTGACACCTACGTTGTCTATGTAGGCCAAATATTGACTAAGTTTTAGGGGGGCAAAAAGAAATAATAATAATATATATGTGAGAGAACAAAGGTTGTGCTCTCGCCGAAGGCTTGAGCACACCCAATAAATGGTTTAGTTTGTAGATTCAAATCATTTTGATATCAAGATTGACTGATTTATCATAACAGTAAAGGAAGTTACATTAAAACATCAAATTATATCAACACAGCATTAAAAGGGAAAGCGTACATTTTAACACATCAACTACTGTCCTTGAAATAGTGTCCATGAGCCATGTAGTCCTTGAGAATATGTTTGTAAATCCAGAAAAGTTAGTTCTTCCTTAAAATCCTTTGTCTCCATACTGTAAGGCCATTTTGGTCTACCTTCTGACCCCATGCTGTGCCAGAAGCTTTGAAGCTCCTGCTCTGGAGATAAGGACAAGGGGGAAAACCCCCTTTCTCCTTGTCGGGGGTAGGGGAAAGGTGTGATGGTACGTGGTTTGTCTGTTGGCTCTGCTACAAAGCTGTAGAGTATTGCAATCGAAATTTGCACTAATTCTACAATTCGAAATTCTAGTGAAATTCACCTAGTCGTTATCTAAGGGATTGTGTTAGCCAAATACTGGATATTTACCATCGATAAAAAATAGCCAAATGTGTCTCTGATTTCGCGCTCCGAACTAACTCGTTGACGGTGCACAAGAGTACAAAGGTATAGGGAAAACATTACATGGATTTCAGGACAAATAGGTTTCGTTAATGTATAGTGAAAGGCAAGTCGACTGGATTTGGAAAATGGACTGGCTGGGATTTGATATTTTCGGAGCTGCAGAAAGACGTACTAGCAGTAGGGTTGCCACCCGTCCCTTAAAATACGGAATTGTCCCGTATTTGAGAATAAAATAGCGCGTCCCGTTTTGAATCAATACGGGATGGGTGCTTTGACTCTGCTTCTGTCTGGAGAGGGTTCAGGCAGATTACCAACTTCAAGCCCAGAGCCCTCCACTAACGACTCTCGCCTGGCCAACGACCTGAACGAGTTGTACTGTCGTTTTGAAAGACAACTGGACTGCCCTGAACTATCCCTTCCCTCACCCCCCCCCCTCCCCATCAACTCAGTGACGACACTCCATTCAGGAGGGTGAAGTTAACAGACTTTTCAAGAGACAGAACCCAGGCAAAGCAGCTGGGCCAGACACTGTCTCCCCTACCACCCTCAAGAACTGTGCTGTGCTTCGGTGTTCACCTACATCTTTAACACCTCCCTTGAGACATGCCATGTGCCAGCCTGTCTCAAGTCCTCCACCATCATCCCTGTGCCCAAAAAACCAAGGCCAACAGGACTTAATGACTACAGACCCGTCTCCCTGACCTCTGTCGTAATGAAGTCTTTTGAGCGCCTGTTGCTGGCACACCTCAAAGCCATCAAGGACCCTCTCCTGGACCTCCTGCAGTTTGCCTACATAGCCAACAGGTCTGTAGACGATGCAGTTAACATGGCCCTCCACATCAACCTCCAGCACCTGGACTCCCCGGCGTCCTACGCCAGGATCCTGTTTGTGGACTTCAGCTCTGCCTTCAATACTATCATCCCCACTCTGCTTCAGGACAAGCTCTCCCAGCTGAGCGTGCCTGATTCCACCTGCAGGGGGATCACAGACTTTCTGTCTGACAGTAAGCAGTCCGTTAACACTAGCAGCGCCGAGCCATTTTTTTGCGCCGTTGGGGGTCAAATCGAACCATGAGTCTACAGACAGGGATGTTGTTACTGACATGTAATGATCGCTAGATGGCGCTTATTGCACGGTCTAAAAGATCCTGTAAAGTAATTCCATGTTTTGCTTCTAAGTACATTATATACGTGTGAAATGAGTTCCTGAAAGTATGTGCAAAGCGCTAAAACTTTGTCGCACTGAAATGTGGAGTTAGACCGAACAACAGTTTCTCTTCCGTTTTCAGATCAGGTTTTAATGGGCGGAGCCAAAAAATGCCCTATCTACATCATTTCGCCCCATCTACGTCAGATCACTGAATGGATCCTCCTGCTGTACTGTTATTGTAGCTTACATCAGCTAGCTAGCTAGCTTCAGGATGTCTCCCACCACCCGCAACTGCATCTTCCCTGGATGCAAGAACTCCAGCTGCGCTGCAACGCCATAAGTTCCGTTGATAATGAAAGGAAAAATAGGTGGATAGATTTTGTGAAGACCCACGCTCATGGAAAGCTTCGGATAAACTCCAACAGCCGCCTCTGCGCCACTGACCATTTCACGGCGGACAGTTTTAACATGAACCAGATACAGACGGGGTTCACCAACACACGGCTTCTCTTGCAGCGCGGAACCGTACCGAGCATCGCCCCCCCGGCCGTTCATCCTCCGATCGCACCTGGACCATCCACCGCCGCCAGCAGTTCATCACTCAGTTCTGTGTGCTTGTTATAATTATAATAGATAACTTTTCCAGAGGTATCTCTGCTATAATTAGTGCAAACCGCTAACTTGATATTAGGCTACTCGGTGTAGAATGATGGTATTTTGGTGAAACGGTAACCTAGCTAATGTGCTAGAAGTAGTTGGAGAGCTCACTGTCTGCTGTCTCTGCTGTAAATGTTTACTCCTGTGTTATAGCTCAGGGGAATATTTCATTTATATGCATCTGTATGTTTCACTCATTGAACAAATACATTCTAATTCTATACTGTTTTGTTCGGCTTGACGTAGCGTTCATTATCTGGGTCGTAGGTAGCTTACTTGAGAGAGGCGGTGCCTTCCAGCGAGGGGGCCGAGCTTCAGCTCCTTCAGGCGACACGCCCCCCCAGTCTCAAACAGAGAAGACTGCTATATTTTATTACGATTTCAAAGCCTAATTTAACATACTTGTCTGTGTTTTTTTTCATTCAAGTTTGGATGGGTAGTTAATAATACATTATTCTGTGGTGTGGTGAACTTGAAACTCGTTTTTAATTCCACTTTACAGGATCTTTAAAATGAACGTGTCTTCGGCAATCTGTCATTTATTTCCATGTTGTTAGTCATTGGAGCATTTGTTGTCTAGCCCTTCAATCATTCAGCAAAATGTTATTTATTGGCTAAAGAATGTCAAACACGTTGTGGGTTCGGCTAGACTGCAGTTAGTCTAGTAGCCCGACATATCAACACTCTATAGTCGGTTGAAAAGTTGCGTTGTTGTCCCCAGTCAAAAGTATAAACAAACACACAGGGATATCATAAACATTCAATGGTCTAATTCGATCCAGTTATACTGGAAAACATGTTACGTTCTTCATTTATTGTCAGAATACAGTCCAAGTATTGCAAAAAGGAGAGCGAATTGTTTGGAAATTCTAGGCTATAGACTTGATGTTATCCTGTTGATGCTTAGCCTATTCAATTTTTGGAATGACAAGACGCAGTGGATATGTTCTGTTTCGGTTTTATGTCGACTATTACTGTAACCAGGGGCGTCGTTAGACCCTTTTTACTGGGGCACGTACCCCAGTATAAATCTGCCGTGCCCAAGTAAAGTTTTAGTTTTAACAATTACTTTATTAGTTGGGCTATTAATCAGAAGGTTGCCGGTTCGATTCAGGCTGTGCCAATTGATTTTGGGCAAGGCACTTCACCCTACTTGCCTCGGGGAGAATGTCCCTGTACTTACTGCTAAATGTAAATGTAATGTCAGTAATGTCACAGTTGAGCTGTGAGGGAATCGGGCTAGTAATCCGAAGGTTGCCAGTTCAATTCCCGGGCACTTCACCCTACTTGCCTCGGGGGAATGTCCCTGTACTTACTGTAAGTCACTCTGGATAAGAGCGTCTGCTAAATGAAATGTAAATGTAGATGCCTGGCTGTTTGCGATTGGCTGCAAAGGTTCACCCCACGGGGCAGCGTCTGGGTATGGGAGCTAAACATGTAGCGGCCCGGGCCCCTCACTTTCGGGGTGAGTATAGGTGAGTGGGTGCGAGCGGCTGGGTGCATGTCGTTACGTGATGTGCTGTTGTGTGTAATGTGGTCACGAGTCTGTGAAATGTTGATGCAATATATTAGTATACAAAGTATTTGCTGATTGTGTAACTCACACTATGTAGTTCTTAAAAACATAATAATATAGCTGCAAGCAGCAATGAGGTGGCCAAGCAGGTCAGATGACCCAGAAGAAACTTTCGACATCCTCAGGAGAGGGTTCCGAATACACGCAGCAAGTTTGGCGTGAAGCCATCAAAGATTTGTTGAGATACGACACAACTTTGTTTGGCGGCTCTGCTGCCGATTTCGATTGGCTGTACCGGACAAACGGTTTAGAAAATCTAAAATTATTTTGATAGTGAGGTGAGGTTTGATAGTTTAAACAGATAACCAGTGACCTGACAGGCTTGTTGGCTTTGGCTGGATTCGAACCTCTTACGTTGCCCTTGCCAGGACACCAACTTACCCTAGTGAGATATTCTCAGTGCTGGAAATTACTGTGTTCAGTTACTGGGTAAAAATATAAGCAGTTTTTCGTGTGGCAAGCGGTAGTCAGATTTGGCCAAAGTTTAAACGGCTGTAATTCAGTCCTATTTTGACATGTCAAGGTGATTGTGGTCTGAAGATAATCTGTGCCAAATTTGGTGAATATTGGATACATTTTGTAGGAGTAGGGAAAAAACTTTTTAACCAATCATTCAAAATGGCGGCCACAACAATTCAGCTGGTATCACAATTTAACATGTGTCAGACACAGGATCGCACCCTAGCGGTTAGATGACACAACCTTTTGTGGACCTCTTTGGAACAGGGTCCCGAGAACCTTTACCAAGTTTGATGTCAATTCAGCAAATATTTCCTGAGATATGATCTCACTTTCTGTTTTGGCGGCTTCATCACCGACTTTGATCAGCTTTACCGGAAAAACAGGTTTGAAAATCAAAAACCATGTGAAACGTTTGTGAGGCTTGATCTGAATATAATTTATCTAGAGTTCATTTGACACTACCTGTGTCAGACCTCTTAATAAGAGGGTCCTGAGTCCATACACCAAGTTTGGAGTCAATGCATCAAAGATTGGCTAAGATATGACCTCACTTCCCTTTTTCCGGATCAGTTGCTCAATTTGATTGGCTGTAACTAAGAAAACGGTTGCGAAAATCAAAACGCCATGGGATAACTTTTGTGAGGCTTGGTCTGAAGATCATCTGTGGCAATTTTGAAGAAGATTCGACAAGAATTGTAAGAGGAGTAGTGAAAAAATGCTTTTCCTTAACATTCAAAATGGCAGAGAATCTATATAACTGGGTATGACGTCATAAACTGCGTTGGACTCGTCTTGATCCAGGGAATACAACGATACTTCATTTTGGAAAATGAGGCATATGGTTCAAAAGAAACTTGTTAACCCATTGGTGGCGCTAGAGGGTTTGAATGGGAGACATGAAACTTGGTGAAATTGATAAGGGGACTGGCCCCAAAGAGTGTGCCAAATTTCACAACTTCTGACAATACGGTTCTAGGGGCTGCCATAGACTCCAATGGCGGAAGAAGATTTGTAGTAATAACTATAGAGCAGGGCTCTTCAATTAGTTTGGAGCTGGGGCCGGTTCTTGAAACTGAGGCAAAGTCAGGGGCCGGAGGATATGAGTAATCACGGTAACAAATAAAGAAATTACAACAACATACTGAAGGAGTCAATATATTATATTTTGTAAGTGCATATAACAACATATGCCCAAGAGGCCGCATAGGCCCAAGGATTCAAAAATCAAACCAGGTGAGCAATAACCAAGCCATATTAACAGACAATTGGAGAAAATGCAATTAACTAACAAAAATGGAAGACTAAGGGCGGTGGGGGCCCCTGGGCTTGGGTCATTTTAGGCCCTACCAACTATACATGACTTTAAATAGAACAAAATGATACATACACAAGCTACTATATGTATTTAGAGATCACGATTCTGAAGAAACAACTAAACAAAATAAGATTATTTATGTGAATTGCTGAAGTCTATTTAAAATGTTAATTAATTAATTAATCTGAATTATTTTTAAAAACTTGGTTTGAATGCATGATTCAACTACTCAAATACTTCACTTGTTTCATGGATGAATCAGCATTTTTGAACAAATCTCCTGAATTAACGATTCAATGACTAAATGTTCCCCAATGACAAAACATTTTTTTAAGTTATTATACCATGGTCTGGGCGAATACTCGATACTGATTGGCTGCAGCCAATCAGCCAAGTAGTTCCAGCAAAACTGTTCACCGTTCTAAATTATTGAGCTGGCTACTTTGTATGAGCAAAGAACATGTTTCCTTGGTATGAGCCTGTACAAAGTGTCTGAAATAAGTAACAATAACATCAGGGACGCAGTCACGCAGTCAAAACCTCCGTTTACAATTTTGAGAATCTTTACCAAGCTAACATATAATTACAACAATGAGTGACTTCAATATTTCTTTTAACCTATTTGGAAAATGTTACTTTTCTGAATTTACTGTGTCAGTCAGTGTCACGTAACCGCTCATCTCACATCCCATTCGATTCACCTCGTTAGTCAACCTAGCTCTACTTCAGACATGCTGCGGCCAACACATAAAAATCTTGATTTGGGGACAATGACATGGCTAGATTGCTGGCTAGTCTTGTTGTTAAACATACTGTGAAATTATAATGACTGTTTGGAGAATATGTCAACTTTGATGCAATCATCTCACATCCATTTGCTATTCAACCCGCTACACATGCTGCGTCCGTACTGTAGCCTAGTACTAGTATATGGCCGATACCTTGTTCATGAAAACCTTGATATTGATTTGGGGACAATGACATGGCTTGTTAGCTAGCTAGTCTTCTTGTCAAACATAATGTCAAATCATATTTACGGTTTGTCAACCGTACACAATGTTCTTGTCTATGAATCTTGCTAGCATAACTTAGCTTTCTGGCTAATAGCTCAGTCCTCCGCTGCACGTAAACGGGCGGGGCTCCCTCCAGGACGGGGCCCATGGGCTGGAGCCCAGTCAAGCCCAATGGTAAGTCCGGCCCTGGTCACAAGTGATTTTTTTTTTTTTGTCATAGTCACAAACTGAATGAGGTTACCGGACCACACTCCGGGGGCCAGTCCAAAGCTGCTCGGGGGCCGGATTCGGCCCGCGGGCCGCCTATTGAAGAGCCCTGCTATAGAGGGTACAATTTCTGGGGAAATTGTAGGGTGTGCTTGCTTGCGTCGGTTGTCATTTTTTAATGAAATTTTTACAACTGATATTTCATATTAAAATGTATAGCCTACTTATTGGTGGCCAAGCCGCAAAGCGGCGCAGCCACCTCAAGTGTTTCTACCTTTTCTTATAATTGGGTGTGCTTTGCCTTCGGCAAGGGCACAACCTTTGTTCTCTCACATATTATTATTAATTATTTTCCCACCCCTAAATCTTCGTCAATATTTGGACTAAATAGACAACCTAGGTGTCAAAAGTTTCGTCTTGGTAGCAATTGAGTTGCTTGTATTTTTATTTACGTTCCGTTGCATGGTTTAGGCTCAAGTTACGTTTTTATGGTGAAAAGTGAAGCTAAGGGTGGCTAATTTGCTAGCCACAGTCACTGACATTACTAACGTCACGAAAACACGCGTGACTACCTGTAGCAGAACATTCGTTTCACATCTGTTAACTTTGGGGATAGCTAGGCTAACTATAGCTTTACTGCAAGGCAGCTGCAGAAACGCCACAAGCAAAGAGGCCAGGGTGATAACTATTTACTCATTTTACTTTGCGATGTGAAACACTTCACACAACATTGTGAAATGTAATGTACAATATTAGCTGATATTGTTGAGGAAGTAGGCCCACATCTACTTTCGGAAACGGTAGTCTACTATTTCACTGAAGCATTAGCATGACATTAGCCTCTGTTGCCCGGGCAACACATACTACAGTGGTCTATGATGCATCTGTTTTCAATCGTTAAAATAAACATTCCTCACAAATACATTTTCGTTGTAGGATTTTTACATTACAAGTAAACGATTTGTTGGTGAAATTATCATTACCTGTGGTTTCAAACCAGTGTTGCTCACTGCAACGCTGTAGCCTATGCAAGACACACTACAAAAACATCTACAGTACACAGCTGTTTAGGAAGTCAAACGGTGACAGAACATGTTCGGCACTCCCCTTACTTAAATCAAAAGTCTTTCAATAGGTGAAACTATCTGACTACTAACCTAATCTTCATTGCCACTGTGGCGAAATTTTTGGGCATTCATTTGAGCGCAAAATTGTTTTGAGCTCTATGTAAAATAAACCGCCGCCGTTTTCCAATTGGTAAAAACCTTGTCTATGAAGGTGATGTCTTTATCATTTCTGGCTCCAAATTGTCGACAGGGGAAGCAGGAACATGCATGTAGCTTGGCTGAGTTCTCTAACCAAGTTTGAGAGCGATGCCTAGGACCTTGGCTGAAAATGCGCATGGGGTACGTTTGCAGAACAAGCTGTATTGGATGTCTGTCATTCAAACCATGCTCGCCTTCACACACAGCAGCAGTAATGTTGGTACCGAGAGACAGGGAAGTGCTTCCACTAGGACCAGCACGCTCTGCCTGCTCTGGAGTATGAGTTTAATATCCCTTGTTGCAGTTGCAGTAGATGGTTTGGGGATCAGAAATCGATGCATGATAAAAGGTTTTTCTTTGTAGGTTCAAACATGCACGCAAAGAACAATCGATGGCTAACAAAGCTAAAAGACTACTGTTAACGTCTTTAACCCGTGCATCTTCTATGAAAACAAATAAAGATTACAACTGAAACAGAAGTATGAAATTCCTATTCAACTTTATTCAATATCACTGATTATGTTTCATGACTTTTTCAAGCCGTTTCTGAGATTTACATGGTTGTGTACGTGAAACCCTAGAGTGCAGACTGAAACGCTTAGAGTGGAGGGCAGCTTCGGATGTTGTTGAAAAAATATTTCTAGTTTGCCAGCATTGCCACAATTTTCACTCTTCATGCTTCATTTTTGGATCAATAGATAGCTAATTTTGTGCTGGTCGTAGACAGTTGTCTGTTGAATACAACAGACGTACACATTTGTTCAGAGCCCCACGAAAGCGAGACAAAGTCCAACTCTCGCCCCATAGAGACCAATGCAAATCTGGTGACAAAGTCGTCAGAGAAAGCCAAAATAACAAGATTTTGAAACTGCCGGTAGAGTCGTATTTCTGACCGCACAGAAATATAAATGACATCTCTGGTTTCGGCAGAGTCTTGGGTCTCGGAAACTATCCTTATTTTTTGGATTGGACGTATAGTTTTGCGTCTAGGTCAACTTGTTTGAGGTGTGGATACTAGGTAAATGTTCGTTTTTCTCTCTGCCTAGCTAGCCATCACAGCTGCGCCATCACCGTGGCAACCAAACAAACAAACACGCACCAGGAAAGCAAAAGGAACACGTTTTCGAAACTGCAGGTAGAGTCGTATTTCTGACTGCACAGACATACATATAAAGGACATCTCTAGTTTCGGCAGAGTCTTGGGTCTCGGAAAATATCCTCATTTTATTGATTGGACGTGTAGTTTTGTGTCTAGGTCAACTTGTTTGAGGTGTGGATGATAGGTAAATGTTCGTTTTTCTCTCTGCCTAGCTCGTTAGCGATCACAGCTGCTCCATCGCCGTGGCAACCAAACAAACACGCACCAGGAAAGCAAAAGGAACACGTTTTTGAAACTGCAGGTAGAGTCGTATTTCTGACTGCACAGACATACATATAAAGGACATCTCTAGTTTCGGCAGAGTCTTGGGTCTCGGAAAATATCCTCATTTTATTGATTGGACGTGTAGTTTTGTGTCTAGGTCAACTTGTTTGAGGTGTGGATGATAGGTAAATGTTCGTTTTTCTCTCTGCCTAGCTCGTTAGCGATCACAGCTGCTCCATCGCCGTGGCAACCAAACAAACACGCACCAGGAAAGCAAAAGGAACACGTTTTTGAAACTGCAGCTAGAGTCGTATTTCTGACTGCACAGACATAAAAAGAATATCTCTGGTTTCGGCAGAGTCTTGGGTCTCGGAAAATATCCTTATATTTTGGATTGGACATACAGTTTTGCGTCTAGGTTTACTTGTTTGAGGTGTGGATGCTAGGTAAATGTTCGTTTTTCTCTCTGCCTGGCTCGCTAGCTACATTTCTGTTATTCTCTCGTATAATCCAGGTAGCGCGATGGCTCTCCATAACTAAAAACGGTTCGACTTTTTTTCCACAATCGACCAAATTGGAATTCTCCCACGACATCCGCTCGCTCTGCTTTGACTAACAAATATGTTCTCAGTCCACCATACATTAGACAAACTAATTTTCGAGCACTTTCGATACAAGATACAGGCCATGTTAGAGTTGAATTGTGTGGGCAATGTAGAACAGCAGACAGATTTGAAATATGATCTTTTGTTATGGCCATTCTAGTGACGCTACTACTGTCATCATACGGCGAAACCAGGTCACATAGCTAGCTACGTTTTTCCAGACATAATATTCGTTACCTAGCTAGCTACAAACAAATGCTTCGTAACTGAAGAGTATTTACTATTTATTGGCGATATTGACAACAGAGGTTAAGGAACTTGTCTTTAATCAAAAGCTGGTCTCCGTTTTCAATTTGAAGCAGTAGATATGGCTTACTGTAGAAAATCTCCCATTGCATCCTCTCTCTAGCTTAGCTTCGGCTACAGATGGACGACAATCACTATGCATGCATTATTCACGCCTACGGTGTTAATACAGTCTGTAAAAATACCACTTTGCAAGAGCTCACATTTACAGATTTTCAGCTATGGGCCTTGAAGCGAGAGCAGCCTTTCAAATTCTCTCACTAACTTCAATGGAGAGGTGGGTAAAATCCGTCAGAGAAAGCAGGAAGGAAGACGATTTCGAAACTGCCGGTAGAGACATATTTCTGACAGCACATACATATAAAGGACATCTCTAGTTTCGGCAGAGTCTTGGGTCTCGGAAAATATCCTCATTTTATTGATTGGACGTGTAGTTTTGTGTCTAGGTCAACTTGTTTGAGGTGTGGATGATAGGTAAATGTTAGTTTTTCTCTGCCTAGCTCGTTAGCGATCACAGCTGCTCCATCGCCGTGGCAACCAAACAAACACGCACCAGGAAAGCAAAAGGAACACGTTTTTGAAACTGCAGGTAGAGTCGTATTTCTGACTGCACAGACATATAAAGAATATCTCTGGTTTCGGCAGAGTCTTGGGTCTCGGAAAATATCCTTATATTTTGGATTGGACATACAGTTTTGCGTCTAGGTTTACTTGTTTGAGGTGTGGATGCCAGGTAAATGTTCGTTTTTCTCTCTGCCTGGCTCGTTAGCTATCACAGCTGCGCCATCACTGTGGCAACCAAACAGACACGCACCATGAAAGCAGAATTGGGTACACGTTTTCGAAACTGCCAAAAGTTGTATTTCTGACAGCACAGACATATAAAGGATATCTATGGTTTTGGCAGAGTCTCGGGTCTCGGAAAACATCCTTATTTTTTGGATTGGACGTATAGTTTTGCGTCTAGGTTAACTTGTTTGAGGTGTGGATTCTAGCTAAATTTCGGTTATTCTCTCCTATAGTCGAGCTAGCGCGATGGCTCTCCATAACTAAAAATGGTTCGACTTCTTTTCCACAATCGACCAAATTGGCCAAACAAGGTATGTACATTGAGCTTAAAGTGTACATAATCTAGCTAGATCGTTTTTATTTGAGCAAGTTTCACAGAAATCTGCAAAAATCGAGGCTCAAGACGGTCATAGCTGACCGTCACGAACAGCCAAACCGGGGCTGGGGTAAGTGTTTGCTGCAGCTGGCGTTAATCGTACGAACAAACACTTCGTAACTGGAAAGTTTTTACTTTTAATTGACGATATTAAACACAGATGTTAAGTAACTTGTCTTTACTCAAATACATTCTCCGTTTTCAATTTGAAGCAGTATCTAGCTTATTATAGTAAATCTCCCAATGCATCCTCTCTCTAGCTTCGCTTCGGCTAAAGTCAGATGGACGACGATGACGATGCATGCATTGTTCATGCCTACGGTGTTAACCCTTGTGTTATCTTCGGGTCATTCTGACCCATCAGTTATTGTTACCCACCGTCGTATTGCGACAAATTTACCTCATACAAAAACAAAGTGAAGCATTTTCTTTTAACTGTCGGGCTGTCTCAGACCCCCCACATTGCAATGGTTAAAATAAAATTATTTTTATTTGTTTTTGTATTGGGTAAAATTGGGTAAACACAACGATGGTTCGTTATGAACCTTTGGGTCATGTGACCCGAAGGCAGCACGAGGGTTAATACAGTCTCTACAAATACCACTTTGACACACTTGTGTTTTTTTTTTTTCATCCAAGATGGCACCGATGATGGCTGCCTCGGTCGTTAGGTGCGCTCTTTTTTGTCTTGTTTTGTCTGTTAATTCAGTGTTCTGCCAAGATTTCCGGGTTCTCTAACTAGAGAAGTACTTCTAAACATCAGGACTACAACTCCTGTGGATTTATTTCCCACTTTTCTGCTTCCAGCGGCAGAATTAGTGGGAATTATAGTCAAAGCCACCCTCGGCTTTGTCCTAGCAGCGAAGCGCCGTAGGAGAGGCAAACGAGCCGGTGCTCTGGTGCGACTCCGTCGGCGTGGGGCACGCACAGCGTTACCGGGGATATTTCTCTCCAACGTGCGTTCACTGAGCAACAAACTGGATGAACTTCAGCTACTGGTGTGGAAAAACAGAGACTTTCATTCATCTTCCGTTTTGTGCTTTACGGAGACATGGCTGAGTGAACTGATCCCAGACTCTGCGCTACAGCTAGCAGGTTTCAAACTGCTGAGAGCGGATCGTGACCCTGTGCTCTCTGGCAAAACGAAAGGCGGTAGTATTTGTTTTTACATTAACAGTGGCTGGTGTGAAGATGTGACAGTGATTCTGCAGCACTGTTCTCCTGATCTGGAATCATTTTTTATTAACTGTAGATCTTTTTACTCGCCACAAGAGTTTGCATCATTCATTCTGGTTGGTGCACTTCTACTCAGCCATCATTGAGTCCATCCTCACCTCCTCCATCACCATCTGGTACGCTGCTGCCACTGCCAAGGACAAGAGCAGACTGCAGCGTATCATCCGCACTGCTGAGAAGGTGATTGGCTGCAATCTGCCTACCCTCGAGGACCTGCACACCTCGAGGACCCTGAGGCGAGCGAGGAAGATTGTGGCCGACTCCTCCCACCCTGGACACTCCCTGTTTCAGTCACTCCCCTCCGGCAGAAGGCTGCGGTCCATCAGGACCAATACCTCACGCCACAAAAACAGTTTCTTCCCTTCCGCTGTTGGCCTCTTCAACAAGGCCAAGGGACCACACTGACTCTAATGACTTCTTGCTTAAAACACACTGCTTTTTGCACTGCATTACAATAATGGTATCTTGTACATTTGTATTTTTTGTAATATTTGTATTTTTATATTGTAATTTACGGCAACTTATATTTTATTTGATTGTATATTTAACTCTATTCTAATCCCACTTAGTACTGCTACTTTATGTACCCTTAGTATAGATAGACTGATTGCAAGAAATGATCCGCTGGTTAGATGTAGCATGATCTTATTTAATACCCACAATACTGTAGTTCAGCTTTTTTTGCAGCAGCATTTCAATCTGAGTTCAAGTAGCTTTTGCAGTTGCACAACCAACAAAGTCACGTAATGTGACGTGATTGAATTTAAAAGTTTTTATTTTTATGTCATCTTAAATTAAGTGTCTGAACAGGGCTGGGTGTGCAGGCACACATGATTAGTTTCTCCTCCACCTTGAACCTGAAATCTAGATTCTAGGTTAGAAATGTTGCCAGTCTGTTGCCAATGACCAACGGTTGCTACATTTTTCCAGCAAGTTCATGTCATTCCAGTGTTGTTCTTTTATCTTCAAATTTGTTCAACCCAGACTTCAGCAACTGGTTTTCTGCTAAATTTTCACATTTTCCTGCAGCTCATCTTTCTGAATTTTTGCCCTTATTGTTTTGCATTTTTTCTCTTCTTTTCTTCTGTTTTTTGCCTTCTTCTTGCTCCAGGTCCTTTCAAAAATACCTTTCACAGCAGTACCTTCCAACTGCCAGTACTTTTGCATTCAGGCCTTTTGAAACTCCAGCAAATAATTTTCTTTTCTCTAAATGTCTAATGGTCATTTCTGGTAGAGATAGGTGCATATCGCGCGTGCAGGTTGAGGGGGTACATCATGCGTCCGGATTGCGTCATGGGGGGGGGGGAGCTACCTCCCGGAAATGAGTCTCTGCAGGTTGGGATGTCTGGTGTTCTGTACAAATACTTTACATTTACATTTTACATTTAGTCATTTAGCAGACGCTCTTATCCAGAGCGACTTACAGTAAGTACAGGGAGGGTAGGCAGATTGCAGCCGATCACCTTCTCAGCAGCACGGATGATACGCTGCAGTCTGCTCTTGTCCTTGGCAGTGGCAAAATTGTACCAGGGCAAGTAGGGTGACGTGCCTTGCCCAAGGACACAACGTCATTTGGCACGGCCGGGAATCAAACTGGCAACCTTCAGATTACGAGCCCGATTCCCTAACCGCTCAGCCACCTGACTCCCTTGCTTCCTGCCACAGTAAATTCCTTGTCTGTGTGAAGTTTCTTGGCGAATAAAACCCATTCTGAAAAGCATTAATAATTGAAAGACGTAGAAACAGAAAAAGGTTGGAACAGTGAAGACCGTTGGCCAATCGGATTGATCCACGTTGACATACATGATCCGCTAGCTAGATGTAACATGATCTTATCTACTACCCACAATAGTTCAGCCTTTTTGCAGCAGCATTTTAATCAGAGTTAGAGTAGCATTTGCAGTTGCACAACAAAGTCACGTAATGTGACGAGATTGAATTTAAAAGTATTAAAAAAACTCACCAGGGACAACGACAACATCGGCAAACCTGCACCATGGATTATTATATTTATGTCATCTTTAAATTCAGTGCCTGAACAGGAGTGGGTGTGCAGGCACACATGATTAGTTTCTCCTCCATCTTGATACTGAAACCTAGATTCTAGGTTAGAAATGTTGACAATGACCAACAGTTGCTACGTTACAAGAAACAAGGATCAATGCGATTGGCCAACGCTCTTCACTGTTCCAACTTCTTTCAGTTTTTACGTCTTTCAATTATTAATACTTTTCAGGATGGGTTTTATTCGCCAAGAAACTTCACACAGACAAGGAATTTACTGTGGCAGGAAAGTGCACACATTAAACATATAAGAATCTTAAATAAGAAGTGTACAAGTCTAACTCATACTAAGGGGACACAAATGTAAAAGATTTAGAATGAAATAAAATGGCTATAGTACAAATAGGGCAACTTAGTGCAATATGGCAAGGTGTCTTGTGCAGATAAAGTGATTAGTGGTCAAGTCAGTGTGAGTCCTTGGCCTTGTTGAAGAGGCCAGCAGCGGATGGGAAGAAACTTTGTGTGGCGTGAGGTTTTGGTCCTGATGGACCGCAGCCTTCTGCCGGAGGGGAGTGGCTGAAACAGTGTGTCCAGGCTGGGAGGAGTCGGCCACAATCTTCCTTGCTCGCCTCAGGGTCCTCGAGGTGTGCAGGCCCTCGAGGGTAGGCAGATTGCAGCCGATCACCTTTTCAGCAGCACGGATGATACGCTGCAGTCTGCTCTTGTCCTTGGCAGTGGCAAAATTGTACCAGATGGTGATAGAGGTGAGGATGGACTCAATGATGGCTGTGTAGAAGTGCACCATCATTGTCTTTGGCAGGTTGAATTTCTTCAGCTGCCGTAGGAAGTACATCCACTGTTGTGCTTTCTTGGTGAGGGAGCTGATGTTTAGTTCCCACTTGAGGTCCTGGGAGAGGATAGTGCCCAGGAAGCGAAAGGACTCCAGTGTTGACTGGGGAGCAGTGATGCCAGTAATATGTTACTCTAATCTGACCACTTTTTTCAGTAACGAGTAATCTAACGTGTTACTATTTCCAAACCAGTAATCAGATTAAAGTTACTTGTCCAAGTCACTGTGCGTTGTCATTAATAGTAAAATATATATTTGATTTCTTATTGCATCTCTGGGAGTTAAGCCTATGCGACAATTAAGTCACGTTTTCAGCACGAGGGTCACGTCACGTACATAGACCTACCACTCAGCGACACAAACAACAATGTAGCAGGAGAAAGATGCGCATTTTCGAGTTGGAAATACAATCACTATTTTAAAGTATTTGTCAGCTAAAGATGGGACTATCAAGGTTCGTTGTACACTCTGCTGGTGGCGACAAAGTGCTATCAAGCTACAAAAACACAACGTCAAATTTGAAGAAACATTTGGAGTCGCAGCACTGCACAGTCAAACTTATAGAGCCGGTTGTCAATAGGTGTGTTCGACTTCATGCAGCACCGGTGGCGCCGACACCCGGCTGCAGCCGGCTGCCTTGAAGTTGAGAATGCCATTGGCTGCTTCAAGTCAGCCGGGCTGTAAGTGGCTGCAGGCAACGCCGGCACTGCATGAAGTGGAACGCACCTATTTTTATGTTGAGGCGGCAGAGGTGTTGTCGGCAGCTGCTGAATGTAACTAATAAAGTAACTTGTAATCTAATTTAGTTACTTTTAAAATCAAGTAACTTGTAAAGTAAAATCAAGTAATCTGTAACATAACTAAGTTACTTTTTCAAAGTAACTGTGGCAACACTGCTGGGGAGTCACACAGGGTGATGGGGGTGACTGTCTTAAGAGCATTGAGCTCTAACATAACGCTTTAACATTGATGAAATTAAATAAGATACCCTTTTCATCACTCTTTTTTCTCCTTTTTCAACCGTGAGAAAATATTGCAATGCATATCAATGACAGATATACTTTTAACACTGTCTCATCATTTTGGTTTCAAAGCAACACTTTTTTTCACCTTCATACTGCTGACATACTTGTGTCTGCTATGATATTGATAACTGTTATGCAATATACTCTTCATCTTCAACTATATTTGCTCATTTTTCTATCTTCAAACCTTTTTCTGTTTCTCAGTCTTTCATTCTTTCATACTTTTAATGCTTAAAAATGTATGAAAGTCAATAAGATACTCTTTTCATCACTGTTTTTTCTCCATTTTCAACAGTAAGAAAATATCGCAATGCATAACAATGACAGATATAGTTTTAACACTTTTTCTCACCAATTAGTTTTTAAAGCACATACCTCTTTAAAAAATTTGGTAAAACCTTCTTCACTATTCAAGCCATCAAAACAATTGTTTCAACTGCTTTCAGCAAAAACACACATTTTCATGGTGTTAAACTCAGCAGGAAGAGGAACTTCTTCATCCCCCCTGAGCCTAAGGCCTCCACTTCAAGGCCAAGACAAAGACACAAGCTAAGTAATGAACCTTGAAACACAGTAGTCAAATGGACACCTTCAATTTTCTCCAAGTGTGCCTTGCAAAGGGACAATGTTCTTTATTGGTTTCAGGTTGGAACAGACAATGTGAGGGCCCTGTATAAAAGAACCATGGAGCTCGATATAGAGTACAAGAGGCTTTTCATTAAAAAAACAAGGCTGAGATAGGAAAACTGAATATGAGAAGGTAGTACATGACTGAATGTATGAATGAATGACCCTAAACTTACAGTTACACTGACATTCTTTTTCTGTGTTCCTAGGAAAGGGAGAACACATGAGCATGTATTTGTTAAACCTTTTTCTACGATTTTGTCTTTTTATACCTTTTTGTGGCTTTTTGTCCCAAAGATTTTTTTGTTGTGCCTTTCAGTCTTTTGTGGAGGTTTTCACGATAGTTATATTTCAATGTGCTATTTATTATTCTTGAAAAAAGCTATATAAGTGAATACAACATCAAAATTCAATGAAAGTAGTGAAATGATCATGTATTTAACTTGTGAAGATCATTGTACCATACACGTTGTTCTTTTTGGTTTGAAATGTTTTGGTGGAAAAACCCCCATTTCTGATATGGAAATGATTAGAAAATGGGTCAAAGCAACCCAAGGACAACAGAAGGGGTTAAGGAGAGACACCCCAGTGAATAGGGATAGCATATGAACATGAAACCTCCCCAGTTGATAACTAATATTAGGCAAATATTGTTTTCAT
Organism: Osmerus mordax; assembly: GCF_038355195.1. Classification (NCBI taxonomy): domain Eukaryota; kingdom Metazoa; phylum Chordata; class Actinopteri; order Osmeriformes; family Osmeridae; genus Osmerus; species Osmerus mordax. The sequence goes on along the minus strand of NC_090066.1, from coordinate 11,696,919 downwards.
GACTAGTTTCCTGTAAATGTATGTTTAAATGAACAAATGATGCATTAAGTTGTAAAATATGATATAATTTGCATACATTTCCAGAATGAAACTCATAACATTGGATGAAGACAGAATGAAAATCTTTGTTTCATTTTGTTAACATATTAAAGTTTTTACAGAAGGCACTTATCTCTAAGGGAGAGCCCGGACACCCTGCGGAGAAAACTCATTTCGGCCGCTTGTATTCGCAATCTCGTTCTTTCGGTCACTACCCACAGTTCGTGACCATAGGTGAGAAGCTCGGTCATCCGGGAGGGGCTCAGAGTAGAACCGCTGCTCCTCCGCGTCGAGAGGGGCCAGTTGAGGTGGCTCGGGCATCTGATAAGGATGCCTCCTGGACGCCTCCCTGGTGAGGTGTCCTGGGCACGTCCCACTGGGAAGAGGCCCCGGGGAAGACCCAGGACAAGCTGGAGGGACTATGTCTCTCGGCTGGCCTGGGAACGCCTCGGGGTCCCCCAGGAAGAGCTGGTGGAAGTGGCCGGGGAGAGGGAAGTCTGGGCCTCCCTGCTTAGGTTGCTGCCACCGCGACCCGACCCCCGGATAAGCGGAAGATGATGGATGGATGGACAGAGGGCACTTTGGATATCTCTTTTTCATCACTCCATAAATTATACAATGGTGGCAACAGCCATTAAAGAAAATCCATTGCGATTTGTGCGACAGACCGTGTTCTTGCTCAGGTTCTCCGCATCACCCGCACTCAGGGGCGGATCTACCGGGGTGGCTTGGGGTGGCAAATGCCACCCTAAAAATAGCCTTGCCACCCCAGCTGCCACCCCAGTTGGCAGCTTTGAAAACAAAGAAAAGTTGTGGCTCATCGGACATTTGCGAGAGCGAATTTCTAATATCCGAATGCAAGTAAATGCAGCACGAAAACGACTCCATCCACCCTCCCCACACTGCCACCGAAGTTGCTTTCATTTGAACACAAGGAAGGCGCAAACTGACCATAGAAGGCTTCAACTCAAGGAAGAAATCGTCGGCACGGACAGCAGACCACACCGGAGGAATGAGGTGTTAAGGAATTATCTATTAATAACTAAGAATAATTACAAAAGTGCAGGGCTATACGGAGTTGCAATGTTACTTTTCCTGTTGAATTGAGGTTAATAACATTAACTCGTGAATTCTTTGGGCAACAAAGCAACAACGAAGATGACTGTGGTAAAGTTAGTTTAAAGTTCGATATTCAACAGATATTCGGACGCCCAGTATTGTGTTATTTTAACCGGTGTTTAGCACTGCTACGACCGGCCGCTTAGCCAATGCTTTTGGCTGCCTAAACAACGCGTACGTTTAGGGACCGTCAACAAATTACACATTTCAAAAGTCAATAGCTTTTCAACAACATGAACTAGGAGCGTCAAAATACAAGTTAAATCCCCAAAACACAGACACTCTGCCAGTCTATACTATGTGTAGGCCTTGGAGGCCTGCTCAGCTTGAGCGCCTTCTCGAGTGCCTGCTCGGTTTCCTGAGCGCCTGCTCAGCTTGAGCGCCTTCTCGAGCGCCTGCTCGGTTTCCTGAGCGCCTGCTCAGCTTGGAGGCCTGCTCAGCTTGAGCGCCTTCTCGAGTGCCCGGGGCGGTACAGCAGGTACTGGCGCATGAAGGAGAGGGGACAAAAGGTAGTTAGTGTGGACCATCACAGTGGGGGTACCTTTACACCGCAGAACCCGAGAAACACTGTATCGAGCAGGGTGTCGACTTAGCGCGAAGCACCCCTGTCTCAGTGGTAGTTTGTGCAGTAAAGGTGGAGTGTTAGGAAGACGTTTGTCTGCTTTCAGCCCGCTGCTTCCATGCACTGCTCATTACAAGACGGAGAGACGGGCTCCCCAGAAGGCTGCATGATGAAGGATCCGCACACCGAATGTACAACTGGACACCTGCCACCAATGCTTTGATGGACACGGTTGCAGCTTGCGGGACTCGAAACGGTGCACCCTGCAAAGGGCACAGCACAGACATGTTTACAGGCAGAGGGCTCGCGGAGAACGCATCAAGGTATGTATAAGAATATCGAAGCTAGGCAGGGGTTGACGGTATTCACTTCAGTCCCTGCAGGCTACCTGCAGCATGCAGATACCTATTGCAATCAGTATAGCTGGCTTCATGCGGACAGTCTCACAAGCTTCTCCGTTCATCATTATCGTTACTCATTTTCTGACACATTGATTACATCAGACACACGTTCAGCATTGCCAGTACACATTGGTATATCTACAGGTGTAACCGGGCCAGGGTATTCTTCTCTGCCTTGAGAAAACGCAGCTCAATGCTCCAATTGAACATGTTCCTCTTATGATGTCGCAAGACAACATGCAGATAGGCTACAATACTAGGGGACCGCTACGGCCTGTATAAAGCATCCAAAACAGCATGTCATGGGACTTTATATGCGTCTCTAATAAGTAAGAGACATAACTAGTAGTATATGGAATTGCAGCAGGATCAGCATTGTGTATTCATTCCTTTACAGGACGCATCCTAGTAAACTATTACTGCTATTAACCGACAATGCTTGCCGTCTCCATTGTTAGGCTACTTAAAATGTACTCCAGTGCTTCCGCTGTATTCATAATACCGCTGCACGGAATTGAAAGAACGTCATCAAACGCGAGCGAGTAGATTGGATCTGCTCCACGATTCTAACAATCAATTTAAACGGCGCGAATACAGCAAGCACTTCTGTTCGGCTCGGTCAAGCAGTGACAAACAGGGCGGCTTAGTAACAGTAACACTACCAATGGCTAGCAGCTACCTAGCGAACTCTGGCAGCTTCTTCGAATGCGGGCTTGTGCAGCAAAGCATTAATGCCCCTATTATTGTAGACGATAGAAGCGTGCACATTGCATTGTCCTTGCACGATACGTCCAACCCTACACCCCGCACTCGATCAGACGCCTGTCCAACAGGTCAGTGCACCGAGAAAACCTGAGCGCCCCGAATTCCACCGACCCCATCGGTGCAGGGCTCCTCGGATGGAGAATCATCGGGAAGCAGCTCGAAACCTTCGTTCAGATCCCCAAAACACGCACACGGCGTCCGGGACCGAAGAGACGGACAGGGAAACGCGAACGACAGACAGGCCAACACAACACAGAGAATGGGGCGCGACCAGCAATGGCAGCAGCGCAGAACACAAGGGTAATCGAGGACGTGTGTGCGTGCGACTTTATAGCGCCGCCTATCAAGCTAAGCCTATGGGCTGAGAACACGGCGATGGGTGATATGGCGCGCACTGCCCGAGTTCCATGCCTGAACTAGCTCCGCCCATTAGTACTAGTTGTCCTCCACATTAAGATATCACGCTTCAACATCTCCAAACTATGCGATAAAATCTCAATTTGACTGTATAACACCACCTGCTGGATGTTTTGTTGAACTCTTCTCAAAGTTTGCTAGCCCCCATTAGGACCAGGCTACCCTTCCTCCCCTCGACTACAGATCAAGTCACACATGATCGTGTATTTTCATTGGCTAGACAAAGTAGTGTTAATCTAGCGTTGAAATACACTCATATGCTAACCCATATAGTAGCAGTACGATGACAACACAGACACACTTGTCAGAGTAAAGATCGTCGCCCAAGCGTCGCCCGAGTGGTTTTTCGGCCAAAGTAACTTTCATATATTATTTAGACATGTAAACGTCCATATATGTTCATGAAATTTGACACGTAGATTGTTTGGTATGCCTAAAATAATACTACTTACACTTTGCTGGTGATCGCAAAAGAAAATGCTGGCAAAAAGACCTGAAACTGAGTGTCCAAACCCCGTTCGGGTTTGGACAATGGGAGTTTACGGCGGTCGGGATTGGACACAGTGACATTAGGCCTAACGTTATATGATCCCTTGGATAGTAATATGCCTATCCTTGTAATCTCTGTAAAGGTGAGAAGTTGAATTATCCATTTTGGTAAAGATTGCATTAAATTGAAGTTTTTTAAGGGATGTTTAGACAATGTTACCCATGAATTTTATCATTCACACTTATACTTGTAGCTAGTAAAAAGGTGCTATAAATTGGAATGCCCAAATGTATGCATCATATATGATTTCATTGCTCAGAAGTCCAGTACAGATGATGTAGGCCTAGTACAGCTCCATAAAACCTGAACCAATTACCTACATATAAATAAATAAAAATTCTGAACAAACAAGTTTCCTTACCAAAGCTGAGACCAAACTTAGAGTTTTTTTCTTTCAAGCTTGCTTCGCACAATGCACTACTAGGCTCTAGAAACTCCCCTCGCTTAACCCACTATAGTACAACAGTTCCGGGACACAAGTTTGTTATCAGCTTTGGCAGGGACATCAATAGTTAATGCGTGCGCGCACATTTTTTTCCCTATAATTTGAGCGCAAATACTGTTTTTTGAGCTTGATGTAATATTGTTTTTATGTTTTAGTCAAAATACGATGATCAATAGGCCTATCATTTAGAATTTAGAAAAAATACAATTTTGTAATGTTTTCTTACCATACCTTAATTCTGACTTGTGTGCAGAGTCCAACACCTGGACTTTTGTGTGTGTGCTGCAGTGGCTATTTGGCAAGCTCAGAAGAGCGGGCTGACATGAAATTCTGCGGGCATCGATTTGTGCTTTGGGTTAAACTGCTTTGATTGGGATACTGCATTTAATTTTTCAAACTTTAGATTTTACTGGGGCACAGCAGATTTATACTGGGGCAGTAAAAAGGGTCTAACGACACCCCTGGTTATAAACATAAGTATTGTAGCAGTAGTAGTGTTTACAGTTTGACAAGATAATATCAATATGGATCAGCATGAAGGATTATAATTCTAGCTAACAATAGCTATCAGGATGACTTCAGCTATTGACAGATTGCTAAGTCGTAGCTCCGCCGGTAAAGCATCCGGGCTCTCAAAATTCTGTTTAAATGCCTCTCGGTAATAACGATTCCTTGCAAAACCAGCCTTTTTAGAATGTCTTTGTAACTCATTCCCAGCCTAAAATACAATTCAATAAAATCATCTCTGATCATGACTGCACCTTTAGCCTGCTCTGGGTAGCCTATGTGCCCCACACATGTATAGCAGAACTGCCCGCAGTATAGTTAGGCTACGTCGTTATCCCCAAAATACTATTTTGTGGGCACAAATTAGTATTTTGTGGGCACACATTAGCATTTTGTGGGAATTTTTTTGGGGGATGTCATGTCTGGGTCTCCGTAGATTTATACTGGGGCACGTGCCCCAGTAAAAAGGGTCTAACGACGCCCCTGATACCACCCTCATTGGGCTCATCTCAGAATCTGAATTCGGTTTATTTGCCATGTATGTTACACAAACACGGAATTTACTGTGGCAGGAAGGTGCAGACAATAAACATACCGTGGAGATGAGTCTGACAACCTGGTGACCTGGTGCAGCCAGAAATTTGTTGTTAATTTTTAAACATTTGTATATTTATATTTAAGGATAACCACACTCACTCAAGAGTTTAAGATTCAATATGTGTAATATGTCAACTGTATGCACCAGCCCACCGCAGTAAATTCCTTGTTTGTGAACACTTACTTGGCGAATAAACTGAATTCTGATTCTGGAGAGCTTCGGAAGTCCTTTGCAAAGAGGAGGAAACCTGCTGGAAAGACTCCCATCTCAACAGCACTCCATCTATCAGGCCTTTATTCTATAGTGGCTAGACAGAAGCCAATTTGAGTATAAGGCATATAACAGCCTGCTTGAATTTTGTCAAATAGCATTTAAAGAACACTGAAAGTATGAGGAAAAAGGAATCTCTAGTCTGATATGACAAAGATTTTACTATTTGGGCAAACACCAGGCATTGGTCATCACCTGGAAAATATAACCAACGTGCGCAATGAATCACAAAGGGGTTCTCATTGTTGGTAACACAACAGTACTCTAATGAGTTCCTTTCAATAATTTAGATATTAGATAATAATTTAATAGTAAAAACAAAAAAAGTTACTCAACACTGTTTGTTTCAATGTGATATCTAGGCTTGGTAGTCTTAGTTTATAACTGAATGATGAGTAGGACAGTGCTTTAGTGGTCTAGAGGCACTATACACTACCTGTATGATGTCCAGTCCAGGTTGGGGGTACTCCAGAACAGGGAGCTGCTCATCAATATTCATAAGACCAATCTCATCCGGATCTGCCCCTTGGCTCACTAAATAGACTACCTCCTGTAACAGACTAGTGCCTGAAAGAGAGAGAGGAGGGAATACGGGGAAGAAACTATTAAGAACTACTTATTTCCATTACAGTAACTTTTTTGCATTTTAGCAAATGGGTCTGATATTCCACCATTAAAGTCAGAGAGGAACAAAATGAGTCCTAGAAACCAAATTTTCCAGTTCAGAAAATATGCAGAAGTACCAGTCATGCAAATAACTGTGTAACATTTAATTCGACCTGTCGTCAAAATAAATGACCAGCAAGGTACCTGAAAAGGTTTATGTTAAGTGTGTTTAGTGCATTTCTTTGCCGGACTGCCACACCATTAGGAACTCAAATATTTATAAATTGTGACACAAAAAGGTCTGTTGGCTATGTTGCCATTTTTTGTCAAAGTAGTAAAGTTAAATATTTGAAGAAGTCTCTCAATATATTAAACCACAGTTTTAGGATCACTTAATACTAATTTGTCAGCAAAGTAAGGCATGTTTTCAAGTCGTGTTTTGGGGGCGTGGTGGGGGTTGAATTTGATTAGCATCTTTGATTTCATTGGCTATTGTCACTTTGTTTCACCCATTAACAAAGACGCGTTGTAGTGTATTTGTTTATTGGAAGATACAATGGCGGATGCTAATTATACATAAATAATTATTAATAGCCACTATTAACAAACGTATCACTGCTGGGAAGACCAGTGACAATGGAAATCTAATAGACTTGTTTATCTTGGAGTACATGCATGATAGAAATAAAACAATGTATGGGTCATACTCGTTCTCTGGTAATTTTTTATTTGTAATAAGAAATAAAAAATAAATGCATTTTCTGAACACCCTCTAACATGAAGTACATATAAAATATTTTCCCACCTCAGGCATTTTGGAAGCCTGACTGGAAAACACAATAGCCCCAGCATTAGTCTAGTCTAATAGTCTAATTAAGCTTGACTGTTGTATAAATATTAACACTGACTTAATTTGCATTTGGAAATTAACTCCCCTGGCTAAGCCTGAGGTAAGAGCTTTGTTGTTATGTCAATGATGTGTTAGTATGTCAATCATAACTTATAACACAGGAATGAAGTTTGTTAATTTAACTGCAGACAAATTTAAGCCCTTTTATTAAACGAGTGAGTAGATGACAACATAAATCATTGCACTGATGCTCGCCATCTGTGTCGGAGTTGTTGATAAATGAAAGTAGCCTTGGGGTTCAATTAAAAGGTTTTAAAAACGCATACAAATTACTTAGTTATATAACTGTTTCAGTATTGTATTCCTCCAACAGATAGGTTTTCAGCAGGGGTAAATATGTTGATCTTCCGCTGTCAAGTGTCGCTGCTTCGCCCACTTTTTTTTTTCCACGAATGCATTACACGACTGTCTCCATCCATCCATCATCTTCCGCTTGTCCGGGGGTCGGGTCGCGGGGGCAGCAACCTAAGCAGGGAGGCCCAGACTTTCCTCTCCCCAGCCACTTCCACCAGCTCTTCCTGGGGGACCCCGAGGCGTTCCCAGGCCAGCCGAGAGACATAGTCCCTCCAGCGTGTCCTGGGTCTTCCCTGGGGCCTCTTCCCAGTGGGACGTGCCCAGAACACCTCACCAGGGAGGCGTCCAGGAGGCATCCTTATCAGATGCCCGAGCCACCTCAACTGGCCCCTCTCGACGCGGAGGAGCAGCGGTTCTACTCTGAGCCCCTCCCGGATGACCGAGCTTCTCACCCTATCTCTAAGGGAGAGCCCGGACACCCTGCGGAGAAAACTCATTTCGGCCTCTTGTATTCGCGATCTCGTTCTTTCGGTCACTACCCACAGTTCGTGACCATAGGTGAGGGTAGGAACGTAGATCGACTGGTAAATAGAGAGCTTCGCCTTTCGACTCAGCTCCTTCTTCACCACAACGGACCGATGCAGAGCCCGCATCACTGCGGACGCCGCACCGATCCGCCTGTCGATCTCGCGCTCCATCCTTCCCTCTCGTGAACAAGACCCCGAGATACTTGAACTCCTCCGCTTGGGATAAGATCTCCTCCCCGACCCGGAGATTGCACTCCACCTTTTTCCGGTCGATAACCATGGCCTCAGATTTGGAGGTGCTGATTCCCATCCCAGCCGCTTCGCATTCGATTGCGAACCGCTCCAGTGAGAGCTGGAGGTCACGGCCCGATGAAGCCAACAGGACCACATCATCTGCAAAAAGCAGCGACCCGACCCTGACCCCCTCAACGCCCTGGCTGCGCCTAGAAATTCTGTCCATATAAGTTATGAACAGAATCGGTGACAAAGGGCAGCCCTGGCGGAATCCAACCCTCACCGGGAACAAGTTCGACTTACTACCGGCAATGCGGACCAAACTCTGGCACCGGTCGTACAGGGACCGAACAGCCCCGATCAGGGAGTCCGGTACCCCGTACTCCCGGAGCACCCCCCACATGAGCCCCCGAGGGACACGGTCGAACGCCTTTTCCAAATCCACAAAACATGTGTAGACTGGTTGGGCGAACTCCCATGCACCCTCCAGAACCCTGCCGAGGGTATAGAGCTGGTCCACAGTTCCACGGCCAGGACGAAAACCACATTGCTCCTCCTGAATCCAAGGTTCGACAATCCGACGGACCCTCCTCTCCAGCACCCCTGAATAGACTTTCCCAGGGAGGCTGAGGAGTGTGATCCCCCTAAAGTTGGAGCACACCCTCCGGTCCCCCTTTTTAAAGAGGGGAACCACCACCCCGGTCTGCCAGTCCAGAGGCACTGTCCCTGATGTCCACGCGATGTTGCAGAGTCGTGCCAACCAAGACAGCCCTACAACATCCAGTGCACGACTGTCTATCTCAGTCAATCTTACATTAGTCACACATGGGGAAGCTTTATGCAAAAGGTAAATTTAAAATATACCTCTGCCCCCTAGGGATTTTGTTTCTGTGTTTCCCTGGGGTGGGTGGCCATGGTCTCCGGCCCCGATTCCTCACTCACACTGCCTCGCTCTCCACACCTGTCTCCCATATAAACTCATCATCCTCCTCAGTGAAATTTCTTAAAATTATAAATTGTGAACATTTTAAAAAGTTACACGTTTTAGATAAAACGATCCTAAATATAGTAATATGTCACCGATAAATGTATAAAAATACACAATATTGAACTGAAGGTCTTCGGTAACTCAACAGCACTGTCTTTGACACAACCATCGTACATCCGGAGGACGGCTAGCTTCCGTCCTCCTCTGGCTGCATTGACTTAAAGGGGTAATGGACTGGGTTTTGGGGGTATTTCACACTGTTCCTTAAGGTCTCAGAATAGGGTATGTAACATTGGTTGGGCTGAAAATGGCCTGGGTGCTGTTCTATGCCTCTGATACATCCAGTGACATTTTCCCGGGAAAAAACACAAGGTTTTCTCCTTTTATGGCATGCTCATGAATATATAGATGAGCTGCGCGCTGATTGGTTGGTTTACAACGAGTGAAGCTGCAAAGACGCAACACGGCCAACAGCACTCACTGAAACAACGAAGGTGGAGACGAACAAATAACTCTATTGTGTCTACATAACACTGTTTTCAACAGATTGACTAGATATCATTTGAAATGATTAGATTAGTTGTTTCCACTTCTGTTGTCGAAGCAAACAGGGATCGCCTTAGGTGGGTAACGTTAGCACTACAGCTTAGCAAACAAACTATCGTGATTGCTAACTGAGCTGACTGCAGTGGCATAACGACATCTCTGACGTTGATAACAAACCAAACCGTTTAAAAATCGGTTGAAAATTGAGCAAGTTATGGTCATTTAAAAAGTACATAGCATCAACACAATGTTATGGGTGAGCGAGTTGACTGTAGCCAGATGGCCGCCATGTGTGGACGTTCGACTCCATTGTCCGGCAACGCGGACGGGACATCTAGGCTGTGTCTACTACCGAGCACTTGTGCACTTCGAGCACTGACTTTCAGTGCTCAGGGCGCTTACACTGACAGAGCCAGCAGAATTCAGGGCACTGAACCCGGATGGCGCACTGCAAACGGTCAAAAGATGCAGTGTACAACGATGGACACTACTCGCCCTAAACGGGCGCCATCTTGGCTACACTGAAAAAATGGAAGATCGATGGTTGTTCAATTTACAAATATGCATTTCATATATACTACATAATTTATTTATATTTCTTTCAGAAACATAATTAATTCTTTTAAAGTCATTCAATATTGAGGAATAAAAAATCGATATGTTTCAGTCATTTGAAGAAGAAACAAAAAAGTTATGTTTAATCAGCCAGAAATGGAAAAGCCCGCCATAGGGGGCGGGCTTGAGGACAGGAAAACGGTTGGTCGAGAACAGACAAGCTTGCACGCGCTGCCATTTTTTTCTCTCAGTTGGAAGAATTTTCGATGGACGTTGGCTGCACACATCGAGGTAATTAAAACTTATGAAATACGAGCTAGAGGTAGAGTGATTAGACGCAATGTTTAAAAAAGTTCAGTTTTGTACTTGCTTGTAATATCGAGTAAAAGCCAGTCAGTCAATACTAACGTGTTCTGTCATTCACTGGTTATGCTACAGAAAATCAATCTCGAGGACAGAAAAACGTTCAGGCTACGCCATTTTCTACCTCGGTTGGAAGGACTTTAAATCGACTTTGGCTGCTATCCACACATCGAAGGTAATTAAAATTTATCACATATGAGCCAGAGCTAGAGTGATTACATGCAATGTTTAAAAACGTTTAATCTTTTATTTGCATGTAATATAAAGTAAAAGTCAATGTCAGTCAATGCTAAGGTTTTCTGTCATCTAGCTAGTTAAGCTAGTTACTGGTTGTGCTAGCTAATTGTGGCGTCGCAGATGTAGCGTCACTGTGTCCAATCCCGACCGGTTTTTAGCTAACATTCTGATAAAATGCCACTTCAAATATTAATAAAATAATTGTATCACGTTTTCAGCTGATTTATTGATTTCACGTTAAGCTTTAACTTCTTACCTCTCGAGCTAAATATTGTTTAAAAATTTAGAGTTAGCTTAGCCTTTACTAGAGCCAGTCAAAAGACGCTGGCGCCGGTAAATTAGCCGTGCGCTACCCTTGTCCAAACCCGACCGCACTTCTAAACACTGGCCGCTGCTGTTTTTCTGGGGATATTAACTTGATCCAGGGTCACCAAACTGACCATCAATGCTGTCAACATATCCGGGGACGTAGTTATGTCCTCCACAATAAGATCACGCTTCAACATCTCCAAACTATGCGATAAAATCTCAATTTGACTGTATACCACCACCTGCTGGATGTTTTGTTGAACTCTTCTCAAAGTTTGCTAGCCCCCATCCCTTCCTCCCCTCGACTACAGATCACGTCACACATGATCGTGTATTTTCATTGGCAAGACAAAGTAGTGTTAAGCTAGCATTGAAATACACTCATATGCTAACCCATAGTAGCAGTACGATGACAACACAGACACACTTGTCAGAGTAAAGATCGTCGCCCAATCGTCGCCCGAGTGTCGCAGAGTGGTCTTTCGGCCAAAGTAACTTTCCTATATTATTTAGACATGTAAACGTCCATATATGTTCATGAAATTTTACACGTAGATTGTTTGGTATGCCTAAAATAATACTACTTACACTTTGCTGGCGATAGCAAAAGAAAATTCTGGCAAAAAGACCGGAAACTGAGTGTCGTAGTTTACATAGTAGTTTACAGCGGTCGGGATTGGACACAGTGACGTTACTGTATTCCTTAAATATCTTTGTATCGGTTTTTATGCCTATTAACGTAATGTGTGCACGGCAGCTGGTTTGTATTTGAAAATTCATAAAACGGGTCCACTTGTCTTTTCAAATTGGCGCTTCAAACCAACTATTTCAAGCCTAACTCCACTCTGACATTGGCTTTGTTGAAACGTGGCTGCGGCAACAAAAACCACCAACTCAGCAATATCAAAGTTTTAATATTTGAAATTCAGCAATGCGAAACTCTAGCGATGTCGCTAGATTATACAAGTCAGCTGTGTAAAACCCAAGCATGTGGAAGCCTCCTTTCATATTTCGTAATATCTAACAGTACCGCTATCAATATGATTATTGCTAGGTTTTAGTTTATTATCAAGTACAGCTCTTTTACAGTTGTTACAATTCTTCTGTCCTGAGTTGATACACACCCACAGAGATCCGACCTGACTTTGTGATTTTTCCCCCCACAAATATATTTATTTTCACTGTGTAGTTATCCTCCAGCCAAGGCCATTTGACTTATGCTTTGAGTGCTGTTCCAAAGGCTCTGTAGTAGTGGTGAGTATTATTCACTTGCTTTTCTTGTTTTACTGGATGTGTTTAAACAAGAGTTAATTACTTTCTCTGCCTGATGGTGATGATATTTAAAAAATAGTGTAAGATAATTGCTGTAATTCCTACTTTAAGGTTCTAATGTAAATTTTTTGTTAAAACTATTTGAGAAGAGTTTCTAATATTTAGTCTCTCAGTATAACACACAATAATTGATTTATAATACATAATATATAATTAAACTTTCTAAAATGGCAGTTTTTTTCTATACATGTTTTTCAACATGTATAGAACATGCTTTCCCTCCCTGGGAAAGTCTATTCAGGGGTGCTGGAGAGGAGGGTCCGTCGGATTGTCGAACCTTGGATTCAGGAGGAGCAATGTGGTTTTCGTCCTGGCCGTGGAACTGTGGACCAGCTCTATACCCTCGGCAGGGTTCTGGAGGGTGCATGGGAGTTCGCCCAACCAGTCTACACATGTTTTGTGGATTTGGAAAAGGCGTTCGACCGTGTCCCTCGGGGGCTCATGTGGGGGGTGCTCCGGGAGTACGGGGTACCGGACTCCCTGATCGGGGCTGTTCGGTCCCTGTACGACCGGTGCCAGAGTTTGGTCCGCATTGCCGGTAGTAAGTCGAACTTGATCCCGGTGAGGGTTGGACTCCGCAAGGGCTGCCCTTTGTCACCGATTCTGTTCATAACTTATATGGACAGAATTTCTAGGCGCAGCCAGGGCGTTGAGGGGGTCCGGTTTGGGGACCTCAGGATCGGGTCACTGCTTTTTGCAGATGATGTGGTCCTGTTGGCTTCATCGGGCCGTGACCTCCAGCTCTCACTGGAGCGGTTCGCAACCGAATGCGAAGCGGCTGGGATGGGAATCAGCACCTCCAAATCTGAGGCCATGGTTATCGACCGGAAAAAGGTGGAGTGCAATCTCCGGGTCGGGGAGGAGATCTTATCCCAAGCGGAGGAGTTCAAGTATCTCGGGGTCTTGTTCACGAGTGAGGGAAGGATGGAGCGCGAGATCGACAGGCGGATCGGTGCGGCGTCCGCAGTGATGCGGGCTCTGCATCGGTCCGTTGTGGTGAAGAAGGAGCTGAGTCGAAAGGCGAAGCTCTCTATTTACCAGTCGATCTACGTTCCTACCCTCACCTATGGTCACGAACTGTGGGTAGTGACCGAAAGAACGAGATCGCGAATACAAGAGGCCGAAATGAGTTTTCTCCGCAGGGTGTCCGGGCTCTCCCTTAGGTGAGAAGCTCGGTCATCCGGGAGGGGCTCAGAGTAGAACCGCTGCTCCTCCGCGTCGAGAGGGGCCAGTTGAGGTGGCTCGGGCATCTGATAAGGATGCCTCCTGGACGCCTCCCTGGTGAGGTGTTCTGGGCACGTCCCACTGGGAAGAGGCCCTGGGGAAGACCCAGGACACGCTGGAGGGACTATGTCTCTCGGCTGGCCTGGGAACGCCTCTGGGTCCCCCAGGAAGAGCTGGTGGAAGTGGCCGGGGAGAGGAAAGTCTGGGCCTCCCTGCTTAGGTTGCTGCCCCCGCGACCCCCGGACAAGCGGAAGATGATGGATGGATGTTTTTCAACAATTACTGAACAATGAGCTGACCTTCCATTTGTATGACTCTCTTTCTCTAGTGAATGTGGCAGTGTAAAGTGTGTTCGGTAGCTGTTTCAAGTAGGTCTGAACTACTTAACCATTACAAACTCAAACACACACATTTTGGATGCACCCAGCGTTATCCATGTACATATACTAAATGTCCTTGTACATTTAAGACATGCAATGCTTTAATCATACATCAAAGTAGAGTGCATTCCACACAAGATCATCAGACACAAAGAGAGCTGTCTTTATTAAACTGTCACTTATGTGCATGCAAGTTTAGCTAATGAAAGGGAGTTTTTCACTCATCAATACACATCTGAAGAGAAATTAAAATGTCTGATGCATGTTTGTTGGCTGTAGTTTTCAAACCAGTATTTATGGAACCTTTAAGTCTCATAAGAGTCGCCGACACACCTCACACATTAGCAGATTTTTTACCAGGTATTGCGAGAACAACTGCAGTAGCATCTCCACCTTTAGACGATTCATTTCCTGATAGCCAGGAAGAGGAGTGTGTGGAAGAGGAAGTTCCTGATTCATCACACAAGCCATTTCATATTAAGCAATAACAGACAAATTAGTGAGCATATTTGTTTTATTTTTTCTTCACTATACACTGTAATCTCAGTTTGTTTCATTTTGTGTCTACAGGCAGCAGAAGAGTCCCTCATCCAAGAATCCCTTGAGGAGACCACTATAGGAGTATACGTCTTCAAACAAAGGGATGCCAGTGATAAACCAGACGACATTGGAATCGTCCTCGAGGGCCAGGTTGTGTTGCAGGAGATGGAAAACATTGCTTTAGCTGTTACCATGTTGTTCGGCCTTATCTACGCATTGAACCTGAACTACCCTGGTACACTGAAATACACCTTCGAAGTGCTTCAAAAGGTGGTCATGGAGCTTGAAGGTAACACACTCCAAGAAGGCCCAAGTCCTTAAAAACAGACTTCATCAGTGAACTGTTGACTCTGACTCCGGTGAATCCTTTTCCCTCTGTTTCATAAGTAACGTTCAGTAACAGTATTTGTTCAGAAAAATGGCTGTCCAGCTTGATTGCTTGTAAGACTACATTTTTCATCTACCTCTTCCAATTGTTTGACCTCTTTTGGGAGAATTTCTGTACTTGCATACACGCATGATTTTCTTTACTGTGAACGCTGATCATTAGAAACGAGCCATTACTATTGTTTGTGTACTTGCACACATTTTGGATCATTTACATACATTTTACTTGCATACATATACATGCAAACACATACATACATGCATACACACAGACACATAAGTAACGTTCAGTATTTGTTCAGAAAAATGGCTATCCAGCTTGATTGTTTGTAAAACTATTTCATCTACCTCCTCCAGTTGTTTGACCTCTTTTGGGGTGAGTGTGTGGAAGGATTGTTTTTTGTTATTTTATGGAAATGACATAGAATTTCCCCCTTATTGTTTCGGGGTGATTTTCTTTACTGTGAACGCTGACCATTAGAAACGAGCCATTACTATTGTTTGTGTACTTGCACACATTTTGGATCATTTACAGATCTACATATGCATACATTTTACTTGCATACTTACACACGCAAACACATACATACATACATACATTTACTTACATACATGCATACACACACAGACACATAAGTAATGTTCAGTATTTGTTCAGAAATGACTATCCAGCTTGATTGCTTACATGTTTCATCTACCTCTTCCAGTTGTTTGACCTCTTTTGGGTTGGAAGGATTTTTTTTCTGTTATTTTATGGAACTGAAATAGAATTTCTCCCCTATTGTTTGGGGGTGATTTGTGAACACTGATCATTGGAAACGAGCCTGTTTGTGTACTTGCACACATTTTGGAACATTTACATACCTACGTATACATACTGCATGCATACATACATTTTACACACATACATTTACTTACATCCATACACAACATATTTTCAACACCGTTTTTTTACTACCTCAAAGATGTTGTGTACCTCAGTGTGTATCACCACACCATTACATCTTGTAGCCATTTACAGTGTTTTAATAAATTGGACTTAATTTTTCCACTGAGTTGTCAATGTGATGTGATTTACTGTATATATTAGATGACCCAGGTGGTACACAGCAAGTAATATTTTAGTAGCTATAGATGTTTAGCACTGTCTTGAATTAATAAGTGAAGATGTTGGTCTATAGCCACATGTGCTTTTAAAAATTTAGGTAAATGTAGGTAAAATGGGGGAGGGAGGGTTAAATTACAAATCAGTAAGTAATTTAAACATATAAAGTATACCAAACTAGTGTCCGGTTAACCTGTGAAAGTTAGGTCAACTTAACATAAAAAAGTTATGTTGGTATAACTGATGATAATTGAATATCCTAAACATTAAAGAAAAGCATTAATTTAACAAAGAAATCATAGTTAGTTTAGCAAATGATAATATAATATACTTAACATAACATGAATATTTAAAATGAATATAAAAAAGTCATGTTGGTTTAACAAATAATAATTTTATGTATAGAACATGAATATAGCATTTTGTGTTAACATAACTTTAATATGTGCAACCGATGTCCATATTATTTTTATGTAAATCCAACAGACTTTTTCTTTCAGTGTATGTAGCGGAAGAGGAGGAGCCCTGTCGGCAGCTTTTCATTTCTAAAATAATGGCGGACGAAATGACTCGCGAGCAGATTTGAGTCCGTCACTTCCGCCTTTGATTCGCGGGTGCTGCGAGCAGATTTGTCACTTCTGCCAAGTGGTTAAAGTGTTCCATTTGAGACAGCACTCATCAGCGACGGAGTGCACTACAGATGTAAGTGCACTGTATTGCAGTGTACTTCGTAAAGTGTTCGGTAATAGACACACCCCTAGTCTTTATATATATCTATGGGCCGAACCACCCCTCCATAGACATGTATGGTAAATAATAGGGATGGGCGAACGATGCCTTGTGAAGCTTTGGTGGTTTCTTCCGGATTGTGCTGGCCCAAAGAGCCGAACTATCGGCGCATTGAAAATGAACAGCATCAGCTAGCAGCCGTTTAAACTGGCTGAATGAGGCGTAGTGGTTGTCTCCTACGGTAGACTGCTCTACGTTATTTAATATTTTAATTAAGGCTACATGTGTTCATTTTGATCTGATATTAGTGCTCACACATAAAATGTTGTGATACATCTGTAGGCCGTTAGAATTGTGTCATTTTCTCACAATAAAATTTAAGGAATATCTTCCGAGGTGTCCTGCACTGGGGCGCGAACTCGGATATCCAGACTCGCCTTAACAGTACGTCGTCGAACATCGCTTTAACCATCTACACCACAGAAAAAGCTTACTTGTCAATGCGGGTCGACGGTCTTTGTACGATACGGTCTTTATATCAATTAAACAAGATTACACAGATTTATTCTTATTCTTAACATTTGTGATATGTAGGCCTATTGTGAACTGGGGGTCTTTATTATTGGGTGTGCTCAAGCCTTCGGCGAGAGCACAACCTTTGTTCTCTCACATATATATTTATTTCTTTCTTTCTTTATTTTCGCCCCCCTAAGGATCAGTCAATATTTGGACTACATACACAACGGCGGTGTCAAAAGGTTCGTCTTGGTAGCGATTGCGTTGGTTGTATTTTTATTTACGTTCCGTTGCATGGTTTAAGTAGAAATTGCGTTTTTGTGGTGAAAAGTGAAGCTAACGGTGGCTAATTTGCTAGCCACAGTCACTGACGTTACTAACGTCATACGTCACGAAAACACGCGTGACTACCTGTAGCAGAACATTCGTTTCACATCTGTTAACTTGGGGGATAGCTAGGCTAACTATAGCTTTACTGCAAGGCAGCTGCAGGAACGCCACAAGCAAAGAGGCCAGGGTGATAACTATTTACTCATTTTACTTTGTGATGTGAAACACAACTAGAGAGGATACAATTTCTGGGGAAATTGTAGGGTGTGCTTGCTTGCGTCGGTTGCACAGGGGTCTGTATATTTTATATAAAAATGCATCGGGCCTACTTATTATTTATAAAGATTACATAGATTTAAAAGCATCTTTTTTTTGCTGCTCATTTACAACTCAAAATACGAGTGAAGTGTAGAATGAAATATGATGTCTTCTCATTTCCCCTGCAAGAGGCAGCTGACAGGCTGAATCAAAACGAATACATTTGGCAGACCGGTGTACAAATGGACCTAATCTCTATGACTTAAACGTCCTTTTAAGTTGTCCCTTCTCGTGATATTTTCAGGCATTTAGCCTACTCATATTGCATTCATTCATTAATAAAGAACCCCCTTTGAAGATTATTCTACGACTTTACCGGCAGAAGATAGAATCGCGATTCAAACAGTACCATCTGCTAACTGAAAATATGCCCCCAAAAACGTAAATAAGCTTGACATTTATTTAGTGGAAAATAGCTCATTCATAAAAAGCTCACTGGTAGCGATCATTGTCAGTAACAACTCAAAATGCGATATAGCCCTGTGTGGAGAAGCTGCCCCGGTAAATTCTACTACTACAGTACAGTACTAGACTACTGCTGTGTTCGTCTTGATAGCGATTGCGTTGGTTGAATTCGATTAAACGTTCCGTTGTACGGTTTAGGCTGAAATTAATTATTTTCATGAACAGATTGACAAAGTTTAGGCTGTGGCAATGAAGTTCAGGTTAGTAGTCAGATAGTTTCCCTACTGAAAGACTTTTGAGTAAGGGGAGTGCCGAACATGTTCTGTTGCCGTTTGACTTAAACAGCTGAGGAGTTGTTGTTAGCTACTCACACTAGTGTCTCGGGTACAGTAGGCTACAGCGTTGCAGTGAGCTACACTGGTTTGAAACCACAGGTAATGGTAATTTCACCAACAAATCGTTTACTAATGTCAGAATAAATCCTACAACGAAAATGTATATGTGAGGAATGTTTATTTTAACGATTGAAAACAGATACATCATAGACCACTGTAGTATGGGCAACACAGGCTAATGTCATGATGCTAATATGTCAGTGAAATAGTAGACTACTGTTTCCGAAAGTAGATTATTCCTTAATAATATCAGCTTATATTGTACATTACACATCACAATTGTGTGTCATATCACAAAGTAAAATGAGTAAATATTTATCACCCTGGCCTCTTTGTTTGTGGCGTTTCTGCAGCTGCCTTGCAGTAAAGCTATAGTTAGCCTAGCTATCCCCCAAGTTAACAGATGCGAAACGAATGTTCTGCCAAAGGTAGTCACGCGTGTTTTCGTGACATTATTGTACTACTATTGTGTTCGTCTTGGTAGCGATTGCGTTGGTTGAATTGGATTTAACGTTCCGTTGTACGGTTTAGGCTGAAATTAATTATTTTCATGAACAGATTGACAACGTTTAGGCTGTGGCAATGAAGTTCAGGTTAGTAGTTAGATAGACCTTTGATTTAAGTAAGGGGAGTGCCGAACATTTTCTGTCGCCGTTTGACTTCCTAAACAGCTGTGTACTGTAGCTAGATGTTTTTGTAGTGTGTCTCGCGTAAGCTACAGCGTTGCAGTGAGCTACACTGGTTTGAAACCACAGGTAATGGTAATTTCACCAACAAATCGTTTTCTAATGTCAGAATAAATCCTACAATGAAAATGTATATGTGATGAATGTTTATTTTAACGATTGAAAACAGATAACGCTACATCATAGACCACTGTAGTATGTGTTGCCCGGGAAACACAGGCTAATGTCATGATGCTAATACTTCAGTGAAATAGTAGACTACTGTTTCCGAAAGTAGATGTACTTCCTTAATAATATCAGCTTATATTGTACATTACACATCACAATTGTGTGTCATATCACAAAGTAAAATGAGTAAATAGTTATCACCCTGGCCTCTTTTCTTGTGGCGTTTCTGCAGCTGCCTTGCAGTAAAGCTATAGTTAGCCTAGCTATCCCCCAAGTTAACAGATGCTAAACGAATGTTCTGGCAAAGGTAGTCACGCGTGTTTTCGTGACGTTAGTGACGCAGTGACGTTAGTAACGTCAGTGACTGTGGCTAGCAAATTAGCCACCGTTAGCTTCACTTTTCGCCACAAAAACTTAATTTAAGCTTAAACCATGCAACGGAACGTAAATTCCAATAGAAGCAACTCAATCGCTACCAAGACGAAACTTTTGACACCTACGTTGTCTATGTAGGCCAAGTATTTACTGAGTTTTAGGGGGGCAAAAAGAAATAAAAATAATAATAATAATATATATGTGAGAAAACAAAGGTTGTGCTCTCGCCGAAGGCTTGAGCACACCCAATTATGAAATGTAATGTACAATATTAGCTGATATTATTAAGGAAGTAGGCCCACATCTACTTTTGGAAACGGTAGTCTACTATTTCACTGAAGCATTAGCATCATGACATTAGCCTCTGTTGCCCGGGCAACACATACAACAGTGGTCTATGATGCATCTGTTTTCAATCTTTAAAATAAACATTCCTCACAAATACATTTTCGTTGTAGGATTTATTATGACATTACATTACAAGTAAACGATTTGTGGGTGAAATTATCATTACCTGTGGTTTCAAACCAGTGTTGCTCACTGCAATGCTGTAGCCTACGCGAGACACACTACAAAAACATCTACACAGCTGTAGGAAGTCAAACGGCGACAAAACATGTTCGGCACTCCCCTTACTTAATCAAAAGTCTATCTAACTACTAACCTGAACTTCATTGAACACAGCAGTAGTCTACTAGTACTGTACCGTAGTAGTACAATTTACCGGGGCAGCTTCTCCACACAGGGTTATATCGCATTTTGCGTTGTTACTGACAATGATCGCTACCAGTGAGCTTTTTATGAATGAGCGATTTTCCACTAAATAAATGTCAAGCTTATTTACGTTTTGGGGGGCATATTTTCAGTTAGCAGATGGGACTGTCTGAATCGCGATTCCATCTTCTACTGCCGGGTAACGTCGTAGAATAATCTTCAAAGGGGGTTCTTTATTAATGAATGAATGCAATGAGTAGGCTACATGCCTGAAAATATCATGAGAAGGGAAAAACTTAAAATGACGTTTAAGTCATAGAGATTAGGTCCATTTTTACACCGGTCTGCCAAATGTATTCGTTTTGATTCAAAGATGAGGCTGCCTCTTGCAGGGGAAATGAGAAGACATCTATTTCATTCTACACTTCACTCGTATTTTCTGTTGTAAATGAGCAGCAAAAAAAAATTCCTTTAAATCTATTAATCTTTATAAATAATAAGTATGCATTTTCATATAAAATATACAGAAATCAGTTGTAAAAATTTCATTCAAAAACGGACCCCTGTGCAACCGACGCAAGCAAGCACACCCTACAATTTCCCCAGAAATTGTACCCTCTCTAGTTACTAATTATTATTACTGTTGACAATGTTGACGAATCATCAACATTTGTTTGATGACAACCCAGTCCTATCATGTTACGTTTCATTTAATTAAAATAACACAACACTCAAGTTCACGGATTTATAATTATTACAATACGGATTTGGCTAAATACGGATTTGGGGCCCCCAATCAGTTTCCGCCCCCCCCTGAGACACAACCCTTGCTCCGCCCCTGAGTAGAACGTTCTCCTTTGGACCATCTCACACAAGAGCGTGGTAGGACGGGACTTGCTCAACCATTTTTATCCAATCTGCTTCAGCCTTACTGCCCATCTCGATCCCTAAGATCAGCCGACCAGCTGTTGCTGACAGTACCTAAAATAAGGCTGAAGCTCAGAGGTGACAGAGCATTTGCCGCTGCTGCACCCAAGCTTTGGAATGAGCTGCCTTTAAATGTCAGACAGGCCTCCTCACTTCCTGTTTTTAAATCTCTTCTAAAAACGCACTTTTACTCCCTTGCCTTTAACTTACCTTAAATTTTCCGTCATTCTCTAAAAAGCACTTTGGCTTCCCCTGTGTTTTTTAAAATGTGCTATATAAATAAAGTTGATTGATTGTGATCACACAGATTATTCCCCTCTCCCTTTTGATATTGACATCAGCTCGAGCTTTCTTTTTTTAAAATGAGATCTCAGGTTTAAAGACATTACATTTTTCTTTTGGTGTTGGATCCAACATAGGGTGATTATTTGTATATTTCTTGTGTATTGTATGGAAAAGTTGTTCTTGATTATCTGCATTGAATAGCATGTATCCAAGGCCGGATTAACCATTAGGGCAACTGGGCACTTGCCCAGGGGCACATGACATCTAAGGGGCCCTGGACAATGTCAACTAAAATGTTATATCACTTTATGAACGCAGTCCTAACTTTCCTTAATGTGATTACTTTATTGCAACGCGTTCGATCCAAATATTATGTTAAATCACTGTTTGTGTAGTCTTGCGCACTACGCGCTGTGCGTAGGGCACCAACTCCTGAGGGGGCACCAAAAATTAGCCAACTGAAAAATCATCATAGTTATAATACTTATAATGCCGATATTATTTTAGTATATAAATATTAGGCACGGATATTACAAAACAGGCAGAACAAGAGATATAGCCTATTTAAATGCTCAAAAAAAGTTACGATGGTAAGAGAGTGTCTGCTAAATGACTAAATGTAAATGTAATATAATCTACACAGCTCTTCAAGGGCGTAGGTTTGGTCTCAGCTTTGGTAGGGACACTTGTTTGTTCAGAATTTTAAATAGTATTTTGGGGATAACGACAACCTAACTATACTGCGGGCAGTTCTGCTATACCTGTGTGGGGCACAGAGGCTACCCAGGGCAGGCTAAAGGTGCAGTCATGGACAGAGATGATTTTATTGAATTGTATTTTAGGCTGGGAATGAGTTACAAAGACATTCTAAAAAGCCTGGTTTTGCAAGGAATCGTTATTACCGAGAGGCATTTAAACAGAATTTTGAGAGCCCGGATGCTTTACCGGCGGAGGTACGATTTAGCAATCTGTCAATAGCTGAAGTCATCCTGCAGGGCTCAACATAAAAAAATGTTGCGACTGGCCCCACGGGCCAGTGGGTTTGAAACTTACTGGCCCCCCCTCCAAAAGTTGTAATTTATCATTGTTACAACAAAACCAAAGACTTATAAGTTATTTTATTCTGTTAACATGTTTAACCATTTATTAAACACATCCTGGATATAAAAAGAACAACAATGAAATCACATTTCTAGTGATAAAAAATAATAAAGTAATAGTCAGCAAAACAATTGACTTTTAACCTCAAACATGACGTGCTCTCTTCCCTGCTGACAGCCATCTCTGCACGACTGTCTGGCTGAAACCTCTGGTCCCTCAATGCTAATATATAAAAGCTTCCATTGCATTTCATCAGTATGATACTAAGTACCCAAGTCGACACCATTCTTCTGCTGCAGTTCAATAGCCCGGGGGAACGAGGCGAACGGCTGGCCCGTCTTTACGTGATATGCCCTTGTTACAAGTCGTGCAATAACACGATGGGCATCTGCATTACATTCCTGACCAGCATAGTCAACGGCCAGGAAGATGGATTGTCAACCATCCGCTTAACTGTCACGCAAACCAGGTGCTGTCTGCTAGCATGGCTGGTCAGGGATTGTTTTCGAAAATTGGCGGTGCCTGTGTAAAAAGATCCACTTTTGTCTGCTTTAGACGGGAACAGACGACACAGTGCATCTTAGTTGCTTCCCTTTGAGCTCGTAGCTCTACTTTGCTGCCATCTTCACTTTTGTCTCGCGCCAGTTGTTAGAAAATGTATAGAGATTAGAGAATTACAATTTGACAACCACTCGTCACTCACTACTCAACTCTTGATTTGCCGAATGTGCGCCCCAGGAGTTGCAAAGTTATTTATGCATTTAGCAGATAGAAAAACATATGAAGGATGTTAATTTTTACGATGCAATTTTTTTTTTTTTCAATCAATAATTTGCAGTGGCCCGATCGGGCCAGTGAGTTGCTAGTTTGACTGTCCCAACGTTACTTTTTACTGGCCCCGGGTCATTGCTTATGTCGAACCCTGTCCTGATAGCTATTGTTAGCTAGAATTATAATCCTTCATGCTTCATGCATATTGATATTATCTTGTCAAACTGTAAACACTACAACTGCTACAATACTTATGTTTATAACCAGGGGTGTCGTTAGACCCTTTTTACTGCCCCAGTATAAATCTGCTGTGCCCCAGTAAAATCTAAAGTTAGAAAAAATAAATGCAGTATCCCAATCAACGCTTGTAAAATCAAAGCAGTTTAACCCAAAACACAAACCCATCGGTTTGTGTTTTGCAGAATTTCATGTCAGCCCGCTCTTCTGAGCTTGCCAAATAGCCACTGCAGCACAGACACAAAAGTCCAGGTGTTGGACTCTGCACACAAGTCAGAATTGAGGTAGGGTAAGAAACCATTACAAAACTAAAGAAAGTTTCTAAATGATAGGTCTACTGATCGTATTTTGACTAAAACATAAAAACAATATTACATCAAGCTCAAAAAACAGTATTTGCGCTCATATTATAGGGAAAAAAATGTGCGCGCACGCATTAACTGTTGATGTCCCTGCCAAAGCTGATATCAAACTTGTGTCCCGGAACTGTCGTACTATAGTGGGTTAAGCGTGGGGAGTTTCTAGAGCCTAGTAGTGCATTGTGTGCAGAAAGCTTGAAAGAAAAAAACTCTACTGGGGCCTGTGCCCAAGGGTGTAGGATTGGTCTCAGCTTTGGTAGGGACACTTGTTTGTTCAGATTGCAGACGCTAGGGATACATTTAATACAAGCAAAAGTTACATGCTCTACTACACTAATAACTTTCAAAACATGTTTCCATTGTACGATGGGTGGCGATGTAAGGCTAGCAGGTTTGCACTGTGTGTGTAGTTTTCCTACTAGCTAACCTACAACGAACTTCTTTATAGCTACTTACTCTCTGGGTGGTGAAAAAACTTCTGATATCCCTCTTCTTTTTGGGTGACATTTTCCTATCTATAAAGCACAAAAGGGTCAAAAATATCAATGCTGAGACCAAACGAAATACTAATATGATTTCCTGGCGTACTGCCAGCTCTCTTTCTGCAACTCGCGATTCACAAAGTGTTTGACTCTGCCACTTCAGCCAATTAACTTAAAGTTAAATTACATAATCTTGTCTCGCAGGCTCGAGGGCGCATTGGTTAACTTGGAAATTTATTTTTAACTTTTCTCGGCGACGAACATAGTATAGATAATAATACGAATGAGTTTAGCAAATAGATATTTTTTTCGAAAATTAACAAAATATTGGTGGGGACGATTGTGTCTTTCCCAAACTTTGGTCGTGACTAGTCCCTATGGTCCCTATGCAAACCTACGCCCTTGCGAGCTCTTAGTGGTATTTAGGGTTTACATTGGTATTTCATATTACAAGCCATAATTGAATTGATGATGATATAAGATTTCTATTGCCATTTCACTCACTGACACTACAGCACTACATTACATATTTTAGACAGTTACTATACCACACTGAATGTTCTAGATAATTGAACTTAACATTTAAACTTGACACGAAATATCCTTATCAGCATTCCCCCAGACTACTTAATACATTTCAATCTTATAGTTAAATATAACATACACACTTGCATATTACACACTTTTATTATTTTCTTCACATTCATCCTTAAATGATATATGATGTATTGATACTTTTATATATATAACTTCATACTTTTTGAATACTTTTTTCCTATACGAGCCTAGAGACAAGATACCCCTGAGTGAATCTAGTGACAGACATTGTAGAGTTTCCTTGATAAGTGTCTCTCTGTACACACAGGGTTACACTAACATGGTGCCAAGTAAACTGAAGAGGCACTTGGAAACCAAACATCCCTTTCATGTTGAGAGAAACTTGGCCTTCTTTAAAACAGCGAGGGATCTGATAAGGCTATGGAGGCAAGTTATATGCTAGCGGAGCTTATTGCAAAGTAGAAAAAAACACACACAATAGTGGAGAGGCTCATCCCCTTTTTAGGTGTTTGTTGCGATGAAATTGCGGGAGCAAGTGAAAGTTGCGATAAAAAGTTGCGAATTTCCCTCTTTTGAACTTTCGTTCAATGAACGCGTTCAGGCGCAACACTGGATTTGACCCCTACTGGAGAGAGTTGTGGGAGATGACGATGATTGGTCAAAGTTGCGGGAAAATTGCGGTGATTGGGCAAAATTGCAACGTCGCGCTGAATTCGCAGGAATCGTTGAATTCGCGTGAATTGGTGCGATCGCAACATCGCGTATTCCTGGAGGGTCTGAAAGTTGCCAGCTGTAGGTAATAATAATAATAATAATGTTATTTTAGTTGTCGGCCGTTATTGGCGTTAACGCGCTGCGACTCTTATCGGCGATAAAAAAAATATCGCCGTTAATCTATTCTCAAAGTTGGGTTGGGAGCTGGGTCTATACTACGCAAGCTATGATGACTTTCACCTTGATATTTTAGCGCGGATGACGTATACCTAGCCAAATTGCACTGTAGGGGGCAAGAACGAGTCTTAGAACCTGTGTGTATGCCTTGTGTATGAAATTATCACATCAAACGTGACGTGCTAACATGGATGCAGCTATGAAGCCGCCTCGTTTGCTTCAGGGAAAATGTATTTTTAAGAAGCTTCCCAATGGAAACCTCTACAAGACTAAGGTTGTTTGCACCTTGTGCTATGCGGAATTAGTTTACTGTAGGAGTTCTTCCAGTCTCAAATACCACCTAAACGCAAAGCATCCCTTAGCTAATGCGGAAGATGCCGAGCCAAGCACTGATGTAGCGCAGGGGAAGAGTCGTCGTCAAACTACCATGTTTGAGTGCAACCGAGGCAAGCCCGTCAGCACAGCTCTATCAGCCAAGCTAACTAATCTAATAAACAGTTAATAAACACAAGTACATCTTAGTGAACATAATTTATTTTCATCACCAATTATCATAGTAGAACAGCTTTCTCAAGCAGTTTGTGATGCATTTTGGAAACAGGAGATGAGCTCCTGGTCTAATGCGGCACCTGGTTTGAGAAACCCGTTCTCAAAGACTTACTTTTAGTCATTATTTGGGTAGCACACATATTCTGAATGCCTTCGGTGGAATTCAAATGAGCCATTTTAATCTATATTAATGGCAAGATTACAGTGAGATTAATCTAGATTAAAAAAAAGATCTATGCCCACCACTACTTTATTTATATACAGTGTTTCCTCTAGGATTTTTTTTTTTGCAGTTTGTAATAGTCTAATACCTAATGTAATATTACACATATTTTAAGTGTTAGGCTACTTAAAGACACCTTACACTCATAAATTATGTTCTAAATGGCATAAATGCTGCCAATTAATAATTGATGAAACAATTGTAAATGGTCAGTAGCCTAGCCTATCGATTAAGGTAGGCCACTCTGAAGCATGTACACTGTCTTTCATTTGATCTTGATAGGCTAAGCATTCTGTAGAAAATCATAACAATAAACCCACTATTTATGAATTAAAACTACTAATGCACCTAAAATACAAACGTGAGTATGGGCAGCAATCGCTATCGAATCAACAGACGTGAAATTTAGCTAGCAGGGGAAGAATACAAATAACGAAAATCACCAGTTAACTTAATTTTGATTTGCAAGAACTATAGACTAATACAATAACAGGCTTAAATGAACTGACAACATAAGTTATACGACTTACAGTTCTCAAGGACGCACACACGCAATATCAACTGCGGTGTGAAGCGCGTGTCCGTGCTATTCTCCGACATGCACTCTAACAATCACTGCTGATAGACGGACCAAAATTTTGTACATCCCGATTTCTGATACCGTGGTGGAAGAAATTTCAACATAAATCAACATAGAGGAAACACTGTATATAGCACATTTCATACAAGAATTGCAGCTCAAGGTACTTTACATAAAATCAATAAAAACAATAATACAAGTAATAAAAGTAATAAAACCCTTCTGAACACAGGCCACAGTCTTCGCGGTATCTCGAGTCACAGTCTTTGTGGTTTCCCAATATAAATAAAAATGTAACTCAGCAAACCACAAGCCGCAGTCTTTGCAGGAATCAAAAACACACAGGCTGAAGTCTTTGCGGTGTCTCGAGCCACAGTCTTTGCAGTGTCTTGAGCCACAGACTTTGTGGTTTCCCAATATAAAAATATAAATAAAATGTAACTCAACAAAACACAAGCCGCAGTCTTTGCGGGAATTAAAATCAATAGAAACAATAATACAAGTCATAAAAGTAATAAAACCCTTCTGAGATAAAAATGTATAAAATGCTGTGGTAAAAAGATTTTAAGGTTTTAAGCTGTCTTTTGAAAATGTCTAGTGTGTTTGCTTCCCTAATATTTATGGGTAATGTGTTCCATAGTTTTGGGGCGCAATTGACAAAGGCCACATCACCAAACTTCTCATGACTGCTTCTGGTGACCTCTAATAGGCCTGCATTTGATGATCGCAGAGTTCTAGCTGGTGTGTAGTTAGTAAGAGAGTTAGCAATGTAGATAGGTCCTTGTCCATTTAGAGCTTTGTATGTGAGAAGAAGGACCTTAAAGTAAATTCTGATGGTAACAGGGAGCCAGTGTAAAGTACCTAGGACAGGACAAATGTGTTCTCTCCTTTTAGTTTTGGTTAATAATCTACAGTTAGGTCCATAAATATTTGGACAATATTTGGAAAAATTGGACACAATATTTGGAAAAATTGGACACAATTTTCATCATTTTGGCTCTGTATACCACCACAATGGATTTGAAATGAAACAATAAGATGAAACAATGAAACAAAGATGTGCTTTAAGTGCAGACTTTCAGCTTTAATTTCAGGGTATTTACATCCAAATCAGGTGAACGGTGTAGGAATTACAACACATTTTATATGTGGCCCCCCCCTTTTTAAGGGACCAAAAATAATTGGACAAACTAACATAATCATAAATCTAATTGTCACTTTTAATACTTGGTTGCAAATCCTTTGCAGTCAATGACAGCCTGAAGTCTGGAACCCATAGACATCAACAGACGCTGGGTTTCGTCCCTGGCGATGCTCTGCCAGGCCTCTACTGCAACTGTCTTCAGTTCCTGCTTGTTCTTGGGGCATTTTCCCTTCAGTTTTGTCTTTAGCAAGTGAAATGCATGCTCAATTGGATTTAGGTCAAGTGATTGACTTGGCCATTGCAGAACATTCCACTTCTTTGCCTTAAAAAATTCTTTGGTTGCTTTTGCAGTATGCTTCGGGTCATTGTCCATCTGCACTGTGAAGCGCCGTCCTATGAATTCTGAAGCATTTGGCTGAATCTGAGCAGATAATATTGCCCTTAACACTTCAGAATTCATCCTACTGCTTTTGTCAGCAGTCACATCATCGATAAATACAAGGGAACCAGTTCCATTGGCAGCCATACATGCCCACGCCATAACACTACCTCCACCATGCTTCACTGATGAGGTGGTATGCTTTGGATCATGAGCAGTTCCTTCCCTTCTCCATACTCTTCTCTTCCCATCATTCTGGTACAAGTTGATCTTGGTCTCATCTGTCCATAGGATGTTGTTCCAGAACTGTACAGGCTCTTTTAGATGTTTTTTGGCAAACTCTAATCTGGTCTTCCTGTTTTTGAGACTCACCAATGGTTTACATCTTGTGGTAAACCCTCTGTATTTACTCTGGTGAAGTCTTCTCTTAATTGTTGACTTTGACACAGATACGCCTACCTCCTGGAGAGTGTTCTTGATCTGGCCAACTGTTGTGAAGGGGTTTTTCCTCACCAGGGAAAGAATTCTTCTGTCATCCACCACAGTTGTTTTCCGTGGTCTTCCGGGTCTTTTGGTGTTGCTGAGCTCACCAGTGCGTTCTTTCTTTTTAAGAATGTACCAAACAGTTGATTTGGCCACACCTAATGTTTTTGCTATCTCTCTGATAGGTTTGTTTTGATTTTTCAGCCTAACGATGGCTTGCTTCACTGATGGTGACAGCTCTTTGGACTTCATATTGAGAATTGACAGCAACAGATTCCAAACACAAATATCATACTTGAAATGAACTCTAGACCTTTTATCTGCTCCTTGTCAATGAAATAACGAACTCCCATGAGGGAATAACATACACCTGGCCATGGAACAGCTGAGCAGCCAATTGTCCAATTACTTTTGGTCCCTTAAAAGGGGGGGGGGCACATATCAAATGTGTTGTAATTCCTACACCGTTCACCTAATTTGGATGTAAATACCCTGAAATTAAAGCTGAAAGTCTGCACTTAAAGCACATCTTGATTGTTTCATTTCAAATCCATTGTGGTGGTATACAGAGCCAAAATGATGAAAATTGTGTCAATGTCCAAATATTTATGAACTGTATATATGTTAAGTAGATTTGGTAGGTCTACAATTTACGCACTTTAATGGTCGTAATGGTTTGACAAGTTGTCTCCCTTGCCATGTTAATTGCGGAAACATTGCCCTTTTTGGGGACAACTCCAAAAAAAATCAATTTACGCTGCTGAAACAACACCCCTCTGGTGCTTTACGCTATACTTTTTGCAACATAACTCCTCTTTTCGACGATCGCCTGAGCTGGGCTGCACAGTCTAAGCTTATTGAGGTCTAGCTTGAATTAGCGTTGCCTGTTAGTGGAACGGCTTGAGGCTTAAGTCTAAATTGACGTTTACCCAAGTGAGACTTATTCGTGTTAGCGCGACTTGCGTTAGCGACGTTGATGGAACATCCCCCAGGTCCGTAATCTTAAACCTGCTCGGGAGCAGGTTTGTTTTATGTAAACACGAATAGATTGAGGCTTTACAATCAGAGGTGATACAGGAAGTCTGTCACAGACATGTCTTGTCCGTTTTTACTACAGGAACCTGTTGCAGAAGGTGCAAGAATAATTAGCAGAATTTAACATGAAACCGAATTAATTGCTCATTGCGTGATAGATAGGCTCCTTAAGCACAGCGCGATATGCTAGCCTATACTTTTTGAGAGGATAGCCTATCGTTTTTTTGTGAGGGTGTCATTTACATAATACATTTGTTGAAACCACGTCATATGACATTAAAGATGATAAATGAAAATATGAAAGTATGAAAATAAAAAAAACATAGGCTTAGCTTACTGTAATAAACGATAAAACGCGTCACTCCTCTCTACATTTAATTTGGTCTGCTACTTTTTGCCAGCCCTCTTTCTTGGATTTTGCAGACTTTGAGGTGTTCCCTGGCGTTCTGATAAAATCTTCAAATTCGGAGTAACCTTTGAGCAAGCTGTTGCTCTGTTGGCTTTGTTGCGGAAAAAACGGCGCTCATTTTGGCCACGGTGAGCAGCCATAGACTTATGTGAGCAGCCAATAGCAGTGTTGCTGATCAAGGTTTCTACTATCGATACATACCCCCTTTTAGACCAACGTATAACTCAATCCAGCTATACTAATCATATACAACAAGTGTGTTCGAAGAACCGAATTAGCCAGATCATGATAAGCAAGATGATGTCATCTTGGATGTGTCATTTGATCTCGGATGTAAGTAAATAAGCGACGTACGGAGAACGGGCCTCTGGGGTCGTAAACTCCTTCACATAGGTGTCAACAAATGGTCACCAGACCTTGCGTCTCCACCTATAGTCTTTGTCACACAGTATCCCCTTAAAACAACCAAACCAACCCCCCTCTTCTTAGTCCTCAGCCCCAAGATAAGGGTCTTGTATGTTTACTCAGAGTTCAGATTTGGGGGTAGGCTTCTTTGCACCCAAGGAATGCTGAACACAGAATCATTCTTATACAGGATAAATGTGTTACATCTTCAATTTTTCCAACAGATTGTGTGGATGAAATTGGGATTTCATGTGTACTTACATAACTCACTAATCAACAGAACTTTCACTAATCAATACAACTAGTCATTGGATACGAGTTAGTATGTTCTCATGTGAGTAGATTGTGTTGTTTTGTCAGGTTGAATAGATGTCCGGGGTCAGGAAAAAGTGCTGTGTCTTGTGATGACAATGGCCTGAGAGTGGTCATGGGCTGGGAGCTGTGAATCTCTTTCTGTTGTGACATGGAAAAATTCTAGTGGCACTGTGTAGATTTGAATAGTCAAGAGATGGCGGTGTCAATACATTTTATTTAGCTTGTACATTAGCATAAGATTTAACAAAGTACTTTGTGATCAGTCATAACGAAGGAAGTGCTAGCCACAGATCATTCGCAAGAGTGATAGCGAAAATCCATAAACGCTACCTTATATAAACTTTAGATCAAATGGTTCTTCTGATGGTCAATCCATCAATATAGCGGTCTCTGTGATTGGTCAGCACTGCTCAGTGACAGTTTGACTCCATATCAAGTGTCCCACAGTTCTTTGACGTGGCATCTCTCTCCAAACCAGTAGATACTAAAGCCACAGGAGTTGACCAGTCAAATGGTCAACTGTCCTTTGTGTGGACATCTTCAAACAAGTATTTACTTTTGATGTCACGCCTCTTTCTCTAAATGAGGATAGTAAAGATACCCTTAATTAAACCCAAACAAGACATAGGACACAATCTCCTTGGCCAAAAGGTCAGGGCTGCTAGATCAACTGATCCATCTACCCTTCTCCCTTTAGGACACGGGAACTCAAGAATCCCCCAACATCTGTGCCCCTGGCTTCTTAATTAGGCATCGTAAAACAACACTATAAATACCTTCAGACCAACTGCTACATCCATTCTACAGAGCTTGCATCCTTCAATGTCCCAATTCATCACATTACATATATATAAAACACATACATTATAACTATATTCTAAATTTCCACAACAGTTGTAACACCATTACTGCCTGACTGTCACTCTCTATGTTTACATTCTTGTGCCCTATAAAAGATGGTCCTCTGGCCTTCAGAGCTGAGAGACATGATTGAGACCTAAGCCTTTGTTGTCATTTATTGTCAAAGGTCTGTTTTTCTCTCCCAATCTGCAGATTGATGATACAGAAATCCAGAACTCAATTGAATTTAGTCACTCTGTTACTGAAGAGACAGACAAAACGCTTTCTTCATCACTTACCACTTCCTACATTTACCTCTAGAGCAATAAAGTATCAATCTAATCTTCCTATGAGTCAGGTTATGAAAGACACAGTCAAGAAGTGAATGAATAATGTAAGTTTCCTCTACTGAGCCGATGTAACAGTCCCGATCCATGGCCACGAGAAAATGAACGAATCACTCTCTGAGACTAGGTCTACTCATTACTTCCAAGTCATACTAAAGCTTTGTTCAAAATGAACGAATCATTCACGAACGAAACATCACTACCTATTACAACATAACCATCACTACATATTCACATCTGATCTACTATTGCAATCTACTGTGATTGCTATGTAGGTGTGAGTTAGGCTACATGTGTCTTTTAAAACATCAACTCCTTTAAACAGTAATTACTCACACTCAGTACAGCAAAATTACATAGCAAGGCTAGTCAGTACCTAGGGGACTAAGGGACAATTATACAATATTCTTCTGCCACAATACAAGAAGTTGACATAATTTAATGTGGTCAAGGAGGACAGTCGCTAAGCCTCAGTCATAAAAAAACACCATCAGATACAGGATCTCTTTCTTTCTGTCACTCTCTTCTCACTCTTTCTCATTGCTTATGGAGAAATGTAATTAATAACAAGAAAGCAGTATGGGAAAATCCCTCTAGACTTATAAGTCTTCATTTTTCTTACCTATTTTACACGAGCAGCTATTTTGCAGGGAAAGGATCCATAGTGTCTCCCAAGGATCTCCCACTCCTTGACTCAAATGTATTGGCCTAGACTGGCCGAGCCAATGGCATTGCAGACACTCAGCAGAGAATTCATGTAGCCTACATTACATTTAGCAGACGCCTACCATGTGCTTGGACATTACTTTCACGTTGCTTGGCAACAGAGACCCTCGACAAAGTCAGGGGATGATGAAAGTAGGACACAGTATCATCATTATGTTCAGTCAGGTGGGAGTCAGGTGGCTGAGCGGTTAGGGAATCGGGCTAATAATCGGAAGGTTGCCAGTTCGATTCCCGGCCGTGCAAAATTACGTTGTGTCCTTGGGCAAGGCACTTCACCCTACTTGCCTCGGGGGGAATGTCCCTGTACTTACTGTAAGTCGCTCCGGACAAGAGTGTCTGCTAAATGACTAAATGTAAATATAATGTAATGTTCAGTTTCTGAATAAATTCCACAATCTATTGAAACTTGTTGTGTTTGTTGTGACCGCAGCACGCAAAAAGAGAATGCAGAATGTCAGTCTAATAAAAACAATAGTTTTCCTTAACATTCAGTAAGTTTCCATGATGGTATCAATTTGAATCTAGCTTTATTCGGACAATGCTATTTTTTGGGGCAACTGCTATTATCCTAATATATATGGCAGTGAATAAAGCGAATCATTGGCCGAAAGCATGTCATATCCCAGTACGATATGTGGCGCTGTTTTCATTACAACTAGTGGTGATACAGCCATTTCCGCTTGACCTCTTCACCACCATAGATATTAGGGGTGGAACGGTACACTGAAGTAACGGTTCGGTTCATACCGCGGTTCAGACATCACGGTTCGGTACGAGTTCGGTACAATGGAGGGAAAAGCAAAACAAACCAGGTTCCTCTATGAGTGAATACGGCGTATTGAAGATGACATGTACATTCCGATTGCGGGAGAAGTTGAACTTTTAGTTTTTGTCTCGTTCCAGTGATTGGCACACCTGGGTGATGGCGTCAGATATTTTTAGTCATTTAGCACACGCCATATGACTAATATGCGTTAGCATGTTAGATGTATTTCCAGTCACATACCCCACAACCAGTGACGTGCAGTGATGTCAGTAAGAGGCTAGGCATTTAAATGGGAAAATGTGTCCAAACTTTTGACTGGTACTGTAGCCTGCATGTTGAAGAATACAGGATCGAAGTGCGAAAGTGAGTTTTTCGCTTGTCGTCTGCAGTGAACGGACAGTAAAAGCACTGCTTATTCTACTATTTTGTTTGTATTTGATTATGCGTAACTGCTACATTAGTCATCGTAACGTCTAAACAATTGCAATAACACACACATTGCATATATAAATCACAAGAATAAAAAAATACAAATACAAGTTTATTAAATAAAATGATTTCATAAAAATGTTTACGTTGTGATGGAACGTTGTGATGGAACAGCTCAGTGACATAGACCTTCCCAAAGAAAAGCTACGCTAGGACAGCCACCATGCTATTTCATTAGACATACCGGTCATCATCACAAACAGAAAATGGCATGGTAAAATGCATGGTTACAAACCTGAAACTAGTGTTAGAAGTCACAGAACTATCCATATTCTTCCAACAGATTTATCTACCCCTGTTTTATCTGTTAATACCCCACAGATGAAACTGGCCCTTCTAAATGTTAGATCACTAAATAACAAAACATTTCTAGTTAATGATCTGGTCAAAGAAAACAACTTAGACTGCATCTGTCTAACAGAAACCTGGCTAAACAATGACACGGCAACAGCAACTTTGATAGAAGCGTGTCCGCCCGATTACAGCTTTCACCAAGTTTCTAGGAAATCAAAAAAAGGTGGAGTCGCCGCAGCTATTTTCTCCTCTAAACTGTTGTTCAAAATCACTGAGCTAGGTGAATTCACATCATATGAATATCTTGCTATAGAGCTAAAAACCGAATCAATACTTTTTGTTATTATATATCGGCCACCCAAGCACTCGCCAATATTCATACAAGAATTCTCTGAACTATTATCACTATGTGTCACTAGATATGACAAAGTAGTTTTAAACAGAGATTTAAATATCCAAGTAAATAAAAAAGCAGACCCAAGAACTATTGAGCTCTTAAATCTCCTTGACAGTTTCAATCTAACTCAACACATAACAGACCCAACACACCGGCACGGAAACACACTAGATCTAGTGATAACAACTGGACTAAATATCAATAATATTTCAATAACTGAAGCCCCTATTAAAGAAACCCAAATTGGATAACAGTCTACTTGCAAATTACAGACCAATATCAAACCTTCCATTTATTAGTAAAGTACTGGAAAAGATAGTTTTAGTCCAATTAAATTCTTTTCTTGAAGAAAATAACCTCCTGGAAGTCTCGCAGTCAGGTTTCAGGAAATATCACAGTACTGAAACTGCTCTCACCAAAATAATTAGCGACCTTAGACTAAACTCTGATGCAAATAAAGTCTCTATCCTTATCCTGTTAGATCTCAGTGCAGCATTTGATACAATTGATCACGACATCCTAATCAATAGACAGGAAAAGCTTATTGGGTTCACGGATAGTGTATTGAACTGGATGAAATCATATATCACAGGAAGGAAGTTTTATGTTAGTTTAGGTGACCATAGGTCCAAGAAACATGAGAACTGCTACGGGGTTGCTCAAGGAAGCTGCTTAGGTCCATTACTTTTTTCTCTTTATATGTTACCACTCGGCGACATAATCAGAGAACATAACATAGATTTCCATAGCTATGCGGATGACACACAACTATATATATCCACTGAACCCAACGATGCAACGGCCATCAATTCCATTACCAACTGCCTGTTGGCAATAAACAAATGGATGAATGATAACTTTCTTAAATTAAATGAAGACAAAACCGAAGTCCTACTATGTGGCCCCAAATCCAAAAGAGAGATGCTTATTAAGAATCTTGGAGGCTTAACCCCCTGTCTTAAACCAGAGGTGACGAGTCTCGGTGTAATCCTGGACTCAGATTTGAATTTCAACTCTCACATTAATAAAGTGACCAAAACAGCTTTCTTTCACCTGAGGAATATAGCAAAGGTACGACCATTCATAAACCAAAATGATGCAGAGAAGTTAATTCATGCTTTTATATCCAGCCAGCTGGACTACTGTAACGCACTTTTCACTGGTCTTCCCAAGAAAACCACTGAAAGACTACAGCTCATTCAAAATTCTGCAGCTAGATTATTAACCAAAACTAAAAGGAGAGAACACATTAGTCCTGTCCTAGCTACTTTACACTGGCTCCCTGTTACCTCCAGAATTGACTTTAAGGTCCTTTTCCTCACATACAAAGCTCTACACGGACAACAACCTAGCTACATTGCTAACTCCTTTATAAACTACACACCAGCTAGAACACTGCGATCATCAAATGCAGGCCTATTAGAGGTCACCAGAAGCAGTCATAAGAAGATTGGTGATTTGGCCTTTGTCAATTACGCCCCAAAACTATGGAACAAATTACCCATAAATATTAGGGAAGCAAACACTCTAGACATTTTTAAAAGACAGCTTAAAACCTACCTTTTAACCGAAGCATTTAAGTAATTTTATCTCAAAAGGGTTTTCCTACTTTTATTAGTTATATTATTGTAGAATCTTGGTTTAGTAAATTTGGGTCATTATTTGACTTGCTATTTTTACTTTGTCTAGGTCAGAGTTGGCGAACTCTGATAGCGTACAAGAACTCTGGTCGCGTGAAGTATTTAAACAAATATGTAAAACAATCTGTATTCTTGATCTGAGGCAAAGGATCTGTTAACAGAGAATACGGCCCATACTCTTGACCTGTGGAAAGGATCTGTTAACAGAGTGTATGGTTTTATATATACAGACCAGGGGTGAACCAAATGTATATGTTACTTTTAAGATGCATGTTTAAAGTTGTTTTCTCTCTTGAACAGAGATCTTATTGGGATTTTTATTTTTGTTTTAATTGTTTATCACTATTATTGTTTTTATTGTTTTTATGTAAAGCACCGTGAGCTACAATTCTTGTATGAAATGTGCTATATAAATAAAGTCTTACTTACTTACTTACTTACGTTTGAATTTTGGCAGGGTAGGCAGTGTCTATACCTTGCCCACCCAGACCACGTCACTGCCCAGAACTGCTGAACAACGCCGACACAGAGTGCTCGTCTTATCCACCACTCTCTCGCCTGTACTACTGTAACTGAATGGGAAACCGAAGTTTTCCCAAACTTGCAATCTTAAAAAGGCCGGCGGGTCCTCTATCTCTCGTGGGTCGCCACCACTCGCCATACTCGTCCTTAGTGCTGCTAGCTAGCTATCTCTGACTCACGGCGGCGCCAATCAGAGCTTCAGAGCTAGAGATTAGATGTCCCGAAAGAACACGAGTATCTAACAGTAGTTCCGCATTACATTAATTAATTTTCACGCAAGTTTAATTTATTTTTATACCGTGTATTCTCCGTGTAATTTCATGCACCGAACCGTTACGCCCTTACCGTACGGTTCGGTACGAATACATGTACCGTTCCACCCCTAATAGATATATATAAAGTCTAGGGCTGTGTCTACTACCGCGCACTTGTGCACTTCGAGCACTGACTTTCAGTGTTTAGGGCGCTTACACTCACAAAACCAGCAGAATTCAGGGCACTGAAAGTACCCGGATGGCGCACTGCAAACGGTCAAAAAATGCAGTGTACAACGATGGACACTACTCGCCCTAAACGGGCGCCATATTGGCTACGTAGCGGAAGAGCCCTTTCGGCAGCTTTTCATTTCTAAAATAATGGCGGACGAAATGACTGACGCAGATTTGAGTCTGTCACTTCCACCTTAGATTCGCAGGTGTCACGATCAGCTTTGCGTCTTTCACTTCCCGCCAAGTGGTTAACTTAAGTGTTCCATTTGAGACAGCACTACTCAGCGATGGAGTGCACTACAAATGTAAGTGCACTGTATTGCAGTGCACTGTATTGCAGTGTACTTAGTAAAGTGCGCGGTAGTAGACACAGCCAATATGTCTTACGGCGGAGTCTAGAACGTCCGCACATGGCGGCCATCTTGCTACAGTCAAGAGATGTTGTTATGCCACTGCATACTTCTATTCTTAAAAGCAAAAAAACATAATTACTCATAAGTATGCAGTGGCATAACGACATCTCTGACGTTGATAACAAACCAAACCGTTTCAAAATCGGTTGAAAATTGAGCAAGTTATGGTCATTTAAAAAGTACATGTAGCACCAACACAATGTTATGGATGAGCGAGTTGACTGTAGCAAGATGGCCGCCATGTGCGGACGTTCGACTCCGTTGGCCGGCAACGCGGACGAGACATCTACCCTTTATATATATCTATGTTCACCACTACCAACAAAATCAACATTTCGAGAAAGATGGCGAACGGAGAGCAAGGTGAAGCTACGTCCCTCTACATTTCTTGCATGATGACAATAGGAGTACTGCGAATGCAAACGGCGCTATTGGAAATGCGTGTTGCCTCTTGGGTTGTCCATCGCGTTGTTTGTTTGTTTCTGCCGGGCCGGCTCCCGGCAGCGACAACTTATCGTCTCTTTCGACTTCCGGGTCACGACCTGGGAGGGAGGGAGGGAGGGGGGGCGGCGGGATCTCAAACATGCGCAAAGACGCAGAGTCCAGTTCATAGCCTAATTCACCGTTTACAAGCATGCGATGTCCGAATTATCAACCGACTTGGACCGAGTTATCTCGGTGTGTCGATCGGATCGTAGTCGAACCACAATTATTCAAACAAAGGTGTTTACAAGAAAGGGATAATTCTATTTCAGTCCAAATAAGCCAGTAATTCGAATCCATGTAACCACAATGGGTGATTCAAGTGATTCAAAGTAGCTTACTCATTTTGTTTGTAGAATTATGTAACTACTTAAATGTTTTGCTTGTGATGTAGGCATGCTCTCCCTTCCAAACATATCCATTGTTTGATTTAATCTTTTTTTGTTTTTATCTTACAGAACCTTCCCTAACGATCTACAAGAAACGCAAAGAAAGGAGCGAGTAAAACAAAAAAACATTTTGTATCTATTTTCTTTCTGGTAGCTTGCTGTAGAAAGTGGAGATGCCAGCACAAAAGGCCCATACAACAGAAAATCTTTATAGGACTCCCACTATAGTGGCTCATAACCTACTCCACACATAAATACTGACACTGCAATCCTCTTATAATATACTGTAAAGTAGTTCATAGGCTACCCTGGCAATTCAATTATGAATTAACAATGACAAAGTGATACGGCTGTGATGGTTGATCACAAGCGGAGAAAGGAGAAACACAAATAATGTGTTAATGTGGTGTGAATGCAACAGTGGAGGCCCTCTAGGATAGATGACTGCCTAATCACAGCAGATCTATGGAAGCAAATCGTTATCAAAATTCAAATGCAAATGCATTTCCAGAAATGCATTTGCATTTTAAGACTGTGGCTGCATTATTTGACTCATAAATGAAATCAGTAATCAATCATCCTATTTGCATTTTAATTTTCTTCTTCAAGAGTGCTCAATCTTTCAATTAATTAAAATGAAAAAGAAATAGACATTTGAGATTCCAGAAATGCATTTCCAGAAATGCATTTTCATTTTAAGAACGTGGCTGTAAAATCGTGACCACAATTCAAATTCAAATGCATTTGCAGAAATGCAAAATGAACGAAAAAGCATTCTGAGCGGTGCAGCAGAGTGACGTCAGTATCAGAATCAGAATGGGATTTATTCGCCATGAAAGTTTGCACAGACAAGGAATTTGCTTTGGCAGGAAGGTGCATACAATAAACATATACCTAAAATTTAAATATGTGGACTATCTATAGTAAGGGTACATAAACTAGCAGTACTAAGTGGGATTAGAATAGAGTTAAATATACAATGAAATAAAATATAAGTTGCCGTAAATTACAATATAAAAATACAAATATTAAAAAAAATACAAATGTGCAAGATACCATTATTGTAATGCAGTGCAAAAAGCAGTGTGTTTTAAGCAAGAAGTCATTAGAGTCAGTGTGGTCCCTTGGCCTTGTTGAAGAGGCCAACAGCGGAAGGGAAGAAACTGTTTTTGTGGCGTGAGGTATTGGTCCTGATGGACCGCAGCCTTCTGCCGGAGGGGAGTGACTGAAACAGGGAGTGTCCAGGGTGGGAGGAATCGGCCACAATCTTCCTCGCTCGCCTCAGGGTCCTCGAGGTGTGCAGGTCCTCGAGGGTAGGCAGATTGCAGCCAATCACCTTCTCAGCAGTGCGGATGATACGCTGCAGTCTGCTCTTGTCCTTGGCAGTGGCAGCAGCGTACCAGACGGTGATGGAGGAGGTGAGGATGGACTCAATGATGGCTGAGTAGAAGTGCACCATCATTGTCTTTGGCAGGTTGAACTTCTTCAGCTGCCGAAGGACGTACATCCTCTGTTGTGCTTTCTTGATGAGGGAGCTGATGTTCAGTTCCCACTTGAGGTCCTGGGAGAGGATAGTGCCCAGGAAGCGGAAGGACTCCACAGTGTTGACTGGGGAGTCACACAGGGTGATGGGGGTGAGTGGGGCTGTGTTCCTCCTGAAGTCCACAACCATCTCCACTGTCTTAAGAGCATTGAGCTCTAAGTTGTTCTGGCTGCACCAGGTCACCAGGTTGGCCGCTTCCCACCTATAATCAGACTCGTCTCCACCAGAGATGAGCCCAATAAGGGTGGTGTCGTCCGCAAACTTCAGGAGTTTGACGGACGGATGACTGGAGGTGCAACTGTTGGTGTACAGGGAGAAGAGCAGAGGAGAAAGGACGCAGCCCTGAGGTGATCCGGTGCTGATGGACCGGGAGTCAGAGACTTGTGTTCCCAGCTTAACGCACTGCTTCCTGTCAGACAGGAAGCAGTGCGTTGTGATCCACCTGCAAGTGGAATCAGGCACGTTCAGCTGGGAGAGCTTGTCCTGAAGCAGGGCGGGGATGATGGTATTGAAGGCAGAGCTGAAGTCCACAAACAGGATCCTGGCATAGGATGCTGGGGAGTCCAGGTGCTGTAGGGTGAAGTGGAGGGCCATGTTAACTGCATCGTCCACAGACCTGTTGGCTCTGTAGGCAAACTGCAGGGGGTCCAGTAGAGGGTCAGTGATGGATTTAAGGTGTGCCAGCACCAGGCGCTCGAAAGACTTCATTACCACAGAAGTCAGATCGACGGGTCTGTAGTCATTATGTCCTGTTGGCCTTGGCTTTTTGGGCACAGGGATGATGGTGGAGGACTTGAGACAGGCTGGCACATGGCATGTCTCAAGGGAGGTGTTAAAGATGTAGGTAAACACCGGAGACAGCTGGTCAGCGCAGTGCTTGAGGGTGGCTGGAGAGACAGAGTCCGGCCCAGCTGCTTTGCGGGGATTCTGCCTCTTGAAAAGTCTGTTAACTTCACCCTCCTGAATGGAGAGAGTCGTCACTGTAGAGGGGGGGAGGTGGGAGGCCTCCTGGGTGGGAAGGGGTAGTTCAGGACTGTCCAATTGTCTTTCAAATCTGCAGTAGAACTCATTCAGGTCGTTGGCCAGGCGGGAGTCGTTAGTGGAGTGGGGGGCTCTGGGCTTGTAGTTGGTAATCTGCCTAAGCCCTCTCCAGACAGAAGCAGAGTCGTTTGCAGAGAATTGGTGTTTTAGTCTCTCTGAGTACAGTCGTTTAGCCTCCCTCACCGCCTTGCTAAACCTGTTCTTCGACTCCTTGAAACTGTCTTTGTCCCCACTCCTAAACGCGGCCTCTTTCTCTGACCTCAACCTTCTGAGTTTAGCTGTAAACCAGGGTTTGTCGATGTTGTAGCTTACCCTGGTGCGTGTTGGTATACAGCAGTCCTCACAGAAGCTGATGTATGATGTCACAGCCTCTGTGAGCTCATCCAGACTATTGGTAGCAGTCATGAACATGTCCCAGTCAGTGCAGTCCAAGCACGCCCGCAGATCCTCTATAGCTTCACTGGTACATTGTTTTGATGTCCTCACAGCAGGCTTACAGCGCTTTAGCTTCTGCCTGTATGCAGGAATCAGGTGGACCATGGCGTGGTCAGAGTGACCCAGTGCTGCTCGGGGGGACCGCATGGTATGCTTTGCTGATTGTAGAGTAGCAGTGATCCAAGGTGTTAGCCTTCTCTGGTAGGGCATTTGATGAATTGTCTATATTTTGGGAGTTCTTGAGTGAGATTGCCTTTGTTAAAGTCGCCTAGCACAATAACCAAGGAATGCGGATTTTCATGCTCCACACTCAGTATCTGGCTGGCGAGCACACGTTGAGCCTCGTTGACGCTAGCCT
Source organism: Osmerus mordax (assembly GCF_038355195.1). Classification (NCBI taxonomy): domain Eukaryota; kingdom Metazoa; phylum Chordata; class Actinopteri; order Osmeriformes; family Osmeridae; genus Osmerus; species Osmerus mordax. The sequence goes on along the minus strand of NC_090066.1, from coordinate 11,653,769 downwards.
GCGGAGGCATGTAGACGCCAACCAGAATGAATGATGCAAACTCTCGTGGCGAGTAAAAAGATCTACAGTTGATTCCAGATCAGGAGAACAGTGCCACAGAATCACTGTCACATCTTCACACCAGCCACTGTTAATGTAAAAACAAATACCACCGCCTTTCGTTTTGCCAGAGAGCACAGGGTCACGATCCGCTCTCAGCAGTTTGAAACCTGCTAGCTGTAGCGCAGAGTCTGGGATCAGTTCACTCAGCCATGTCTCCGTAAAGCACAAAACGGAAGATGAATGAAAGTCTTTCCACACCAGTAGCTGAAGTTCATCCAGTTTGTTGCTCAGTGAACGCACGTTGGAGAGAAATATCCCCGGTAACGCTGTGCGTGCCCCACGCCGACGGAGTCGCACCAGAGCACCGGCTCGTTTGCCTCTCCTACGGCGCTTCGCTGCTAGGACAAAGCCGAGCGTGGCTTTGACTATAATTCCCACTAATTCTGCCGCTGGAAGCAGAAAAGTGGGAAATAAATCCACAGGAGTTGTAGTCCTGATGTTTAGAAGTACTTCTCTAGTTAGAGAACCCCGGAAATCTTGGCAGAACACTGAATTAACAGACAAAACAAGACAAAAAAGAGCGCACCTAACGACCGAGGCAGCCATCATCGGCGCCATCTTGGATGAAAAACCAAGATAGCGCTCTTCTTCAGCTCCCTGCTGACCGAGCTATCCATCTTGTTCGGTAGGGGGCGGTGTGCACATTTGCATTACATTGCAAATGTGCCGGGAAATTGATTGAATTGCCGGGTCTTTAGAGGACGCATCACAGACTGAGCAACTTGATGTCAAACAATGACTAAAACAGTGGCAGAACTACTATTAATGTGTAAATCTGTGACGGCAGAGTATGCAGCCAAGCTCTCTATGACTTGTTCTACTCGGTCACGGGCATCAGACTCAGATATATTATTCGATTCTACCTGTTCAGCTAATTCTAACAGTGTTTGCACAATTTGAGGGAGCGCCATGGTCTGTGATGCGTCCTCTAAAGCAGCGGTCCCCAACCTTTTTTTGCGCCACGGACCGCTTTCATGTAAGACATATTTTCACGAACCGGCAGAACGGACTGGGAGGAAAGATAGGCCCTGGACATCTGCGCTGCTAATGCATGTACATTCTGGGTTTGATGTGATCCTAGTTAGTGACTTCCACACCTAATGCGAGCGCGCAAAAATTGTTTTTGGAGTTTTATGTAAAATAAACAGCCGTTTTTTCAAATGACCCATCTTTAAGTTTCTTAGCCTGGTTCAGGCAGGAGGACTCAGTATGACTTTACGAATACTTTATTTCCCACTATACAAAACACGATTGTACATTTGATTTGGCATTGTGGTTCTGCTCGCATCGGCTCCCTGCCGCATCCAACGAGACATCGTCTCGACCTCCGAGCAGAGAGCAGCGACGCATTCCCCCTGAAACAGGAAACAGAAAACAGAACCAAGGGTGGAGGCCGGGGAGGCGGAGGAAGCAGGAAGACTGAAGTCTATGTCGCACTAGCGATGCATATGCCGGGAACCCCTTATATACCCCGCCCTATTAGGAGGGAGTGCCCTGCGCATAAAATGACGCGTTGCTAGTGGCGCGCTATGTCTCACGTCCTCCTTCATGAACCAGCTCCGCTTGTTTCAGGCAGGAGGACTCAGTATGACTTTACGAATACTTTATTTCCCACTATACAAAACACGATTGTACATTTGATTTGGCATTGTGGTTCTGCTCGCATCGGCTCCCTGCCGCATCCAACGAGACACCGTCTCGACCTCCGAGCAGAGAGCAGCGACGCATTCCCCAACACAAAACCACATGCCAAACGAGACCATGAAGAGACTACTGTGTGTAGGTGGTGCCCCTGAGAAAGAATGAGATGGGCGTCATGTTACCCATACATACCTCAGCGTTGAATCCCGGCGCCCTGGTGCCCCGATGCATCTCGTGACTGAAATGAATCGATTGAAGTGGTACCATCTGAGGCACTGCCTCACATACCAACTGAGGCACCGCCTCGTCATACCAACTGAGGCACGGCCTCGACATACCAACTGAGGCACGGCCTCGACATACCAACTGAGGCACGGCCTCGACATACCAACTGAGGCATGGCCTCGACATACCAACTGAGGCACTGCCTCGACATACCAACTGAGGCACGGCCTCGACATACCAACTGAGGCACTGCCCCGAAATACCGACTGAGGCACGGCCTCGGCATACCAACTGAGGCACGGCCTCAACATACCAACTGAGGCATGGCCTCGACATACCAACTGAGGCACGGCCTCGAATTACCAACTGAGGCACTGCCTCGTCATACCAACTGAGGCACTGCCTCGACATACCAACTGAGGCACGGCCTCGGCATACCAACTGAGGCACGGCCTCGGCATACCAACTGAGGCACGCCTCGACATACCAACTGAGGCACGGCCTCTACTTACCAACTGAGACACACCTCGTATTCCCAACTGAGGCACGGCCTCGATTTACCAACGTTGATGGTGGCTTGTCGCCTGTTACGTGCTGCTGTATACCCGTGCCCGGCCAGCCACCTGACGACATTTATTGGGTGTGCTTTGCCTTCGGCAAGGGCACAACCTTTGTTCTCTCACATACATATTATTATTATTTATTTTTTTATTTATTTTTGCCCCCCTAAAACTCAGTCAATATTTGGCCTACATAGACAACGTAGGTGTCAAAAGTTTCGTCTTGGTGGCTAATTTGCTAGCCACAGTCACTGACGTTACTAACGTCACTGCGTCATTTACGTCACGAAAACACGCGTGACTACCTTTGGCAGAACATTCGTTTCGCATCTGTTAACTTGGGGGATAGCTAGGCTAACTATAGCTTTACTGCAAGGCAGCTGCAGAAACGCCACAAGAAAAGAGGCCAGGGTGATAACTATTTACTCATTTTACTTTGTGATATGACACACAATTGTGATGTGTAATGTACAATATAAGCTGATATTATTAAGGAAGTACATCTACTTTCGGAAACAGTAGTCTACTATTTCACTGAAGTATTAGCATCATGACATTAGCCTGTGTTGCCCAGGCAACACATACTACAGTGGTCTATGATGTATCTGTTTTCAATCGTTAAAATAAACATTCCTCACATATACATTTTCGTTGTAGGATTTATTCTGACATTAGTAAACGATTTGTTGGTGAAATTACCATTACCTGTGGTTTCAAACCAGTGTAGCTCACTGCAACGCTGTTGCTTACGCGAGACACACTACAAAAACATCTACAGTACACAGCTGTTTAGGAAGTCAAACGGCGACAGAACATGTTCGGCACTCCCCTTACTTAAATCAAAAGTCTATCTAGCTACTAACCTGAACTTCATTGCCACAGCCTAAACGTTGTCAATCTGTTCATGAAAATAATTAATTTCAGCCTAAACCGTACAACGGAACGTTAAATCCAATTCAACCAACGCAATCGCTACCAAGACGAACACAGCAGTAGTCTAGTACTGTACCGTAGTAGTACAATTTACCAGGGCAGCTTCTCCACACAGGGCTATATCGCATTTTGCGTTGTTACTGACAATGATCGCTACCAGTGAGCTTTTTATGAATGAGCGATTTTCCACTAAATAAATGTCAAGCTTATTTACGTTTTTGGGGGCATATTTTCAGTTAGCAGATGGTACTGTTTGAATCGCGATTCTATCTTCTGCCGGTAACGTCGTAGAATATTCTTCAAAGGGGGTTCTTTATTAATGAATGAATGCAATATGAGTAGGCTAAATGCCTGAAAATATCACGAGAAGGGAAAACTTAAAAGGACGTTTAAGTCATAGAGATTAGGTCCATTTTTACACCGGTCTGACAAATGTATTCGTTTTGATTCAGCTATGAGGCTGCCTCTTGCAGGGGAAATGAGAAGACATCTATTTCATTCTACACTTCACTCGTATTTTGAGTTGTAAATGAGCAGCAAAAAAACGACAGGAGTACTCACACCGGCCTTCACACCCTTGCTGTGTTTCAACACCACTGTGTACATACCCGTATCCATGGTTAAATCGCCGAGGGTGAGATCGTGCATGGTTTGAAATGTGCTTGACTGACAAGTGAATTCGTCGCACCGCATGAACCCATAAAAAGCCATGAGACACACAGCTTCTAGCATGACATCGGTGGGAACGTTAAAACAACCCGCCCGCAACGCTGACACCAAGTGATGAAGTATAGGAAGGGTTATGGGAAGTCGCCTGTCATTGCCTTGCGGTCGCTCTTTCCGCAGCCCGTTGAATAGTAGCCGAACCGACGGGTTCCCCAACAGGCTCTGCACAGACGGGTCCAGACATCTGAGATGAAACTGAATGCCGGCCACCGCTGCCTTGATTGTCGACGGCTGGAGCTTTCGGGAGGTGAAGCAGTGAACGATGTATGCGCATACGACACGCAGGCTCACTGGGTGATGGGGTGTATCGAGTGTGCGGCAGAAGGAACAGTAATACAACCAAGCACAATCATAGGATTTTAATGTGCCCTTGCCTAAGCCTGCTCGCATGTATCGAGCGGCGACCGTCATGTAGCCTTCAAGCGACCTGTCTAATCTAACAGTGTCTCCTGAACGCTGGGCACACCAGGCCGCCCGGCTCTGCCTCCGGACATAGTGCCCGGAACTCCTGAAATTGAAAACGTGACAGAGCATCAGCCACATTGTTGAGTAACCCAGCAGGAAGACTGAAGTCTATGTCGCACTAGCGATGCATATGCCGGGAACCCCTTATATACCCCGCCCTATTAGGAGGGAGTGCCCTGCGCATAAAATGACGTGTTGCTAGTGGTGCGCTATGTCTCACGTCCTCCTTCATGAACCAGCTCCGCTTGTTTTTCCATCGTTATATTGTTACTAGCTAGCTTTCGATGTGTCAGTCCCACTGTTGTGTGTGACTATAAGCTACGACAGTGACACCCGAAGTGCGTTCCTTATATCCAGTTCAGGCCTATTCCATAATTTTGTTTGATTGCTGACACGGCAGAAAATCCCGCTTGATGTTGGAAATGGAAGCAGGGTTTTCAGTGCTTTAGTGGCGATCTCAGGATAGCCTTCATCCAAAACACCGATAGAGTTGTTGTCTCAAACAGGCTTCATTGAGTGGTAACTATCACTTGTCATGTGTCAAGAGGAAGAGACATGCATGATACCGTTCAGTAAAGCCCACAAACTTGCTAAAAAATGAGTAAACACACATCTTTGCAGAGCTTTTTTGCTCAGGGGAAAAGGCCCGCGGAGAAGGAGAGAATCAGGTCATTTTTCAGAATAAAACGTCTTTCAGACTCTGATAATCAATTAAAAGGAAATAATGTTATTAATTATTTTTTGTGCGGCCCGGTACGAAATGACCTACGGACCGGAACCGGTCCGCGGACCGGTGGGCACCGGTTGGGGAACGCTGCTCTAAAGACCCGGCAATTCAATCAATTTCCCGGCACATTTGCAATGTAATGCAATGCAGATGTGCACACCGCCCCCTACCGAAAAAGATGGATAGCTCGGTCAGCAGGGAGCTGAAGAAGAGCGGCTATTGACGTCACTCTGCTGCACCACTCAGAATGCTTTTTCGTTCATTTTGCATTTCTGCAAATGCATTTGAATTTGAATTGTGGTCACGATTTTGCAGCCACGTTCTTGAAAATTAAAATGCATTTCTGGAAATGCATTTGAATTTGAATTGTGGTCACGATTTTGCAGCCACGTTCTTAAAATGAAAATGCATTTCTGAAAATGCATTTAAATTTTCACATTTTACGTTTCAAATTGAATTTTGGTATCTATTTGCTGGGGCATGTTTTGAAAATTAAATCTCAAATGTCTATTTCTTTTTCATTTTAATTAAGTGAAAGATTGAGCACTCTTGAAGAAGAAAATTAAAATGCAAATAGGATGATTGATTACTCATTTCATTTATGAGTCAAATAATGCAGCCACATTCTTAAAATGCATTTCTGGAAATGCATTTGCATTTGAATTTTGGTAACGGTTTGCTTCCATAAGACCCTCCCATGTCACGTATGTTGTCGACCCCAAAGTGCGTAGGCAGCTGCGCGTAAGCTGCATTGCGCAATGGCAGTTGCTTCCGAAGAGCAGGATTTTATGTAAACAAAAATATATGTTTATGCACAGCTTTTGAATGCATTAGGCTACAAAATGCCACAGGTACCTATCGGGGAATTAGAAAACGGTGCTATGTTTATCTTGTTGCTAACCTTAAAATAATATTTTTGAATTTACAAATAGGCTACACTTTATTATACTGTATAATCAAGTTATTGGAATAAGAGAACTGTGTTTAAACGAGCAACTAATGCTTCTTCGTTTATCGTTATCGAATAGGCTACTGCACATCAGATTTAGGCTCCATGGAAACGTGCACACCCTTATCCTCAAGCACAAAGGATTTGATTGCATGTCAGACACAACGCAGTATTTCTATTTTATTGATAACTTGTAATTTAATATGTGCAAGCCTATAAGATTTCGATTTTAAAGCTTCAACTAGCAGCATTAGGCATATAGCTCGCTCTGCTGGTCGGTTGATTGGTCCAAACATTTCATGCGTGAATGTGGCCGGGTTGCAGCGTTTGAGAATTAAGTCGCGCTTGTTTATATCTAAGAGTAAAGGAAAGCAGAATTATACAAATATGTTCTACTCTTATTCGATTCAATTGTATTCTTTAATATATTCCTAGCAAAGTATGGTTAGGCTATATCAAATAACACCACGTAACAATGTATAGCATGTGAACGTTGTTTACCTGACTTTGGATAGGTGACAATCCATATATCACTACTTCTGAGGGAGAAGTTGGCTATCTCCTCCATCTTCCCTCTGCAGAAGGGTGGGAGTCGGACTCCATCAAACTCGAAATATTTGCTCTCAAACTCAATCGGGGTGCTTGGCGTGTCTGCCTCACTCTCGGCCATTCTCAAAACGAGCAACAGATTTTTTTACGATTTAGATTTCGTCTACGTTAAAATGTCGTTAGGTGCAAGGTTTGTTATGGCATTCGGTAGGACGTGATGGTCCGCCAACGACCTGACCTTCAGCCAATCATGCTGGATAAAAATGATGTAATCGGCTGAGCTCCTGTGATCCGCGTCTCCTTCTCAGCTTCAGCACCAGTCCGCAGTGACAATGACTGCGCATGCCCAGTGCTCTTTGTTGCAGGAAGAGAAATGCATTGATCAAGGTCTGTATATTTAAAATGAAAAAACAGCGAAACATATTTTCATTGTTTATTTATTTCTGAAGCCAGAAACTGGGCGGTGCCAGCGTGGTTCAGCATAGACTCAGCCTGTGCTGATTGGCCAGAACTGATCTTAGAATGGGAAGTGCCAGAGATCGCAGCGCTCTCATCTCCTAGTATTTCACTTTATAACTCCTTAGCCTGCAGACCGGGACTGAATTAGTCGTTGCCAGGGCGGGCACCCGTTAAATTAATTTCGTAATGCAACATAATTGTCGGAATTAAAGTTAAAGTAGGATTTAGGATACATTTATATTTTGGATGAACAAGAGCAACTACAAGTCTTTATTCATCGTGATGTTCGATCTTAAAGGAGGATGGAACCTGTCTTTCGCTGGTTGCGGGTTCCTGGGGGTCTATCACATCGGAGTGGCCAGCTGTATTCTGGAGAAAGCACCCCACCTAGTCACAGGAGCCACTAAGATCTATGGGGCTTCCGCTGGTGCCCTCACCGCGTCTGTGCTCACCAGTAATGCATCGATATGTAAGCTGGAGCAAATGTGAACATTTATGCTGGCACAACAAATCCATTTGTCGCTCATTCCAGTCTCAGAAAAGGAACAAAGAGCCAATTGAAGTGTTTAACCCAAATTTAATTTAATTGACATACTGATTAGCAAAAGGCAGACATTTGCTGGGTATACCCGTGTATTCGTATACCCATCGTCAGGAGGGTTGAACTACACTGTTTCCTGGAAGGACACAAATGTTATTAACAGATTGATTTAGTCAGTCATATCTTAGTTTCAGTGCACATTTGTTTCTGCATTCATATGATTTAGAGCAAATAAGCATTATATACCTGTGGGATGACTCAAACAAAAACAGGTCTGATTTAAGTGTGAAAGAGCAACAGTTTATTAATTCACTCACATTAAACACCAGATAAGTTTCCTTGAATAGAAGCCAACCAGTGTCTAGATAGTACACAGTGTATCACAGAAAACCAAGAAGAGATTGAAAGACAGAAAAAGGGGAGTGTGTAATCAGTACAAAGCTATAGCCTACACAGTAACACAGAGGAATGTTCCAGAGATAAGAAAAATGAGGAAAGTCAGTGACTTGCCAATAACAAAGGCTGAAAGGAAAACCAGGTGTTTGATCACAGTTTGATATAAGGCTTTTGTTTAGTTTGTTTAGTTTGATCTATGTAAAAGTCCCAGATACTATTCATTTTGGTCTATAAAACCACATAGAGATCATTTACTCATACATCTCTTTCACACACACTTCTCTCTCTCTAAACCTTTCTTTCTGTCTCCAACTCATAGCACAATGCTGTGAGGATGTAATCAATGTGTCAAAGGAGGCTCGCAAGCGTAACCTGGGCCCCCTTCACCCTTCCTTCAACCTGGTCAAGGGGCTCCGCTTGGGCCTGGATCGTGACCTTCCCTCTGATGCGCACAAGCTGTCCTCTGGGAGACTGTGTGTATCCCTGACCCGTGTCTCTGACGGGCAGAATGTCCTGGTGTCCCAGTTCAACTCTAAGGAAGAGCTTGTACAGGTGTGGTAGAACCCATTAGCCTTGAACATTGAACCCAGTCATCTTATTTATCCCTTGATACCCACAGACACACCTGAACATTCCTGAGCACACTCAGTCACATGTAGGATTATATTGAGGGTATGGCCCCTTTGTCCAGTAAGGGTGTATTTGACTGAACGTGTACCCTGTAAAGTTAACTGGTGTGTGTTGTTACATCTGTCCTCTGGTATGCCCACACAGGCCCTGATCTGTAGCTGTTTTATTCCAGTATACTGTGGTCTGATTCCCCCAGCTTTCCAGGGAGTGGTAAGCCTCTACAGCTCAATATCAAATGACTCAGGAATGCTGATCACTGTTACTTTTATTTTGACAAATTATCTGGCATTGGACTCTGACAGTGATCTTTTTCATAGATTAGGTCTTACTACATGCTGTATATTGCCACAGTGTTACACTTTGGTTAGGTAATACTATCGAGTGTGTGTGTTTCTGTCAGTTTGATCCTACTCATGCCAGTGTGTTTACCCAAGAAAAGCAGATTACTTGTTGGTAGTCACAGTTTTCTTTGGCAGGTCAAGGCTGTATCGAACTCTGCCAGACTGAGATATATCCACTGGAACCAGTTTAGGATGGCTCCATTGTGAAAATGAGTCACACAAAATGAGTTTACACACAAACATACTCGAAAAATACATAAACTACGTTAGATCTCTGAAATACATGAACAATAACAGATATAATAAATAATAGACATAGAATACTGTGTAATAATCATCATTCATGGACTACACAATATACTTTATATATTATTTTACCATTATATAGCCACACACTATATTAACTTTATATTTAGTCATATAGAAAACATAAACTTTTAGAGAGTTTGCGTGTACCATTTTTTGCCCTTAAAATTGTTGTTGCAGTTCCTGTTTAATTAAGGGCATGTTCCAATTTCTGTGTCAAAGTGCAATGTAAAGAACACACATGGTATTTGCTAGATAAGAGGAACGGGGGAAGGAGGAGGGAGTGGGTGAATGATAGACTGTTAAAGAAAGGGACATTTTCCGGTCGACTGCCTTGTCCTGTAAGTTAACTCCTGTCTCTGTCTTTCTGATTGCCTGTCTGTCTGTTTGCTGTACATTGTGTACTCTTTATGTTTGGCTCAGAGCCAACTTTAATGACTCACTCATTGCAGACATATTCTATGTGGGTCTTGTAGCTATACTCAATGATATGCTTAAGCCCTACACAGATATGTATGCTGTATGTTATTATTTCAGTAAAATCTGGCTGACAGATTGTAGTTTATTGTAGTCAAATTTGTATTACATTAAAGCCTATTAAATTAGAAAACGGTCAACGGTAAGGTGTAGGATGAAGTGGTGAAGTCTAGCAATATGTTGCTGAGATGCAAAAGCTTCTGTTTGCTTGATAGAGAAATAAACCAGAGATGCCATGCATAGTTACATTTACATTTAGTCATTTGGCAGACGCTCTTATCCAGAGCGACTTACAGTAAGTACAGGGACATTCCCCCGAGGCAAAGTAGGGTGAAGTGCCTTGCCCAAGGACACAACGTCATTTGACACGGCCAGGAATCGAACTGGCAACCTTTAGATTACTAGCCCGATTCCCTAACCGCTAAGCCACCTGACTCCCCAGTTGAACAAATTTGATTGTCATTCCAGAGCTCATAAACCATAACCTTCTCAGAATTTTGCCCCCCTCTGGCATTTGGTAGCCACAAAGTACGCAAATGGTCAAACAGAACCCTCCTTGTCTTTAGTTATGTACACAGATCAGACACTGTCTTTAGAGATGGAAGCATATCTGGATATAATTGACCTTATTATCAAACTGCCGATTTTATGACGACATAGACTGATGCCTGAAAAAACATCTGTTTGTCTTTGTCTCTTTGACATTTATCTCCCCTGTTTCTCCACAGAGGTATGTGGATGGAGGGATTAGTGACAACCTCCCCCAGTCAGAGCTAAAGAACACCATCACAATTTCACCATTCTCGGGCGAAAGCGACATCTGCCCTTGTGACAGCTCCACCAGTTTCCACGAGCTGCGCTTCACTAACACTAGCATCCAGATGAACCTGGGCAACATGTACCGTCTCAGCAAGGCTCTTTTTCCCCCTGAACCAAAGGTACCAGAACAGCCATCTTGCACCACAACAAATATAGATATCTAGATAGAAAAAAATATTGGATGGATCGATGAATGGATGGATGATTGATACGTTGATTGCATCACATTTTCTCTACTATAAAGGAACTCATTAAGACATGTTTTTACATTTATAGAGGGCACACTATCATTTATTGCGTTAAGGAGCACCCTGGGCACACAAGCATATTTCACAATGTGAATGGCAGTAGGGCACTTGGTCTCATTTTTGCCACTCTACAGGGGATTTTAGAAACGCTTTTTCAATCCTGGGGGCACCAGGCAGTCACCCCCTGAGTCTTCCAGTGGGCGTGGATACACCCATGGGGACAGTATATTGCACCTATAACATTAGGGAAGCCAGAAGGAGAGAATGAAGTAATATAGAGGCTTGTCAACATATAGGCTACTTTAAACAATGAAAATACTTTGAATACAATTGAATAAAAAGTCTCCTTGATTCTTTGTGTTTCAAGATGACCTGGGGGGTATTCGTCTTAGCTCGCTAAGCGGTTTAGCGAGCTAATTTTCAGGCTAAGATAAAAAAAAAACGCCCCTCTTTTTGGTTCGTGGAAGCAACTTTCGATAAATCACCATAGTAACATATCAATTATCACTAACCTGCTCCAGAGCAGGCTAACGTACAGTTAGGTCCATAAGTATTTGGACATTGACAACATTTTCATCATTTTGGCTCTGTATACCACCACAATGGATTTGAAATGAAACAATCAAGATGTGCTTTAAGTGCAGACTTTCAGCTTTAATTTCAGGGTATTTACATCCAAATCAGGTGAACGGTGTAGGAATTACAATACATTTTATATGTGGCCCCCCCTTTTTAAGGGACCAAAAGTAATTGGACAATTGGCTGCTCAGCTGTTCCATGGCCAGGTGTATGTTATTCCCTCATAAAGGGAGTTCGTTATTTCATTGACAAGGAGCAAATAAAAGGTCTAGAGTTCATTTCAAGTATGGTATTTGTGTTTGGAATCTGTTGCTGTCAACTCTCAATATGAAGTCCAAAGAGCTGTCACCATCAGTGAAGCAAGCCATCGTTAGGCTGAAAAATCAAAACAAACCTATCAGAGAGATAGCAAAAACATTAGGTGTGGCCAAATCAACTGTTTGGTACATTCTTAAAAAGAAAGAACGCACTGGTGAGCTCAGCAACACTAAAAGACCCGGAAGACCACGGAAAACAACTGTGGTGGATGACAGAAGAATTCTTTCCCTTGTGAAGAAAAACCCCTTCACAACAGTTGGCCATATGAAGAACACTCTCCAGGAGGTAGGCGTATCTGTGTCAAAGTCAACAATTAAGAGAAGACTTCACCAGAGTAAATACAGAGGGTTCACCACAAGATGTAAACCATTGGTGAGTCTCAAAAACAGGAAGACCAGATTAGAGTTTGCCAAAAAACATCTAAAAGAGCCTGTACAGTTCTGGAACAACATCCTATGGATAGATGAGACCAAGATCAACTTGTACCAGAATGATGGGAAGAGAAGAGTATGGAGAAGGGAAGGAACTGCTCATGATCCAAAGCATACCACCTCATCAGTGAAGCATGGTGGAGGTAGTGTTATGGCGTGGGCATGTATGGCTGCCAATGGAACTGGTTCCCTTGTATTTATCGATGATGTAACTGCTGACAAAAGCAGTAGGATGAATTCTGAAGTGTTTCGGGCAATATTATCTGCTCAGATTCAGCCAAATGCTTCAGAACTCATAGGACGGCGCTTCACAGTGCAGATGGACAATGACCCGAAGCATACTGCGAATGCAACCAAAGAGTTTTTTAAGGCAAAGAAGTGGAATGTTCTGCAATGGCCAAGTCAATCACCTGACCTAAATCCAATTGAGCATGCATTTCACTTGCTAAAGACAAAACTGAAGGGAAAATGCCCCAAGAACAAGCAGGAACTGAAGACAGTTGCAGTAGAGGCCTGGCAGAGCATCACCAGGGACGAAACCCAGCGTCTGGTGATGTCTATGGGTTCCAGACTTCAGGCTGTCATTGACTGCAAAGGATTTGCAACCAAGTATTAAAAGTGACAATTAGATTTATGATTATGTTAGTTTGTCCAATTATTTTTGGTCCCTTAAAAAGGGGGGACATGCAAATGTCCCATGGCTCTTCTTCATTGGCTCCCTTGCATAGACCTAGCGCGCGTGTGTGCGTGCGTGTTTACGACATCAACCCTGATTGAAACACAACAACAGGATCTCCGGTCCTGGGGTTGTAAACTCCTTCACATAGGTGTCAACAAATGATCACCAGACCTTGCGTCTCCACCTGTAGTCTTTGTCACAAATTATCTCCTTAAAAAAACCAAACCAACCCCCTTCTTCTAAGTCCTCAGCCCCAAGATAAGGGTCCTGTATGTTTACCCAGAGTTCAGATTTGGGGTTAGGCCTCTCTTTGCACCCAAGGAATGCTGAACACAGAATCATTCTTATACAGGATAAATGTGTTACATATTCAATTTTTCCAACAGAAATGTCATATCAATTCCTTTTTATGTCTTGACGTGAAGAAATTGACAATAAAGCTACTTGAAACTTTAACTGTGCTTCAGACATATTTATACAGTATAGGCGATGCAGAAAACATTGGCAAAGCCGCAGCATGCGTTGCTGTAAGAAAAGTGTACTTGGCGCTTAACCAGCTGATGAATCAATTCATCATATTCCCTGGCCATGTCCCAGTCAATGAAATCAAAGAGAGATTTACACATAGGCCTACATGCATATACACATATATAGTACATGATATAAGCGCAGTAGCCTACATATATCCTCATAATTGTCTATGAATTCGTATCACTTAGATACTCGTTGGCCTTGTTTTTATCTAGCCTACTTATTCTGAAAGAGTTGAGATCATTATTTTCGCTAGCAAGATCTCATTCGATTATTAATTTCCATTAAGTCTATACCAGCAGGCACATTTAAAGAAATGTGATCTGATTGATTGGGGTAATGAGGCACTTAAGATGAGCCTATACATTTCCCCAAAACTTTCGCATTTAGCTTATCGGCAATTTTTTGCAAAGCTGCTTGTCTTGCTCTGATATGATAATATGCTTATTGTCTTCTTAGAGACTCATTATAATAGTTTGCTCGGATGGCGACAATAGCCTATCACCGCTCTCTCTTTCGTCTTTTCCGCCATCATACCGTTAAAAAATCACGGTTTTGGTGATCGACCTTTCCTGCCTTTTGAAGTAGGACGTGCACGTGCAATTTCCCTGATAAGTTTAGCCTGATTGAAATTAACCACATGATTTGGATGCGGATCAGCCGTTGACGAACCGATATTTGCTGTTCTCACTCATCTCGCTAATGTTAACGGGCTAAAGGGACAATTGATTAACTTAGCTTCAACCCTTACGACGAACGGGGCCCTGTTCGCTGATTTGACCACCAATAATTTGGGCGGAGAAAACCGGCTAATATACTGCAAACCCAGATGGAGTAATGAAGGAAAATTACAATTATGGGTCTGGCTATGAGTAATAAAGATGGCCCAAATCGAGGGGCGGCACCAAGCATGCATTTGAAAATATCACTGCACGCAATTGGATAATACTACGACCAATGTTTACTGACTGAATCCAGACTTCTACATCGCAGCGGTGTTGTCATCTGTTTAGCTCGCCTCTGGCCCGCCTATCAGATACACCGATGTGATTGGTGTAGCTCGGCTACAAGGGCATGGGTAATGATCATCATTACTCATTGCCAGAGTGACTCGCTGAGCAAACTCAAATTGGGCTCTTGTGAGAACTCTGGATTTCCAGAGTAGTTCTTTCCAACAATCCTTGTTGTTCTTTGAATCTTTCATGAAATGTTTGCAAAATGCCATGAACGGTCTATTCTCTTAAGCGGTTTGTGATATTTTTTTTAACGAAAATGGTATGTTGTGGAAAAGAAAATGAAATGTTTGCCTTCACTGAAAAAACTGTTAGATTTGATTACAAATCTGTTTCAGATTTTTGCATGCAATTTATTGCTTCCTAATCTATAGATTTTTGACAATATATGGTAGCCCCATCATTTGGTGTGACCACACATCATGTGGTGCGACCAGAAATGGCAATAACTGTATTAAAAAGAAAATGCAATATGTCATTTCTGAGGCTAAAATATTAATCTCTGATCGAGTATGCTTAAGGGAATTATATTGTTTAGACATATTTTTCAGTTTTGTGCAATTCACAGGAAAAATATGTATTATAACTACATGTAGGTAGGTGACTGTGATGTTATAGAACAAAAACTAATATCAACAACTATATAATTTCAGAAGAAATCCAGATAATTTGTTTCTACAGACTTCATATTCCTGAGAACTTGTAAAATACATGTAAATAGGTTAAGGAAATATGTTCATTTTTAAAATATTTCAAAATCGCACCACATGACATTTTTAAAGGTCATGGCCAATTCATGAACATGAAAAAACACTAAAATTAGTTTAAATTATTGTTTTATATAAATTCATACACAACATTGTTAATGTTTGAACAAATGCAATAAAAAATCATATTTATTGTATTTTAAATTTGGCCTGTTGAAAATCCTTATACGTCATTGACCATCTCTACTGACATCCTCAGCCAGCTAATAAGCAGAATAAAAAAGTGAATTCTTATCACTGACGTAGCGAACCTAGCTAATCTTCTGGTGTATGTCCGTTATTTATTTGAGAACACAGTTCATGAAGATTTTTTGTTTTGCCGTCCCCTCGTCACACGTTCAACAGAGGAAGATATGGATATGGATAGCTTTTTCAGAGTACACAAAATTGACTGGGCGCCACGTTGGAATTTGTACAGACGGGGCTAAATCAATGGGAGACACAAAGGAGCAGTAGCTCTCATCCAAAAAGTTGCACCATAAGTTTCCTGGGTGCACTGCAGCATCCACCGAGAAACCCTAGCAACGAAAAACATGCCAGGTGAACTTTTGTCTGTACTTCATGTTGTGAAAATCGTCAACTTCATCAAGGCTCGTCCGTTAAATTCACAGACTTTTCGCACTATATGCAACGAAATGGGCAGCGAGCATGAAACACTTCTAATGCACACAGAAGTGCGCTGGTTATCACGTAGAAAGGTCTTAGCAAGGATTTTTGAGCTCAGATGTGAAGTTCAGGAATTTTTTGTTCACAAACCCTTTCACTTGTCTTCATGCTTGCAAGATGACATCTGGCTTCAGAAGCTGGCATATCTGGCAGACATATTTTCTACTTTGAATTAACTTAATTTAAGTCTGCAGGGCTTAGTACCACCGTTTTCAACACACGGGACAAAGTTGAAGTACTTATTAATTTTGTACGCTCTCAACGAAGGCAGTCGCATTTTCTTTCCCTCTCCTCCCCCTGACCTTCCCTGCTTGCTTCCCTGCTTGGCTTCTATCGTATTGTCTAGTTATTCACGGAGAAATGCTCTGAAGTTTCAATCATTTGGATAGTTTTTGAAGATATTACTCAAAATCAAATACTACATCAAATCAAATACTACAAAAAGGAACAACCTGAGAGGACTGAAGCCCAAGGAGAACAGAAGTATTTTGGGCTGCCCTCCAAGACTTACCACAGGCAAGCAAACTAAAGCTTGTTCCCTGTAGAACTATGGCTTGTAATGACTGCAAACAACTTACTCAGAGGATAGTCGAACTGGAGCTAAGAGTCAGAACCCTCTTAGATATCAGAGAGACCGAAGACTTCATAGATTCCATGCTACCTAGCCCGGAGGCTAAGCTACCTGCCAATGAGCCACCCTTGGAACCAGCTTTCTCTCCACCGGCCGTTGGACCGGATGAGTCATGGCCTGCTCTCTGCGCTAAACCAAGGAGGCCTAGCGCCGCTTCTACCTTCATCAGAGATGGGACTGTCACCAAGGATAAACAGCAAAAAAAGCGAGGCAGAAACTCTTCCCGCATCACCTCTCCTCCTGTCACACTCAGAAACAGTTTCAAACCACTGGGAACTTTCTCTCCCTTGTGTGTGGAATCCAAGGCGAAGAGGCACAGGAGTGCTAGCCACGCAGCTAACAAACATGAAGGGCCCAGATCGCCGACACACCATGATGGTAGCTACTACACACATGCAAATCCAACACATCATCGTCTGCTGCGACCGGGAGTCCCCCATTTCACTCCAAGCCCCTCTCGGACCACTCGGGGCGCTGTTCGACCCCCTATAAAGCCTAATCAGACAACAATATCACAGGATTATCAAGATCCAAGGTGTGCTAAGACTACCCACAGCCCATCAACACTTAGAGGAGCTAACACTGCTAGCACTATAGAATCTACTGCTAGCACTAACGCAGTGTCTAACCTTGGTCTAGCACAAGGTCCTATCATTGCTAACCCAAATAAGATAAGAACTGGCCCCGCAGCTACTGATAAGGCAAACGTTAGAAATGCAAACACAACACCACATATGGCCACTATCTTGATTGGAGATGCCATGACAGCACATGTTAAACTGGCAAAGACAGAAAATATTTGTCTTAGCAACACATCTGTCGAGGAACTGTCCTCAGAGGTACAAACAATCCTCAACAATAAACCAAACAACCCTAAGATTATCATTCACACTGGCTCGTTTGATATCCTACACAAGAAAACTGGCTCTGAGATACTTAAAAAACATTTCACCCAGCTACTGAACACACTTAACAGATATCAAGATGTATTCATCAGTGGACCGATTGCATGCTGTCGCAGAGGAAAAGAAGCCTTCAGTCGACTACTATCTTTCAACATATGGTTGGCATCTGTCTGTCTGACACACAAACTGAGATTTATCGATAACTTCAATGTGTTCTGGAACTGTGCAGACCGTTTTCAAGCTGACGGACTCCACCCAAACCGTAGAGGACCTCGACTACTAACAGCAAACATCAATCACGTGCTCCTGACCACAAATCAAGCTTTTCTCCCTATCCCTGTTGTGTCTAAGCTGACTGACGCATCCCAAACAACCTCCCATGGAACAGAACATTAAAACAGCCTCCTGCAAGGACATGGGCCCTGCACAGATCTGCACCCCCCGGATGAATTCCCTTGTGATGGAACAGCTCAGTGACAGAGACTTTCCCAAAGAAAAGCTACGCTAGGACAGCCACCGTGCTATTTCATTGGACATACCGGTCATCATCACAAACAGAAAATGGCATGGTAAAATGCATGGTTACAAACCTGAAAGTAGTGTTAGAAGTCACAGAACTATCCATATTCTTCCAACAGATTTATCTACCCCTGTTTTATCTGTTAATACCCCACAGATGAAACTGGCCCTTCTAAATGTTAGATCACTAAATAACAAAACATTTCTAGTTAATGATCTGGTCAAAGAAAACAACTTAGACTGCATCTGTCTAACAGAAACCTGGCTAAACAATGACACGGCAACAGCAACTTTGATAGAAGCGTGTCCGCCTGATTACAGCTTTCACCAAGTTTCAAGGACATCAAAAAAAGGTGGAGGAGTCGCAGCTATTTTCTCCTCTAAACTGTTGTTCAAAATCACTGAGCTAGGTGAATTCACATCATATGAATATCTTGCTATAGAGCTCAAAACCGAATCAATACTTTTTGTTATTATATATCGGCCACCCAAGCACTCGCCAATATTCATACAAGAATTCTCTGAACTATTATCACTATGTGTCACTAGATATGACAAAGTAGTTTTAAACGGAGACTTAAATATCCAAGTAAATAAAAAAGCAGACCCAAGAACTATTGAGCTCTTAAATCTCCTTGACAGTTTCAATCTAACTCAACACATAACAGACCCAACACACCGGCACGGAAACACACTAGATCTAGTGATAACAACTGGACTAAATATCAATAATATTTCAATAACTGATCTACCCCTCTCAGACCATCATTATATACTTTTTAATGTGGAAATTATCCTAACAAAAACCAAAAAAGAATTCTTAGTCCATAGAAGATATTTAGACGATACAGCTATGATGACATTTTCTGAACAATTTGCTCTATATGAGCCGACTAACCATGATTTCTCTCTGAATGAAATGGTAGAGAACCTATCTGTGTTAGACTCTGTTGCACCACTGAAAACCAAAAAGAAGTGCACAAGCAGAACCTCCCCATGGCTGAGAAATAAACATTTTAGTGAAACGAAAATAAAATGCTGTGCAGCAGAGAGAAAATGGAGGAAAACAAAAATCACTATCCACTACAGTATCTACAAAGAGACACTAACCACCTATAACAAAACCATCCGTCTAGCAAGGAGAGAATATTTCTCCAACATTATTACAGAAAATGCCAGAAATTCCAGAGTTCTTTTGTCCACCATTGACCAGCTGCTAAACACTGTCCCTGCCCCACCTCCATCCTCAGCAGTTAAATGTGAAGAGCTTGCTTTGTTCTTCAAGAACAAAATAACTTTGATCAGAGCGAGTATTATTAATAGTGGGGTCGAAACTGACATCAGTAGATTCTGCAACATAACCATGAGCACATTTACCTGTATCACACTTAGTGAACTTTCCAAAATTGTCAGCGAATCTAAATCCACAACCTCAGATATTGATCCTATACCCACAACATTCTTTAAGCGAGTGTTTGATAGTGTCTCAGGTCCGGTGCTAGAGATTATAAACACATCCCTTAGAACTGGCGTCTTCCCAGATGCCTTCAAAACAGCTGTTGTAAAGCCCCTATTAAAGAAACCCAAATTGGATAACAGTCTACTTGCAAATTACAGACCAATATCAAACCTTCCATTTATTAGAAAAGTACTGGAAAAGATAGTTTTAGTCCAATTAAATTCTTTTCTTGAAGAAAATAACATCCTGGAAGTCTCGCAGTCAGGTTTCAGGAAATATCACAGTACTGAAACTGCTCTCACCAAAATAATTAGCGACCTCAGACTAAACTCTGATGCAAATAAAGTCTCTATCCTTATCCTGTTAGATCTCAGTGCAGCATTTGATACAATTGATCACAACATCCTAATCAATAGACTGGAAAAGCTTATTGGGTTCGCGGATAGTGTATTGAACTGGCTGAACTCATATATCACAGGAAGGAAGTTTTATGTTAGTTTATGTGACCATAGGTCCAAGAAACATGTGAACTGCTACGGGGTTGCTCAAGGAAGCTGCTTAGGTCCATTACTTTTTTCTCTTTATATGTTACCACTCGGCGACATAATCAGAGAACATAACATAGATTTCCATAGCTATGCGGATGACACACAACTATATATATCCATTGAACCCAACGATGCAACGGCCATCAATTCCATTACCAACTGCCTGTTGGCAATAAACAAATGGATGAATGATAACTTTCTTAAATTAAATGAAGACAAAACCGAAGTCCTACTATGTGGCCCCAAATCCAAAATAGAGATGCTTATTAAGAATCTTGGCGGCTTAACCCCCTGTCTTAAACCAAAGGTGACGAGTCTCGGTGTAATCCTGGACTCAGATTTGAATTTCAACTCTCACATTAATAAAGTGACCAAAACAGCTTTCTTTCACCTGAGGAATATAGCAAAGGTACGACCATTCATAAACCAAAATGATGCAGAGAAGTTAATTCATGCTTTTATATCCAGCCGGCTGGACTACTGTAACGCACTTTTCACTGGTCTTCCCAAGAAAACCACTGAAAGACTACAGCTCATTCAAAATTCTGCAGCTAGATTATTAACCAAAACTAAAAGGAGAGAACACATTAGTCCTGTCCTAGCTACTTTACACTGGCTCCCTGTTACCTTCAGAATTGACTTTAAGGTCCTTTTCCTCACATACAAAGCTCTACACGGACAAGGACCTAGCTACATTGCTAACTCCTTTATAAACTACACACCAGCTAGAACACTGCGATCATCAAATGCAGGCCTATTAGAGGTCACCAGAAACAGTCATAAGAAGATTGGTGATTCGGCCTTTGTCAATTACGCCCCAAAACTATGGAACAAATTACCCATAAATATTAGGGAAGCAAACACTCTAGACATTTTTAAAAGACAGCTTAAAACCTACCTTTTTACCGAAGCATTTAAGTAATTTTATCTCAAAAGGGTTTTCCTACTTTTTAAAGTTGTTTTCTCTCTTGAACAGAGATCTTATTGGGATTTTAATTTTTGTTTGAATTGTTTATCACTTGTATTATTGTTTTTATTGATTTTATGTAAAGCACCTTGAGCTACAATTCTTGTATGAAATGTGCTATATAAATAAAGTCTTACTTACTTACTTACTTATTAAAAAGCTTGTTTTCTGGGCCAACTGGATAAATACAAACTCCACTGAGTGCTTTCCTCTTGTATCTGAATTTTTGCAATCCCGGGAATCTGTGTTAAGTGATTGCGTCAAAGGCCTCATAATTGAACATCTCAACCAGCTCAGTCAAAATCGGCAGACTTACTTCCCCCCCTATGGACCAATCTCAGACATGGATTCAGAATCCTTTTGAAGTCACTCCTCCAATCTCACATCTCTCATTTCAAGAGCAAGAAAAGTTACTGGAGTTATCATCTGATGGGAGACACAACATACTTTTTAAAAATAAGTCACTGGTGGATTTCTGGGCTTCAGCAATGGTGGAGTATCCAGGATTGTCAAAGCAAGCACTTAAAGCAGGGGTACTCAATTAGAAACTCAAAAGATCCACTCACCAAATTTCCATTCAGTCCAGGGTCCGGAACAGTAATGGTTTATTTTTCTGGCCCTTACCTCAGATTTCTGGGGTTATTTTGCTCAAAGTTTGCTTTATGTCATAATTACGTTTCACGTTAGCTCTACCACTTTTGACAAGGGCAACCGTCTCATTGCAGATTAAACACATCGGTTTTGTGCTCCCCACCGGCAACACAAATCCATCCATCCATCATCTTCCGCTTGTCCGGGGGTCGGGTCGCGGGGGCAGCAACCTAAGCAGGGAGGCCCAGACTTTCCTCTCCCCGGCCACTTCCACCAGCTCTTCCTGGGGGACCCCGAGGCGTTCCCAGGCCAGCCGAGAGACATAGTCCCTCCAGCGTGTCCTGGGTCTTCCCCGGGGCCTCTTCCCAGTGGGACGTGCCCAGAACACCTCACCAGGGAGGCGTCCAGGAGACATCCTTATCAGATGCCCGAGCCACCTCAACTGGCCCCTCTCGACGCGGAGGAGCAGCGGTTCTACTCTGAGCCCCTCCCGGATGACCGGGCTTCTCACCCTATCTCTAAGGGAGAGCCCGGACACCCTGCGGAGAAAACTCATTTCAGCCGCTTGTATTCGCGATCTCGTTCTTTCGGTCACTACCCACAGTTCGTGACCATAGGTGAGGGTAGGAACGTAGATCGACTGGTAAATAGAGAGCTTCGCCTTTCGACTCAGCTCCTTCTTCACCACAACGGACCGATGCAGAGCCCGCATCACTGCGGACGCCGCACCGATCCGCCTGTCGATCTCGCGCTCCATCCTTCCCTCACTCGTGAACAAGACCCCGAGATACTTGAACTCCTCCGCTTGGGACAAGATCTCCTCCCCGACCCGGAGATGGCACTCCACCTTTTTCCGGTCGATAACCATGGCCTCAGATTTGGAGGTGCTGATTCCCATCCCAGCCGCTTCGCATTCGGTTGCGAACTGCTCCAGTGAGAGCTGGAGGTCACGGCCCGATGAAGCCAACAGGACCACATCATCCGCAAAAAGCAGCGACCCGATCCTGAGGTCCCCAAACCGGACCCCCTCAACGCCCTGGCTGCGCCTAGAAATTCTGTCCATATAAGTTATGAACAGAATCGGTGACAAAGGGCAGCCCTGGCAGAGTCCAACCCTCACCGGGAACAAGTTCGACTTACTACCGGCAATGCGGACCAAACTCTGGCACCGGTCGTACAGGGACCGAACAGCCCCGATCAGGGAGTCCGGTACCCCGTACTCCCGGAGCACCCCCCACATGAGCCCCCGAGGGACACGGTCGAACGCCTTTTCCAAATCCACAAAACATGTGTAGACTGGTTGGGCGAACTCCCAGGCACCCTCCAGAACCCTGCCGAGGGTATAGAGCTGGTCCACAGTTCCACGGCCAGGACGAAAACCACATTGCTCCTCCTGAATCCAAGGTTCGACAATCCGACGGACCCTCCTCTCCAGCACCCCTGAATAGACTTTCCCAGGGAGGCTGAGGAGTGTGATCCCCCTAAAGTTGGAGCACACCCTCCGGTCCCCCTTTTTAAAGAGGGGAACCACCACCCCGGTCTGCCAGTCCAGAGGCACTGTCCCTGATGTCCACGCGATGTTGCAGAGTCGTGCCAACCAAGACAGCCCTACAACATCCAGAGCCTTAAGGAACTCCGGGCGGACCTCATCCACCCCAGGGGCCTTGCCACCGCGGAGCTTTTCAACCACCTCGGCGACCTCAGCCCCAGAGATAGAAGGGCCCCCCCCAAAGTCCCCAGACTCTGCCTCCACGTCGGAACGCGTGTTGGTGGGATTAAGGACGTCTTCAAAGTATTCCTTCCACCGATCCAGGACGTCCCCCATCGAGGTCAGCAGCGCACCATCCCCACCATATACAGCGTTGACAGTGCACTGCTTCCCCCTCCTGAGTCGCCGGATGGTGGTCCAGAACCTTTTCGAAGCCGTTCGGAAGTCATTCTCCATGGCCTCGCCGAACTCCTCCCACGCCCGGATTTTTGCCTCCGCGACCGCCAAAGCCGCATTCCGCTTGGCCTGCCAGTACACATCAGCTGCCTCTGGAGTCCTACCAGCCAACAAAGTCCGATAGGCCTCCTTCTTCAGCTTGACGGCTTCCCTCACCTCCGGCTTCCACCACCGAGTCCGAGGGTTACCGCCGCGACATGCACCGACCGCCTTGCGTCCGCAGCTCCGGTCAGCCGCCTCAACAATGGAGGCCCGGAACATGGCCCATTCGGACTCAATGTCCCCGGCCTCCCCCGAGACATGGTCGAAGCTCTCCCGGAGGTGGGAGTTGAAGCTCCTTCTGACGGGATTCTGCCAGCCGTTCCCAGCAGACCCTCACATTACGTTTGGGCCTGCCAGGCCTGACCGGCGTCTTCCCCCACCATCGTAGCCAACTCACCACCAGGTGGTGCGCATATGGACACCCTTATGCTTGAACATGGTGTTCGTTATGGACAAGCCGTGTCTACCACAGAAGTCCAACAACAAAACACGGCTTGGGATCAGATTGGGGGGGCCGTTCCTCCCAATCACGCCCCTCCAGGTCTCACTGTCATTGCCCACATGAGCATTGAAGTCCCCCAGGAGGACGAGGGAATCTCCGGGAGGAGCGCTTTCCAGCACCCCTCCCAGAGACTCCAAAAAGGGTGGGTACTCTGCACTGCCATTTGGTGCATAAGCACAAACAACAGTGAGGACCCGTCCCCCCACCCGAAGGCGGAGGGAGGCTACCCTCTCGTCCACCGGGGTGAACCCCAACGTACAGGCGCCGAACCGAGGGGAAACAAGTATTCCCACCCCGGC
This sequence comes from Osmerus mordax, assembly GCF_038355195.1. Taxonomy (NCBI): domain Eukaryota; kingdom Metazoa; phylum Chordata; class Actinopteri; order Osmeriformes; family Osmeridae; genus Osmerus; species Osmerus mordax. The sequence goes on along the minus strand of NC_090066.1, from coordinate 11,629,283 downwards.
TCGACGCCTCTCACCGAGGGCAACTCCAGAGTGGAAGAGAGTCCAGCCCCTCTCAAGGAGACTGGTTCCGGAGCCGATGCTGTGCGTCGAGGCGAGGCCGACTATATCTAGCCGGAACTTCTCTACCTCGCGCACCAGCTCCGGCTCCTTTCCCGCCAGCGAGGTGACGTTCCACGTCCCTAGAGCTAGCTTCTGCAGCCGAGGATCGGACCGCCAAGGCCCCCGCCTTCGGCCGCCGCCCGTCTCGCACTGCACCCGACCCCTCCCTGAGTCACCACCTTACCGCGGTGGAGGGGTTTGCGTGTCCTAATGATCCTGGAAGCTATGTTGTCGGGGGCTTTATGCCCCTGGTAGGGTCACCAAAGGCAAACAGGTTCCAGGCGAAGGATCAGACAAAGCGTGGCCCAAAAAACTACCATGAAGAAAACTAACAATGGTTCTCAGTTGCCCCTGCCCGGAAGCGGATCACCGGGGCCCCCCCCCTGGAGCCAGGCCCGGGGGTGGGGCTCGATGGCGAGCGCCTGGTGGCCGGGCCTTTTCCCATGGGGCCCGGTCGGGCACAGCCCGAAGAGACAACGTGGGACCCCCTTCCAGTGGGCTCACCATCCACAGGAGGGGTCATGGGGGGCAACACAAATGCATACTTTGAAATTGCGATTTTCTAAATAAACTTTTCGCTTTTTGCTGGGTTTTGTCACGCCATGATTTTTTCTAAGGAAGAAACAGGTACGCTACCATTAGCAAATCGATTAGCCTGCATTGTTGCGAATGACACACACAACCTGCGTGACCCACAGAGGTTGCGGTCAACGTTGAGTGAGTGAGTTGTCATGGTGATTACAGTTATTAAAGCTCCTGATGGGATCTTTGGATTGGACACAGAAGATAGAAACCACATCTAGTAGGAAAATAATATAGGGGTGAAATCACGCATCAATGAAAACTCGCTTGGATCACTAAATTAGAATTTTGATTTTGGCTTCAGTCCAAATTGTATTCACCTGGGTCCGGATCCAGACCGCGGTCCCCCTATTGAGTACCCCCAACTTAAAGTGTTGATGCCCTTTGCAACCACATACTTATGTGAGGAAGGCTTTTCTGCACTGACATTGTTGAAAACAAAACATCGACAAAGACTAGATGCCGAGAATGATATGAGAGAGTAAAACTGTCATCCATTACCACGGATTTTGATGATCTGTGTGCAAACATGCAAGGCCCATCAATCTCACTAAAAACGGTAATAGTGATTTTTTGTATTTATAGCTGATTTTTTTTATGTTTTCTAATATATACAGTGAATATTTGTATTTAGTTATTGCAATAAAAAAATTGAAGTTTAACCGGAGTAAGGTGTTGGGGGTGCTTGACAGGTGTCAAACACTAGAAAGGGGTGCAGTTTGGGAACCACTGGGTCTAGGCCTACCTACGTACCTTCAAAATGTACCCTCCTTTCTACTATTATAATCTACTACTCTCCTTTCTACTACTTTCTAGTAAGGATGGTAGGCTGCTCTTATGTGTTCATTGCCATCCTTAACCCTTGTGTTATCTTCGGGTCATTCTGACCCATCAGTCATTGTGACCCACTGTCGTATTGCGACAAATTTACCTCATACAAAAACAAAGTGAAGCATTTTCTTTTAACTGTCGGGCTGTCTCAGACCCCCCACATTGGAATGGTTAAAAGAAAATTATTTTTATTTGTTTTTGTATTGGGTAAAATTGGGTAAACACAACGATGGTTCGTTATGAACCTTTGGGTCATGTGACTCGAAGGCAGCACGAGGGTTAAGAGTTGCTAGTGTTTTTCTATATATGGGAAAATGTGTCCAAACCTTTGTGTCCATATTTTTTTAAAGAATGACAATGAAATCTAACTAGATAAACTATGCTGGGCCTGCTGAACCTATACCTCTTCCACAGGTACTGGTCAGGGAAGCATTACTTCTGTCTCTGAAGACCCTTGGGGCTGGTGGAATAAACGCTCTTTGTATAATCTGAGCACCTTCATCC